>NW_018743448.1:2522410-3110775 GCF_001683475.1 Chenopodium quinoa | reverse complement strand
ATGAATTAGTAATGACATTTTTGTAATTTGAAGGAGTTTATTCAAATTCTTTTTCCTCTTCCTTCAAATTCTTTTTCTCTCTCTAAAATTCTCAGCTTTCTCCCTCTCCTCAGTTCAACAGATTGGCGAAAGTTCATCAAATTCATCACGATATTTTCACAGATTTTGGATTAATTATTGTAAGTTTAATTTTATAATCAGATTTGTTTTAATTTAATGATTTTTCATGCAATTTTGATGCGATTAATTTCATGCGATTATTTTGAGCATTTTCTATGTAATTGTTCTCAATATTGTTTAGCGAATATTTTGCTGCGATTTTGCTACGAATTTTATGCGATTTTGATGCGATTTTTTTGCTGCAATTTGATGTGATTTTGTTGCGTTTTTATGCGATTTTTTCTCAAATATTTCCCTGATTTTTGCGATTTGTATGCTGCGATTTTGATGCGTTTATTTCTCAATTTTTGCTGCGATTTATGTTCGATTTTTACTGATTAATTCATGTTTTCGTCAATATTTTTGCGATTTTTTGCGAATTTTCTATTCGATTTTGTTTTTGGCGATTTTCTATTCGATGTATATTTATTTTGCTCGATTATTTATCAATTCGATTGTTTGATTGTTCGAATTTGTTTGTTCTTATTTTGATTTTTTCTCAAAATTTTCCGGCACAGGGGATCTGTTCACCGGCGAGGTTAGGGTTGGCTGGGTAGAGAAAGGTTAGGTGGCGGCTAGGGTAGCGACGGCGGCGAATTTGGTGGCTGGGAAGAGGAAAAGGGTGGTGGTGGTTTTTCCTTTTCCTTTTTTTTTTTAATTTTATTATTTCTAGATTTTATATAGTTCACTATGTTCTAAGCAAAAGCAAATTTAGAACATAGCTATGTTCTAAACAAATTTAGAACATAAAGTAATTTACTACGTTCTAAGCAAATCAAATTTAGAACATAATTCACTATGTTATAAGGAAATTTAGAACATAAAGTAATTCATTATGTTCTAAAATTCAAGATGTTTAAAGTTTTCCTTCTATGTTCTAAAATTTTCCATCTATGTTATAAAGTTTACTTTTGTTCTAAAGTAATTCACTGTTCTAAAGTAATTCATTATATTCTAAACTATTATTTAACTATCTTAGCATGTTCTAAACTTTTATTTAGCATATATTAAGTTTACTCTTTATGTTCTAAAGTAATTCATTGTGTTCTAAAGTAGACAATCTTAGCATGTTTGTCAAAGCTTGTTTAATTAGCACTAGTCTTAACTTGGGATAACTTTTGCTTTAAAGGACTACTAATGATAGATTGATTATATAGCCAATATAATGAACCCACCTTAATGCAAGTAATCGATCATCAAATTACAATAAACGATGCTAAAGATAGTGTTTAGAAGTGCAAAAGGATATGATTAAACAAAAAAAAATTACTTTTGTGATTATCTCATTATAGTTGTTAGTAGTTTTTCCTCTAGTTCAAGTGTTTTATATACATTAGCCTACTAGCTCAACGGGTAGAGCATTGTTTGAGTTTTTTCATTAATTTCATCAATTTCGTTTTCTAGTTTTCTTTTTCTTCTTCAATTTCCAGATTTTTCCAAATTTTATTTCTAGATTTTATTTCCTTTGCTTATTTCCAGATTTTTTATTTCCAGATTTTTCTGTTTTTTCCTTTGCTTGAGTTTTTCAACATCTTTTTCGATTTTATCCTATTTTGTTTTCCAGATTTTTGATTTTTAATGGATTTTAATTTCTGGTTGCTTTTTTGCTACAATTTGTGTTTTTCAAAATAGGTTTATGCATTATTGATGGATTTAGATGGTGTGCAACCTAATTATCCTTCTTCCTGTGTTACTCATTCAGGTAATTTTATTGTTTTCAATGTTTTAATTTCAATTTACTTACATGTTCTAAAGTTTCTTTACTATGTTCTAACATTTATCTGTAATGTTCTGAAGTTTTCTCTGTATGTTCTAAAGTTTTCTATATATCTCTCTCTTTATATTCTAAAACTTTCATTCTATGTTCTAAAGTTTACCTTCTAATTTTAAATTTTACTTTTTATGTTCTAATGTTTACTTTCATTGTATGTTCTAAAGTTAACCTTCTAGTTTAATTTTTTCACTTTATTGTAAATTTTATTATGTATGTTATAAAGTAATTCACTATGTTATAAAGTATGTCCCTGATTTTATATGTTCTAAAGTTTATCCTTGATGTTATAAAGTTTATCTTTGATGTTTCTAAAGTTTTCTCTGTATGTTCTAAAGTTTTTTATGTATCTTCTCTTTATATTATAAAGTTTATTTTTATGTTCTAATGTTTACTTTCATGTTCTAATGCAGTTGGTGATATTTATCGTACTCTAGAGGTTGTTGGATCATTTAGCCCTGGTGGTACCACTAAGGAATGGATTCCAAGTGTTCCCGAGGAGTTAAAACCTAGTTTGGGGATGATATTTAAAGATCCTGAAGAGGGTCTTAGTTTTTATAAAGCATATGCAAATGCCGCTGGGTTTACTTCTAGGAAATCTACTACTAAAAGGAAGAAGAATAACAAAGATATAATTGCTTTTCAATATGGAGTTTGCAATAAGGAAGGTTTTAGGGCAATAAGAAAACCTATTGCTCAACAAACAGTTTATGAAGAAGAAAAGTTCGTATTACTAGGAAACGTTTAGTCACTCGTGTAGGATGCAAAGCTCACATATGTATGAGATATGATGCTGGAAAGTATGTTGTAACTCATTTCAAAGAAGAACATAATCATCCTTTATATACTCCAAGTTGTGCAAAATTTCAGAAGGATAATAGAAAAATGCATATTATGCATAAAAAGTTGATTGTTGATAATTCAAAGGTGATTTATTTTTATGTACTAAATAATGTTTTTTTTTTGTTTTGATTTACTATGTTCTAAAGTTAATTCTTAATCTTAGTAATATTTTTTTTTTTCTAACAGGTAAATGTTGGTCCTGTGAGGTCTTATACTATGATGAAAGAATTAGCTGGATCACATGATAATGTTGGTGCATCCTAAACAAGATTTCAAAAATTTTTATAGAGATTTGAAGGCTTTTATTGATGGATCAGATGCCCAAATGTTTGTGGATAATTTTCAAAATAAGAAATTGCTCTGGAGTGCATTTTTTTTTTCCTATGATGTTGATGAAGAAGATAGACTTTGTAGAGCTTTATGGGCTGATCCAATCTGTCGAAAAAAATTATGCACTTTTTGGTGATATGGTTTCTTTTGATACCACATTCAAAACAAACAGGTGATGTTTTAAATATAAATTTCTTTCATAATGTAATTAATATTTTACTTTTACATATTAATTTTTTTAAACATATGTTCTTATATTCTAAATATCATGCCTTGTGTTCCTAAACAAATATCCATCATGTTTTGATGTTCTAAACAAATATTCTTTATGTTCTAAACTATGTATGCCTTATGTTCTAAACATATATTGCTAATGTTCTACCTTATGCCTTTAAAATATATCCATCATGCTTTTATGCTTTAAACATTTATGCTTTTGTGTTTTACACTTTATTCTTTGTGTTCTAAACTAATATCCATCATGTTCTAAACATTATGTCTATATGTTCTAAAGTTTACTTATAAGTTTTTAAAACTACATTGTATATTTTTAGTTTAGTGTTTATGTTTTAGAGTAATTCATTATGTTTTAAAACAACTATATTTACTGCCACGTTTTAATAATTAAATTAAATTACTATCCTCTAAAGTTTATCCTTAATGTTCTTAAAGTATACCTCTATGTTCTACAATTTACCTCTATGTTCTAAAGTTTACCTCTATTTTCTGCATAAATAATTTGTGTATGTTACAGATATAATATGATCTTTGGTCCATTTACTGGAGTTGATCATCATAAAAAATGTGTTACTTTTGCGGCTTCTTTTGTAGCTCATGAGGATATATCATCTTTTGAATGGGTTTTTCAAAACTTTTCTTAAAGCAATGGGAAATAACGAGCCTGTGTGTTTGATTACCGATCAAGACCCTGCAATGAAAGTTGCTGTTCGTAATGTTTTCAAACTACAGAACATAGGTTTTGTATGTGGCATATTATGAAAAAGGTGCCTGAAAAAGTAGGTTCGGGCGATTGCCCAAGACACTGATTTCTTGAAAAAACTGTGTTCATGTGTTTGGCATTTAGAGATTGAGCCGGCAGAATTTGAAGAAAAGTGGAACAAAGTTATTTCAGAATTCCATTTGAACGATCATGAATGGTTGACATACATGTACAACATACGTGATATGTGGATTCCAGCGTATTTCAGAGATTTATTTTTGGGTGGCATTATGAGAACCACATCTAGATCAGAAAGTGAAAATAATTTTTTCACTATGTTCACAAATCCCCATCTCACTTTGATTGAGTTCTACATGAGGTAATAAGTAATTGTCTATATATGTTCTAAAGTTACTCTTTATGTTCTAAAGTTTTCCTTGTATGCTCTAAAGTTTTCTTTTTATGCTTTATAGTTTTACTATTTATTTTATAATTCTCTTTATGTTTTCTTTTTTCTCTTTATGTTTTAATAATATTTAGATCATAATAAACATGTCATGTATATTTATATGTTTCTAATGTAATTCACTCTATGTTCTACAATTATCTTCTATGTTTTAAAGTAAATTTCTATTTTCTATAGGTTTGAATGTGCATTGGATGCTCAAAGGCACACTCAAAATAAAATGGATAATGATTCGAAGAATAAGCGTCCGGAGTGTAAGACTCCAATTCCTTTAGAGAAAGATGCTTCTGAATTGTTTTACAACAACAATTTTCTATGAATTTCAATATGAGCTTGAAATTGGATGTTTTAATTGTGGTTGTTGAGGAGATTGAAGAAGGACAATGAGCTTTACATTTTCAATTTGAGGGAAGGAACTAGAAGGAGGACTTTTGATTGTTGTTTTTGATCCAACTACCTTTGATACCAAGTGTTTTTGTAAAAAATTTGAACGTGATGGTGTGCCTTGTAGGCATATGATTTGGGTGTGGAAGGCAAGGATGTTAGAAAAAAATTCCCAAGGCCTACATTCTAAATAGATGGTGTACAATGGCTTATAAGAAGCCCATTTTTTGATTTAGAGGGTAATGTGTTGGAGGAATGTATTAATGCAGTAGATAAGAAAATGTTATTAAATGATTTGTGGTCTGAAATTCATGCTTGTGTGAGTTTAGTGCAAAACAATGAAGATGATCTTAGTGATCTTGTCAAAAAACTTCGAGCCATGAGGGCAGATTTGGAACAGAAGAAAAACAAATGGAAGCAACAATCTTTCGAGCAAAGTTAAAGACATTGAAATGCTTATTGGAGCTAGTCTACCTTCTAATGTTTTAATCAAACCTCCTAAAATTTCGAAGAACAAAGGCACGGGGGTTCATGTTCCAAATCAGGTCAATGTTCCAAATGATGTCCATGTTCCAAATCAGGTTCATGTTCCAAATCAGGTAAATGTTCCAAATGATGTCCATGTTCCAAATGATGTCCATGTTCCAAATGAGGTTCATGTTCCAAATAGTGACAAAAGAATGAAGAGTGACAGAGAAAAGTCTATTGAACAAAGTCAAAAGAAGAAGAGATTATGTAGAGCATGTGGGGAGCTTGGTTATCATGATAGTCGTAATTGCCCTGGAAAAGTCAAGTGATATTGTAAGTAAACTTTATTTTTAATTTTCTTATATTTATTTTGTTCTAAAGTAATTATGTTTTAAGCAAGTTTAGAACATAAAGTTATTCATATATGTTCTAAAGTAATTCAATATGTTCTAAAGTGTTTTTCTCTTTGTTCTAAAGTTACTTTTTCTATGTTCTAAAGTGTTTTCTCTATGTTCTAATGTTTATTCTTTCTGTTTTAGTGTAATTTAATATGCTCTAATGTTTAGAATATAAAGTTATTCATTTTGTTCTAAAGTTTTCCTTTATATTTTAACTTTTCTCTTTATGTTCAAAATATTTTCTTTATATGTTCTAAAGTTTTCTTTATATGTTTTAAAGGTTTCTTTAAATGTTCTAAAGTTTTTACTCTATATAATATCATGTGTTCTAAACTAATAGAAATGGCATGTTATAACATTTTTTAATGCTAAATTATGTGCTTATGTTCTAATATTGTTTTATTTTTTTTTCTTTACAGGTTGGTGAATATACTATTAATCCAGTTGCATGAGATGTTATATATTTAGAAACAATATCTCATTTACTAGCACGTAAAATATTATTCATGTAATTCTTAAAATATAAGAACTCAATTTATTTACTTTTAGAAACAATATATTTTTATTTCTTTTTTGTCCAATTATTATTCAGAGTATCTCTACTAGTGTTTTTCTTATCAATTTTTATGTTAATTAAAGTTGATTATAATGTTTTATAACATCTCCTGTCTTTTCATCTTCCCCCCTTTTCGTAATTATAAGTTGTTTTATTAAGTCAATTTGAACTACGAGTAATGATAGTACAAGCATTTTAGATACCTTTATTAAACAACATTTAGTTGAATCTTGCTTTAATCAACTTTTATTTATTCAAGTTTCTTAACATTGATTTACATATGCCTTCTTAGATATGCACTAAAGAGTGTATGCATTGTATTCAAAAGGAAAAATAAAGCAAAAGTAATGGATTAGAAGCAGCCAGTTTAGAACATAAGCAAATACTTTAGAACATAGATAAAAATAATTAGAAGATTAGCAAAATCAATAATTTGGACATGTAATAAGAAAAAAGTACAACATAATAAGATATAATTAGAATCAAGTTACCAATTGAATGCTTTGGAATCTTGTTACTTTGGCTGTTGTCATTTCTTGTTACTTTTTTTTTAATTTTCTTATGTTCTAATGTTCTACACTTTAAGTTTTAAGTCAAAATTAATATATAATAATATATTCTAATATCCTAACTTTATAAGCATATAATTATTAAAACATAATCAAAAATACTTTAGAACATACCCATATAATTTAGAACATGAATATAATTTAGCATATAAGTTTATATGATATATTTTATATTAAAATTTTAGCATTTAATATGATTCAACAATATATTTCTTGTAACAGGTAAATACATAGAACATAAAAAATTACTGTTATATTCTTTGCAAATATCTCTCTACAAATATAAACTTAAGATCTTAACAATCATATATCCATTTTGTTCTCCTTTGACCACTTTTTTGATCTCCTAATCACTTTGTTCCGTTCTTCATTTACTTCTGCTGTTATTATCTTCCCACAATACTCCACTCTTAATTTTTTCATTTGGTCAAACTGCAAAAAAAAAAAAAAAAAAAGAGTAACTTTTAGAACATAAACATAAACATTTGGTCAAACTGCAAAAAAAAAAAAAAAAGAGTAACTTTTAGAACATAAACAGAAATACTTTAGAACATAAGCATATAATTTAGAACATGAATATAATTTAGCATATAAGTATAAATAAATATAATAAACCATAATATATCTAAACAATAACCAAACCAAACCACAACACTAAAACCATAACACCAAAACCATAAACGAAACTAATTTAAAACATGTATCTTATGTTTTAAACTTACATTGTCTAATTCTAGTCCCGAATTCCATTGTTTTACAGATTCTCCTTCATATGTTTCCATGTGCTTCAACAGGAACACTCCACAATCATGTTTGTTGTTATTGCTCTTCCATGACATACTCAAGTTTCTTGTTTTGAAGGAGGATACAAAGTCACTCTTTATATTTGAGTCAATTGAGTGAACGAAATCAGCAAATGCATTCAACTGAAAAATTGGATAAACTTTAGAACATATAAGGTAAACTTTAGAACATAAAGAAAAACTGTAGAACATATAAGGCAAAAGTTAGAACAAAAGTATAATTAAAAAAATGTAAACTTGATGTCTTACCATTAATCTATGGTAATTTCCATATTTATTGTGAAAAGGAATATTTGGTGGAAGAAATCTGTTGTCAATCAAATCAAATGTTCCTTCCACAAAGTTGACACACAGCAAATAGTAGTGATCTGGTAAAACGACCGGGAAGAAAACCTAATAGATAAACAGAATTAGAACATAGATAAGCAAAATTAGAACATAAGCATGCATTTTAGAACATAAGCATATAGATTAGAACACAAGCATATAATTTTTATAACATGTAGTTTAGAACATAAGTAAGTAGTTTAGAAGATAAATAAGTAGTTTAGAACATAAGTAGATACTTTAAAACATAGATAAAAATAATTAGAACATAAACAAAACCAATAATTAGAACATATAATAAGAAAAAAGTACAACATAATAAGATACCAAATTACCAATTGAATGCTTTTGAAGCTTGTTACTTCGGTCGTTGTCATTTCTTGTTGCATTCTATCAAACAAAGCCTTCATTCTATCATCTTGCCTTTCATTTGATTTGAAGTATTTTTCTGTACAACGTATGAGCTGAAAAAGAAAAAGAAATTAAAACATAAGTAATTAGAACATAGGTGCATAGTATAATCTATATGAGAAACAAAAAGAATCTACTCTTAGAACATAGTTATAATTTTAAGTTCGAAAACATACATAGCATTCAGTACTGAAAAAGAATCTACTCTTCTTGTCTACACCACGTCTTTTATTTTCAAAATTCAATAGGCAAACATAAGCATCCACAACATTGTTCAACATGTGCTTATCTTCTATGAGACTATGAATCTCATCTCTCGTAATCGTTGTCCCCATGTTATCAGCATACAAAAGCTCCCTAAAATCAGAACATTAAAATCAGAACATAAGCATGTAGTTTAGAACATAAGCATGTAGTTTAGAACATAAACACATAATTTAAAACATAAGAATATATTTTAGAACATAAGTACCTATTTTAGAACATAAGCATATAGTTTTACACATGTACTTTATAACATAATCTCGTAGCTTAGAACACGCAGTTTAGAACATAAGAATGAAGTTTAGAACATAATTTATAGCTTAGATCATAAGCATATAGCTTAGAACATAAGCATATAGCTTCGAACATAAGCATATAATTTTAAAGTTTTAAAGTCTTACTTATTATCTCCTTGAGCAAACGCATACTCAGCTACCTTTCTATTGTCCACATTCTTGAAAAGTTTTTCATGTTCAACCATGAAAGGTGAACGCAAGTACATTGGAAGCTTATCCTTTCCTCTTTTTTTCCGTGTCTTTTCTTCTCCTTTTTCTTCTCCTTGTTTCCTACTTAATTCAATTAAAAAATATCACATAGATAACAAAAACCATAACTAAATCAAACGAAAATTTATTGATAACAAAAACCATAACCAAATCAAACCAAAATTTATTATTACCAAGTTCTAAATTAAAATTTAACTAAACCATAACCAACATTTGTTTTAAAGTTTACAAAATGATTACCCTTTCTTGTTCTCATTTTTTTCTTCTTTGTTCTTCTCTTCATTCTTGCTTCCTTCATTTTCTTTCTTCTCCTCTTGATTCTCCTCTTTTTCCTCCTTTTTCTTCTTCCCCTTTTCTTCTCTCTTCTCCTCTTGGATCTCCTCTTTTTCCTCCTTTTTCTTCTTCCCCTTTTCTTCTCTCTTCTCCTCTTGGATCTCCTTTTTTTCCTCCTCTTTCTTCTTCCCCTTTTCTTCTTTCTTCTCCTCTTGCTTCTCTTCTTTTTCCTCTTCTTTCTTCTTCTCCTTTTCTTCTTTCTTCTCCTCTTTTTCCTCTTCTTTCTTCTCCTCTTTTTCCTCTTCTTGCTTCTCCTCTTCATCCAATGTAGGTGGATGATCTGGATTTAGAAAAGCACAATTTAGAACATTTGCTGTCACTTCTTCGTAAGTGAGTTCTGCTTCATTATCTTCTTGATTTTCTGGGACATCAAACCATAAGTAGAAACAATAAGGACACAACATAGAAATAGTTGGAAAAAATTTAGAACATTAGAAATAACTAGAATATAACCAGAAAAATTTAGAACACAAGAAGTAACTTTAGAACATAACTAATTTACAACATAATTATATTATTTAGAACATATGCACATAATTTAGAACATAATCATACAATTTAGAACATATGCACATAATTTAGAGCATAACTAATTTCAAACATAATCATATTATTTAGAAAATATGCACATAATTTAGAGCATAACTAATTTAGAACATAATCATATTATTTAGAAAATATGCACATAATTTAGAGCATAACTAATTTAGAACATAATCATATTATTTAGAACATATGCACATAATTTAGAACATAATCATATTATTAGAGCATATGCACATAATTTAGTACATAATCATATAATTTAGAGCATATGCACATAATTTAGAACATAAGAAAGTAGTTTAAAACATAAGCATCTGATTTAGAAAAAATTTAGAACATCAGAAATAACTTTAGAACATAACAGAAAAAAATTTATAACATAAGAAGTAATTTTAAAACAAATCTAGTAATATTATTTCAAAAGAAAAAAGTTTGAAAATAATGTAAAACTACCAACTGCTGGTGAGGGGGTCAATAACTTGAAACTTGGAGGAGTTATATCAAAAGGTTGCTTCTTTTTTGGAGGAATTGGGGTTTTTGGTGACTCCTCATTCCTTTTCTCTTTCTTCTCAATTTTTTCCTCCTCGTTTCTCTCTTTTCTGTACTGCTCTTTTTCTTCTTCTTTTGATCCCAAATCTTCATAGCAATTACACCATAAAAATTAAGTATTATAGCAAATAGCAAAAAATAATTAGAAAATAAAAAGTAACTTTAGAACATAAGAAATATATACAATTAGGAGACAACCTAGAAATAGTTAGAATATAAAAAATTAAGAATTAACTTTAAAGCATAACCAGAAAAAATTTAGAGCATAAGAAGTAATATTAGAACATATCTAGTAAATATTAGTACATAAAAAATGAATTTGAAAATAATGTGAAATTACCAACTACTGGTGAGGGAATCAACAAGTTTTTTTCTTTATTCTCTTCATTTCTCTCTTCTTTGTTCTTATCTTTTTCCTCTTCCTTTGATCTCAAATCTGCTTAACAATTAGAACATAACTAATTTAGTACATAACTAATTTAGAACATAACTAATTTAGAACATAATCATATAATTTAGAACATAAGCATGTGATTTAAGCGCATGTTTTAGAACATAAAAAAGTACTTTAAAACATAAGCATCTAATATAGAACATAAGTATAATTTGGAAATTAAGCATGTACATGTGAAATTACCAACTGTCGGTGACTTTGGTGACCTTGTTTCCTCGAATTTCTTCCATGCCTTATCCATAACCATATCCAATTCTTCAATAAATGCCGGTTCATCGAAGACATGTTGATCTTGGCTGAGTATAGAAGGGCTTTTCTTTTCTTCTTGGTTCACGAATGTCTATAAAATAAGAAATTATAATTTAGAACATAATATGCATAATATTTATATAAATTTATTATACTTTAGAACATAAGCTGAAAATACTTTAGAACACAACCAGAAAATACTTTAGAACATAATTATAATACCTTTGTTGTGTACTTGCACCATATGTTGTCTATGAGATGTTGCATTTTTCCTGTTGTTTCTTCCTCAACAAAAAGATCTTTTGCTTGTTCTAACATGCCATACATCTCTTTAACATTCGAGGCAAGTGTTTTTGCCAAATCTCCAAATTTGCTCAAAAAGCCCTTCATTAGAACACAAAAATATTTCAGAACATAAAGGACATAACATGGATAATTTAACAGAAAAGGATTAAATGGAGCATAAAATATAATTTACAATATAAACTAAATCATACCATCATGTCATTTCGAGAAGTTGTAGAACTAGAACCTATTGATGATTTTTCCATTCTCTTCTCTTTTTCCTTTTGTTTTGGTTGTCTCTTTTTTCCTTTTGGTGCCTTCTAGTATATAAATTATAAAATTTAGAAAACAACAACATAAAGTGTAGTGTTTAAACATAAACATATACAAATATCATACCACAATTGATTCCATTCTTTCCAAGAGTTTTCCATATCCAAATCCATGATCTTTTTCAAACTTATATCTCACTTGAATCCTTTCCTTTGTCCACACCGAAATTAGTGGACATTTTCTTGGTTTTTCTAACCCTCCTCTTTGTAGACGATCAAAATAGAATACCTATTTAGTACATGTTAAGAATTAATTAGAATATTTTTCACACATTTTCAACATAACAAGAATAATATATATACATAATGGTAAGAATTTAAAACTTACCATTAGAAAAGGTAAAGGACCTGTAAAGTAAGAATTTCCCTTCTTCCATACACTTACAGAATCTTTCAAGTGCTCAATCACAAATGTGCACCAATCCAATTCAGCAATTTTTTTTACATCCATACAACTATACAAGAATTTAATGTATAGTTGTGGGTTGTTTGTTGATCGAATGCAACAATTGACAACACATACCACAAAGTTCCAAAGAAATTCATCAGAAACTGATTTTTCCTTCTTCAATTCTTGAATTCTGTCAATCAATCTCTTGTTGGTTGGACTTCCCTTTTAGAGGTAAAAAAAAACATATAAATTAAAACCTATGGAGATAATAGATCTATTTTAAAGCAAAAAACACTTTAGAACATAAGCAAAGCACTTTAAAACATACAATTTATAACATAAAATTCATACTTTAGAACATAAAATTTAAAACATAACCACATTATATCATCATACTTTTTTGAGGCCAAACTTGCTTCTCCAAGCTTTTAGAAACTTGCTCCATTTCAGATTTGACTCATCATTTGGTTGCTCAATCCTTTTGCCTCCCAATGGCAACCCATAAGCCAAATGAACATCAATTGCCTCCAAAAAGATTTCTTGTTTTGTCTTTGGTAACATCAAACAACATCTCTCCGTGTCAAAATTCGTAACCAAGTTTTCTGTCAACCTAGAATTATAATGAAAAATGTAAGATTTAAAGCACAATACAGCTATATTTAGAATATAATAGTCAATCTTTAGAACATAGAAGATTAAAACATTTAGTATAATATTTAAACTTTTGAACATAATTTAGAACATTATATAATAAAAAAAGTCTATTTTAGAACATAATAAACATACATTAGAACATAACAAAAAATTAATTTAGAACATTAGTGTATAGCAATTCAAACATGAGAGTTCATAATTTTAGAATACAAGAAGTAACTTTAAAACATAAGTAATTTACAACATAATCATATTATTTAGAACATATGCACATAATGTAGAACATAATCATACAATTTACAACATATGCACATAATTTAGAACATAGCTAATTTCGAACATAATCATATTATTTAGAACATATGCACAAAATTTAGAGCATAACTAATTTAGAACATAATCTTATAATTTAGAACATTAGTGTATAGCAATTCAAACATGACAAATCATAATTTTGAACATAACATTGATAATACTTATGATTTTAGAATATGATTTTAGAACATAACATTCTACTACTTACGTAGAATTAATATGGATTGGTAAATCCAATTCCAAAAAGCCTCCAAAACCAATGTTCCGAATAGCTTGCTTTTGTTTTTCCGAAAGATTTATCAACACATCCTTCATGAATTGAGCAGGAGGTACTCTTTGATAAGGTTGCCTCTTAACTAGTTTATCTTGCTCATTAGCTTCTACTACTTGGACATCCTCACCATCTTCTTCTTTTTCAATCTTTCTTTTCTTCTTCTTCACATCCTCACCATGAATAGATAAACATAATTAGAACATAGATAAGCAAAATTAGAACATAAGCGTGCACTTTAGAACATAAAAATAAAGATTGTAAAGATTAAAGAGTATTATTACCTGAGTTTGATTTTTTTTATTGATTTTTTGTTCCTCCTCACTATCATCTTCCATCTCCTCTTTTTCATCTTTCTCTTTCATCTTTACATCACCCTTATTATCATCCTCACCATCATCTTTACTATCATTATTCTTGTCATCATCCTCTACATTATTACCCTCTTCTTCTTTTTGATCTTTTCCTTCTTCTTGATCTTTTTCTCTTCCTTTCTTTTTTTGCAATTTTCGAGGTGGTTGAAGCCTTGTTGGAAGTTTTCTATGTCTTATAGCAATACTTTTACTTTCAATATGCTTCTCAAATTCCGATCTATCAATTACTTCCGCTTCAACGTTTTCAACTTTCCTTTAAAAACAATCAAAAATAATTAGAATATTATTAACATTAAATAGAGTGCAAATATAAAGGGATAAGATAAACATAAACTATAATGGATACATTTTAGAACATAATACAAATCTTCAGAACATAAGAGAAAACTTTAGAACATAATGGAAAACTTTAGAACATAATGGAAAACTTTAGAACATAATACAAATCTTTAGAACTTAAGGGAAAACTTTAGAACATAATGAAAAACTTTAGAAAAAAATTTAAAACATAATAGGTAAAGTTTAGAACATTAGTTTAGTTACCTTTTTCTTACATAAGTAATTTCTTCTTCTTGTATATTAGTAACTCCTCCTTCTGATTTTTCTTCATTTTGGCCTTGCATTTTGCTGCAATTTTAAGAAATAAAAAACATTAGTAACATTCCAACATTATTATTATATTTTTGAACATAGGAATGATTTAAAATATGCTGAAAAATAGTTTAGAACATGCTAAAAAAGAGTTTAGAAACTCATATGTACCAGAAAAGGTATTACTCTTCCTTAATTGTATGCAGAGGTTAGCTTTTGGTCTTGCAAATTTAGACAACCTACTGGTAGTTTCTAGCAATTTAATGCGATTTTTTTCAAGGTTTAACCGGTAATTTCTTGTTCATTTTCCTGTTTTATTTTCAACTACTATAATTCTTATCTCATTATGTAAATCATAGAGCATTCTTCTTGTGAATTCATCAAGGCCTTGCATTATATTGCTTATTATATATGTTATGAAGATCTACATTTGTATTGGTTACCTAAATAATATTAGTTTGCTGCTATATTAAAAATCTTTACTCTATATAAGAGTATAACAAAGCTATATTTAGCTCACTTTTCTATATAATCTTGACTGGAAAACTATCACCCAGAAAACTATCACTTGACTGCTTGATTGAAGGATTTTTGGCAATCAAGCAGAATATTCAGAGTACAAACTATCACCCAGAAAACTATCACTTCACTGGATATGCAATCTTTGATTCACAATTTCTACAGGATTCAAAATCAGTTAAATTTAACAAAACTAACAGTTTTCAACAAGTTCTATAGCTTTCCTTTTAATTCAGAGTACAATAATCTATGCTACCACTCATATTTTCTATGAAGCTTATTAGGTACCAAGTTATAAGTCTGCTAGACTAATAAAAGTGTATACCCATTACCCAGTTGGACAGTTAGCCCACCTACTTGCATATCCAGTGTTCAAAATCAGTTAGCCCACCTATTAGGTACCAAGTTATAAGCCTCATATTTTCAACCTATGTTATAATTTTTTCCTATGTTCCAAATTTTTCTACCTATGTTCTAAAGTTTATTTTCAGCCCTGCAATCACAAGTTCACTACCAACAACCCCTAACCAATTAGCTGCTGCTGCATAAATCAACCACCACACTACAACCCCTACAAACAGGGGCAATCGCACCAACATCACCAATTTGTTCAACCCCTAACTAATTGATGCAAGCAGAATAAGTAATGCCAAGTTGTTCAAGCTATGCTTGCTCATTAATCTTCATACCACCATATGACAACAATAGCCACCATCCATACCACCATATGCAACAAAATCTTCATACAAACATGGCTTCTCCTCTCAATGACAACAATAGCCACCAAATCAAGGCAACATGTACAGCAATCCCGGTCACTCGTATTGTGTCCATTGGTAATCCAAAAGATGACTCAGACTCACTACTCATCAAACTCAAAGTCGATTTCAAGCCATTAAATAACATTGACGGAAGAGTGTTATCACACATATCCATCAACAACAAATACCAGATACATATCCATCAACAAGAAAAAAAACAGTGATTTTAAGAAATACTGGACATTCATATTCATAGCTATAATTTCGCTTACTAACGAAATCGAGCATTTAGCAGACATTTTAAAAAAAACGCAAATATCAACTCACGAAATATCAAAAACAAATCAAAAAAACCATAAAAATCGAAAACAGAAAAACCATTAAAATCGAAAAAATCATCGAAAAATCGAACTAAAAAAACATAAAAACGCAAATATCAAATCACGAAATCGCAAAATCAAATCAAATAGTCGGAAAACATAAAATCGCAAAAATCAAAACAATAAATCGCAAAATGTACTTGAACAACATGCTAAGTTCATGGAAATTTGAACAAAATCGAAAAAAAAAAACGCAAAATCAAATCAAAAAATCGGAAAACATAAAATCGCAAAAAGCAAACCGAAAAATCGCAAAATCTACTTGAACAACATGCTAAGTTCATGGAAATTTGAACAAAATCGAAAAAAAAAACATACCTGAGTCGAAAATCCTTCAAATTGCAATTTCTATGGAGATTTTTGGGGGTTTGCAAAAGAGAATGAGATGAGCACGAAGAGAGAGAAAGTTAGAGGAGAGAGAAAATTTTGATCGGGTGGTAGGGCCGTAGGGGGTATGAGGAAAAATACGTGTTTTAATCTTAACCGTCTAAATTACCTTAATCCTACGGCTGAGATTGGTTCTTATATAACTAGGAATCTTATATAAGGAGGGGTTCTTACCGGATCCCTCCCCTATATATATATATATATATATATACATATATATATACATATATATACATATATATATATACATACATATATATATACATACATATATATATATATACATACATATATATATATATACATACATATATATATATATATATTATTGACACATATAATTATTGGTATTGATAGATTAATCATAGTTTTATATCAATTTTCTCATATTAAATAATTATATGTACGTTAAATAACTTATTATTTTTTTCATCTTTTAAATATTTGTAATAACAATTTTTTTTACAAAATAAGTGGGGTCAATTCACCCATAAACAAGTTTTATCAACATATTTCGTGGCTTGCTATCGTAAGTAATTTATTTATTTATTTTTGATGAAATAATGCTACTGCTGTTAGAGTTTAGAAGGATGATAATGGTGGTGTAAATGAAACAAATAAGCCTATTTTTTTTTAAGAAATGATTTTACCTTGATTATTATAGACGGTTTACTCTAGGTGGCCGGGTGGGTGGGTTTATTTTATTAAACGGTTTCTTAATCTATTAACTAATATTAAAATAAAACATGTTGAAATAATCCTTTTCAAATTGTACACATGTCACTCTCACATGAATTTTTTTTTTCCGCCAATTTGTTAGGATGATGTCATTAATTTTTATTTTTTAAACTTTTACCTTGTTTTAATTTTTTATTTTTTACCTAATAAACTTTTCATATGCTTTACTCTTTGTCCCTGTTGATTTTTTTTTTTTAATTTTTTTTTTTACAAATTTGTTACTATATTCAATGTTCTGAAATGTTCATTGTGATTTTTTTTAATTTTAGAAGTAATATGGCAATATGCTATAATAAAAATTACTTATAATGTAACTTTCTTTCTCCATATTATAAACAAATCTGAAATCTCACAATGAGTTTGTTTAAAACCGTGCATCGCACGAGAATTAAACTAATATAGATAATAAATGGAAAAGAATCTTTAAAAAATTAAATGGAAGAGGAAATAAAATATCAACGGTGAAGGAGGAAATATCGGATGCGAGGAATTCTTCAAAAACCTTAATAAAGTACATTTTTAGGGATTTGAGTTTATTTTCAATTTTTAACACCAATTTCTTCATCATGAAACACACATTCACCATAATATGCAATTGTGGGAGTTACCGACATAAGAAACGCTTGATAGGTTTGTGCCTTGCGCTGCAGGAGTCTTAAATCATTTGTGGGGCAAACAACCCTCTCTCCGACCGCAGAGTGGCTGATTGGATTGGGATAATTAGCAAGGGAAATCGACGTACTCGTATTATTGTTGCCAAGAACAAATGTGATTTGGTTGAAGAAGTCCCCCGTTCAAAAAGGAAGTACAATACTTCTTACCACTCCAATGTGACGGTTGTACACGTATCTGCTACTGATGAGTCGTACTTTTCAGCTATTGATCAGTTTACCAATATTAGAGATGAGATGTTAAACATTGCCCGGCCCATGTTTGAGTTTTCCCTAAAGTAGTTTGTTCAATTAAACGTTTGTTCAAGAATATTCTGAGGTGGACGAACATTTGTTTTAGATCGCTTTACCGAGTCAACCACACTTATGTAAACATTTTTGCTCAAACTTGCGAGTTTGTTGGTTATCACTCAGATATGCATGGTTCTACGACAATTGCTCATGTCTTGATAAGCATTTTTGTTGGTAGAATTTTTGTGTAAATTCTTATCTCAGTTTCATGTTATTTGTTAGGCTATGAATATCTTGTATGAAAATATAGATGCCTGCACTGAAGTTTTTGCTGTTCAAATTTTTAGGTATGTTGTGGACCTTGTGGTTGCTGCAATAATACACTCAATGAATATTCTGGTATGAATATTTTAATTTTTTTTCGATGTTCTTTTTCCCGACAAAAACTATGAAGGAATTTATCTGCAATTTATTGTGACGCATTTTGTGAGTAACTCATGGTTAAGGAGTTGTTGGTGAGACCAATTGCCTTTTGTTTCTCTTCTCATTCAGTTGTGTTGGACATTACGGTGCTATAGATGTTTGCTTCTTACTGGTCTTGTTTAAGGATTATTTGCTATCTCAAATCAATTTTGGTTGTTAATGTGTTAAGGGAATTGTGATATTGGACCTATTCTATTTCAAATCCGTGAACCACCTGGTGAACCTTTCTGTCAGGTTAGATGTTCGTGAAAGGAATGGTGTCCTTCCAATAAGTGTATTATTCTGATAGAGGGTTCAGAATTATTACATAGCTAATTCTTCAGTAAGGTCAAGTGATCGAAATGCCTAGGTGGAGGCCGCTTCCGATCAGTAATATTAAGGTACAATTAATATTACAGCTTAATCTTAACTGAACCCTTCGGGTCGAACCCAATCGAACAACCGATCCGAGACGACGAATTAATCCGAAGGATTTAATGAGTCGACAGAGTTTTACCAATATAAATGTCGGATATCGAGCCTAGAGCGTCGAGACCGAGCGTCGCAAAATCACAAGCAACAAGTACAAGCATAGCCGTAGCTAGGCTAGGCTACCTCATCGCAAGCCTAGGCGCACCATGGTGTGCTAGGCGCGCCATGCGTACTAGGCGCAAGCCTAGGCACTATCGCAGCCCATCGCAGCACAATCACAACACCATCGCATGGCTAGGCCCGTGCGTGTGTGCGTGTGCTTGTGCCTTAGCCTATCGCACCAGCATGGCTGCGCATATGCGTGCCTTCGCATGGCACTGCATCGCAGCATGCGCGCCTGGGTGTTAGGCACCATCGCAGGCCCCTCGCACAAGCACAGAACCATGCTAGGCCTTGTGTGCGTGTGCGTGTCCTTATGCCTAGGGCCATCGCAAGCCATCGCAGCATCACATCACCAAACTTCGCATGCTTGTGCGTGTGGCTGGCGAGGCGATGCCCAACATGCGTGGCTCGCTAGCAACACGCATGCTAGGAGCGCCTAGCACTGGCATGCACCAGCAGCACAAGCATCGCCCAGCGCCAGCACGCATATGCTGGCTGGGATGCAAGGCTGCTGGCTGAGCTGGCGTGCTAGCTGGCTAGGCTAGCTGGCACTGCTAGCTGGCTGCCAGCCCAGCAGCCCTCTATGCCGGTTTTGTGAGGGTGGGACCAAGGCTTGGGAAAAGCCTTGGGGAGCAAGGCAATGGTCCCCCCCACCTCTTCATGGTCCTCACCTAACTCTCTCTCTCCCCTTGACACTTGTTGCATTGTGATTGATTTGATTATTAATTTAATTTGAAATTAAATTAATTGTCAAAATTATTCATTCTCCCACATTGGTTGGGAAATGAAAATCAAGGGTGCATTTCCCTATAAATACCAAAGGCTTGGGTATTTGGGAAAAACAACCTTGAGTGGAATTAAAAAGGCAACTCTTGATTTGAGTAAACCTTGATTCGTAAAACTCATAGTTTTTATTTGTCCGAGTCTCGACTAACCTTTGAGACTTAGGACGTTCGGGTCGGGTTCGAGGGTACGATCCCGTTGGAGACCTCGTATTTTCGGGGTTCAAGTAAGAGCTCATTGTTGAGCGAAGCACCCGTCAAAGGTATAATCTTTTATCCTTTCTCGTGTTTAATTATGTTTTGCTTGCTAATTGCATTTATTATGGGGGCGGGTCTTGGCAGGTTTCTTTCCGCGTAGTGAGGGTCACTACAAAACCCAACAGTTCGTATGTTACTTTGTATTAAATGATTTTAGTTATGAAGTTTCTTAATGCTTCATGCAAATAATATATTAGTATATTGTTCCTTGTGCAATATTATCTAAAGACTGGAACTTGTAAATTTGGTACTACTTGCAAGTTTAATCATCCACGAAATGTTGGTGGATCATAGACTAAATGCTCCACTGAATATCCATGGTTATCCTCTACGACCGATTTGTACTTAATCGTTCTGCTTGCATTTAAAGTGTATTCATGTGTTTTATGTTTTCAAGTCTACTTTTACAATTTTGAGAAGTAGCGCTTACGATGTGTTTCTTTTCTTGATAGGGTGAGAATGCTCCTACTATTTGAAAATGGTAGTGCGATTTTGGGATAACTTGTACCTTTTGAACCTTGTTTTCGTTATTAATTGACATCAAAGTTCATTTTTTAACCTATTTTTATGCAAATTTTGTACCATCATGCTTTACGGGTTCTTTGTATTTTTGATGTAATGTAGCTATTTTTAGCACTATGGATGTGATCAAGCATGAGTGAGCAAGGATAAGGGCAAACTTGGTTGATAGAGTCATGGAGGAAGAAGGAGGAATGCCTTAAAGGGAAATGAAAAGCTTTTGGAGAACCTTGAAAGGTTGTTTGCGTAAGCGTCAACTTCAACCAATCATAACTTTTGATCTACTCAACCTTTTGAAAAGATTCAAATTGGAGATTAAATTTCGTCTCAAGAGCTTTCCAACGACTGGTCACAAGTCCATTTCCAGCAAGAAACGAAGAAGTTACAGCCTCCCAAAGTTAAGATGTCTAGGCAGGGCAGCACGGACGTGCAAGATGATGGCATGTCCGTGCCAAAATCAACGTCCGTGCAAACCTTGGCAGTAGTTTCTGCCTCCTTTTTGGCCCTTCTGCACGTCCGTGCCAAACTTGGCGTAACCGTGCTGAGCCTTGCACGTCCGTGCCAATTCTGGCACGCCCGTGCAGACCTGCAGTCAAACTCCTTCCTCGTTTTCTCCGTCCTTTTTTATTTGGGGGTCTTATAAATACCCCCCTTGAGCTCATTTGTACGGGCTATGAAGGTTTTTAGAGCTTTTCTCTTAGTTTGTAATCTTAAAACATTAAATTCTCAAATCATTAGTTAGATTCTAATTATTAGCTTGGAAATATTCAAATTCAATCATTATAGAAGACAAGTTCCACCATTGTTGCTCACTTTGAAGCTCCATAGTAACTATCTCTTACTCTTTTCTTCTATTTCTCTCTTCTTTGTTGTTAATTACTTTCTTAATGCTTGCATGCTTAGATTGTTAATTAGCTTAATCCCTAGTTTGATCTTGTCCATGAATTGCTTGAAATCTTTAATTGCTTTAATCTCCATGGATTGTGAGTAGTCTAATTTCTAGGGTTTGGGTAAAACCCTCAATGTAGTCACTAATAAATAGTTGCATGTGCTACTTTGGTTGTTGTGGGATGTTAATTAGTTGAGCTTAAGTGGTTTAATTGCTTAGTTCTTGTATATGGCAATTGCTAGAACTATTTATCCAAGCTTCCTCAACGAAGGATCGAGAGATGAACTTGAGTTAGCTCCCTTATGCTTAATTGACTTAAAATGCCATGAGAATAGGAATTTTCGGTCAAGGGAATATTTATGTCATCGTGATTATGCTTTAACACTTGTTTTATGCTTTGTAACCACGAGAGTAGGTTGTATTCATGATTCAAGTGATCCCTCTAGCTTGAGAGAGTGGTTGGGTGCCTTAGATGACTTCCCCTAATTTATCCCCTTAATTTACCTTGTTTGTTGCATGCTAATCGTGATTTGTGATGTATTTGGGTGGTATGACCTGAGCCCTAGATTCTTCTAAATATTGTTAATCTCCTCTTAGCTTTAGTTGAATTGAACTAGTAGAAGTTACTCAAGACCAAACCAATTTCGATTTCATTTAGCTTATTTAAATGGTAGTACTCGGTGGTTGATTCAACGCCTCTCTTGAGTTCGACCCTTTCTTACCCTTGCTATTAGTTAGTGAGACCAAGATAGGATTTATTATTTTGGTAGGCTCGACGACGGCCTATCAAGCTGCACCTCCATTTTATCCGACAGTGCAGTCTCCTTCAGTTCCTATACCTGAACCAGAAACAGCTAGGTCATCCCCCAGCTATATGGTAGCTCTGCCGCCTCTTGAACCGGGTTCTTATGTTCCAGAGTCTTATGGTCCCGTGCTTCTTTCTCCTAAAGTTGTTCCCATGCCAGGATAGGGTTCTTATTCGGTAGTCTTTAATACTGTCTAGTGGTATGAGCTGCTGGGCAAGAGTTAATAAACACTTGGGTGATTCGTTGGCTTAATTGCTGCAGGGGCTTGTAAGTCCTGTTTTATCGCCTGGTGGTCAACCTGCTACGACAAAAGGTCTGTATATGGAGTGAACACATTATCACCCTCTACACCTAGTCTTGCTGAATCTTTTTCTCATATTTTTTTCTAAAAATATGTATACATTGCTGGGCTACTAATTTTTTCTATTATTGATGCAATTTTACAGGCTTACAACGCCCATGGAATCCGCTGTCTTTCCTTGTATGAAGATCTACAACTATGCCATCAATAATTTTGGTTTGTTGATACATGTATACTGTAGTGTACAACCACTATCCTTTTAAATTGCTTTTATACAATGTCATTGCACTTTAAGGTTTAACATAATTTTTTTTTTTCTCAATTTTTTTGTCAATTGCGTTTTCATCTCTCCTTGAACTTTTGTAGGGTCAGATGCTGTGGAATATATCATCTTCTATGCAAAAGTTTCAATTGTGTTTGTTGAAGAAAAAATGAAATCTGAGGTATATAACTGACTTTGGTTTTTGGTGTGATCCATAATTTCTTCTTAACTCTCTGAATATGTTTATTTCAAACAGAACGAGTAACTTGTTTATGCCTCTTGTCAAATTTTCATTTGTCAAAACTCAGGTAGAGAACCTTGAAGTTTTCAGGGAGGAACATTTTAGCAAGTTGTACGCATTGAAAATGAGGCACAGGCGACTTTCCAGCAGGGATATATGGTAAGGATATAGCTTATAGTCATGCTCTCAATAATGTCAAATTACTCGTAAGTAACTTGTTAGTATCATAAATTGTTGTTTAGTAGTTGCGGAACTGAAATTAGTTGGTAAGAACAATTTTGAATATAATCATTAAGCATAACAAAGTTGATATTAAATGCTCTCAGGATTTCAGATTGCTGGCATAATGACTATTCTGACAATAAAAAGTATTCTTGTTTTCTCAGGATTATGATGACCAACTGGGTTGACAGATGTTCCAAGCAAGGACACTATTGGCCTTGTGCACCATGCCAATGGATACTCTTTAAGAAGAATTTCGAGAAAATCATCCTTATGAGTTAGTGGATGATAAAGATGTAAAACCATGTGTCATACCATGATCACCCTTAGTACAACAGGAATTAAATTTTGGCAATGATGGGGTGTGGTGCATTTTACCTACTTTGTAATCTTATTGAGAAAGCAATATAATTGTAATCTTATCATTATTGCAGAGGTGTTATATTTGCTTGTTTCATTAAGAAAAAAATGTTCAATAATTGCAGAATGTAGAGCAACTACAACAGTGAAAATTTCGTTGCTTTGCAGAATTAAAAGCCCTTTGACCTTACCAAAACACTTATACTTGTACTTGGGAAATCCCACTTAGAAGATAAAGGGGGTTACTAAATTCCACAATGAAAATACTCATGCCACGGTATTAAATGACTTAATTGCCCCCATAATTACTTACAATGACATAAATGCTAAAATGTACAACTTGACCTTACACCCCTAACCTTGACCAACCAAGGCATCACCACCCACTCCACCACGGCTCCACCGACCTTGACCATCAACTCCACCTACACTTTTAGACAGATCGATTATTTCTGACGTACCAAAAATTGTCATAATGGGCAAAAGACATTGCAAAAATGACATGCAAGCTTCAGATTGTGCACATCTACAACCACAACGGATGGTAGTATTTGCGATGCAATTGTAGTGCTAATATAAAGATAGAGGACAAAAGTAGCTAGAGATATTATTGTTGCGCAACACTCGAACACAAAAACGATTGTTTTAAAAAAGTCAAAATCCGTCAAATCCCAACAATGATAAGCATAACATCGTAGTTATTGTATTTTTTTTTTCATAATAATATTCAATTTCAATGAGATTTTCATCAATTACCTCGCGTGATAATTGCTTAAAAAATGACATTATGTCTCTATTAACCTTAAACCATAACTCTAATCCCAACCAACCTATAATACTAAACCCTAACCAACCTATAACTCTAAACCCTAAGCATAAATTGTAAACCCTAAACCTTAATTCTAACTCGATACCCTAACTGGCTAACCCTAAACCCTAATGTTAATTACTCTAAGTCAATACTCAAACCCTAGAAACCCTTACTCTAAATCCTATAATCTTAAAATCTAAACATCGAGCACTAAACCTTAAACCCTAAAATTCGAAAACTAAACCTTAGCCTAGCCCCTTGATTAAAGCCATAGAGGATGAAAACCAATTTAGGCTATCCATTATTCGGATTAAAACCGAAACCCAATCCAAACTATATTATTAATTCAGATTGGATCCAAACTTTAAATCAGATCGAATTGAATTTTTTGAAAATTTGAATTGGTTTATAATTACAAATTAAATTTTATAGATAATTTGGATTGACTTGGTTGGATACGAAACACCGAAATATGCAATCGTTATTTTATAAATAAAAATTGTCAATATTAATCATGTTAAACTATGTTTACAATTACATTAATATTAATCATGTAAAACTATATTTTCAATACTTGTATTAATCGTGTACAACTATGCTTTCAAGAATTAAATTTTTATAATTGTATTTTTATTTTTATAATCGCATTAGGCCCAAAAAATTTACAACCTATTTTAATTCAGATTTTCGGATCGGTTCCAAATAAACGAATTTTAATTCATATTAGATCATATTGGATTTGCTTAGTTATTTGGATTGTATTGGATTTGATAATTAAAAATCGAAATATTTGGAGTAAGTCAAAACCGAAAATCGAATGGACACCCCTAAAAACCATAGATTATATGAAAGGGTATATTCGCCAATTCATTTTCAAATGCGAAAGTTACCTGGTAAAGTACATGCATCGTTTAATGTTTTACAAATAAAATTAATTAGCAAATAAAAAATTAAATTCAAAAGCTTATGGTAAATTAAATAAGGAAAAATTGTAAATAATAATCCCAACTTTGCTCCAATTTCTTTTAATAATCCCAACTTTTAATTATTTTGGAACAATCTCAACTTTGGGGCTGTTTACTTTCTTCAATCCCAATTACCGGTTACCTGTTGAAAAGGTTAATTTTTTTTTTAATAAATGCCACGTGTCAAGACTAATAAGCTAAAAATATTTGAAAAAAAAAATTAATTTTTTTTCAAAAAACCACCCCCTCCCCTTCTCTAACCACCTCAGCCCCATCGCCCAACGGAACCCCGGCCACCTCAATCCCCTCCTGCATCGGAAAACCCACAACCCTCCTCCTGCAGGCAAGCCACCCTTCCTCATGTCCCGTCCCGTCCTATCACCAATCCCCCTTCCTCTTTGAACCACCACCCTCAAATTTCCCCTGAAACCTTGTCGCCTTCCTCAACACACTCGCCAGAGAATGCTTAACACCGTAGACGCTGAACAACACCCACCACAATTTGGCCCCTAACTCAACGAACCTTCCGTCTTCTGATCTTCTCCAAGCGTTACATATTGTTGCCGCCTGACGAAGCTTCTTCCACCGCTAAATCCAATGACGTTGCCGCTTCCTCCGCTCCTGCTTCTTCTGCTATCGCTTCTGCCATAGATGAAGGCATCGAAATCTTGGTTTACTCTAAGGAGATCACCAAACGGAAGGGGAAGCGGAACGGGCGGCGGTTTTCAAGGTAAATTTAGGGTGGTACGGTGACGCCAGGGGTAGAAATAATGTTATTACTTGGGTGTACGGTACATCCACGGTTATAACTGTCATATTACAATTAGTTTTCTTTGCACGTGATATCTAGAGGTTTCATTCTTATATAATTTTTCTATTCTTCTTTCTCTCTCTTCCTGCATGTCTTCAAATTTTTCATCTATATTTTTGATATTTTGCTTTGGATTTGTTTATTGTCTTCGATTTTCGATTTTTTGCTTCAGATTTGTCTACATTATTCAACAATGTTGGAATATATGTAAATTTTCTCTCTTTTTTAATGTATTCAACAATGGTGGAATCGAGGTGAATTTTATTTTATGTCTTTTGCTCATAATATTTTGCTCAATTTTTTCTCAATTTCTTCCTGCCTCTTTCTTTCACCACTATACAGTTCATTTTTATGGTTTTTTTTTTTTTATCCAAAACAAAGCTAACCTTTGTGAAGGTGATAACAATGGAGGCATCATCTAGATAGTTTGGCTTCGATTTTTTCTTTTATGGTTTCATATTCATTAGCAAATTTAAGTTAGAATTGCAAATTGGCTTTAAACAACTATTTATAAGCCGTTTAATCAACAAATAAGGAAATTTTTTTGCTCATTTCTTAAATGGGTAAATAATTATTGCTCTTTTATTAAACGAGCAAAAATTATTTGCTCATTTGTTAATTAAATGAGCAAAATATTATTTGAATTATCATCGTCATCATCAATGGTATTGCGATTAGCTCTACGAAACTTCAAGAACCATCATCGTCTTCCTTTTCTTTGTAATTTGATTCAACATCATTATCAATAAATTTAATTTGCTGCAATCACATTTATTAAAATTCAATAAACAAAGATTTAAGACATTAAAATGAAAATTTACGATCTGGGGCTATTTTGATTTCTGAAAAAAAAAATGTATAAGTTGCTAAGAACACTTAAATTGAGGGGTGAGTTGAATAAGTTCTACTCATCTTGAAATTTGTGATTTGGTTTGAAGGTGGAGTTAAATGTGAAGAATTGTTTGCATAATTAGCGTTTTAATGGAGGAAATGTTGGAATTTAAGTGAATATTGAGGATTTTTGAGAGGTGGAACTGTGTGTGTGCAGATGAACGGAGGAGATGAGTCGGAGATGGGGAGAAGGTAAGAGTATTTGATTTTGGGCTTGAATTTCCATAATTGAAGGATAAAGAGTGGTGAGGGGAGGAGGAAGGTGGAGCCAAAGTCAAAGGGTGGTGAGAGGAGGAGGAAGATGATTGAGAGATTACGAAAATACCCCCGGGAGCACCTTCCTTAAGGTACTCCCGGGAGTATATAACAGGAGCTGCGCCAAGGGTGGGGGAGGCGAAGCGTGCCGGTGAGAGAATTTTTTTTTTAATTTTTTGGACCAATCAGGACTTGACACGTGTCAAGTAATCTGATATAATAGGTCATTGACTTTTGTTAACTGGTTTGGGATTGAAGAAAGTAAACAGCCCCCAAAGTTGAGATTATTCTAGAATAATCAAAAGTTGGGATTATTAAAAGAAAATGGAGCAAAGTTGGGATTATTATTTACTATATTTCCATTAAATAATTCATATACAAAAATTAGATTAAATGTGTTTTATTAGTTTAATTAATTGTTGTAAAAATATAATAATAATATATAAAAAAAATAAAAAATAAATTAAAAAATAAAAAAAACAAAACCCTAATGTGGATGAGATCTACTGGCGCCTCTAATAGGCAACCATACCATGTAATAGCCCTAACCACATATACATTTGAAATAAAAAATTAAAACTTCCCAAATCGACGGCGTCGAAGGTTCATCGTCCTTACCAAAGTGACTCTGATATAACCGCGGTCCATCGTTGGACCATGTAAGTGGCCATAAAGTTCATTGTTGGTGGTCGGCCGTTGTGGAATGGGTGGTGAAGCTAGTGGACATGGTGGGGCTTGTGGTCAAGATGGAGCCGTGGTGGTGTGGGTGGTGATGCCTTGGATGGTCAAAGTTAGTGGTGTGAGGTCAAGTTTTGGCAGTTATGTCATTGTTAGTAATGATGGGGGCGTAGAAGTCATTTAATACCGTGGCATGAGTATTTTCAATGTGGCAAATAGTAATTCACAAGATAAATCACAAAAAGAAGCTACTCCCTCCGTTCCTAAATATAATTCCCGCTTGACTAATTTTACGGTAATTAAGGAAAGGGAGGAGGAAATACTAAAATGATATGGAAAACCCAAATACTAAATTATTTATAAAAAAGAAGAGAGAAAAAGGTACTTTTTTTTACAGCTATTTTCAATGACAAAAAAGAATAAAGTACAAATAAGAAGTACTGATGCACAAAAAATAACAATAAAATTAGATGATACTTTTGGCAATTCACATAATAGAGACAAAAAAAAAAAAAAAAAAAAAAAAAAAGAGGGTTCATTAGTAGTATTCAAGGGACCAGAAATGTTAAAAAAGGAAATGTAAACTACATTTAGGACCACTAAATATGGTAATGGAAACTATATTTAGGGATGGAGGGAGTATTATAAAGTGTGCACACACGTGACATTTAATTAGTCCGAAGTATTGAGGATGTAATTACTCATTTACTCAGGTATATATTATATATAATTAAATTAAACTGGATTCTAATCTAAAACACACATAAAAGGTACGCTATTAGCCATTGACTAATACAATCTAAATGTAATATCATAAGAGTATAAAAAGGAGTTAGTAAGATTACTATAAAGCTTTCCTATCTTTATATAACGTTACGATGCCTTGAATTTTAAAATTTTTTATTAATATGGTCCTCCTAGGAATCTCCTCTCACGTGATGAAGTGCATTAAGTTTCCGGCCGCGGTTACAAACAAGACCGATTCTTTGATCACTAGGTTTTTTTGGGCGACTAATGGAAATTGTGGTATTCATTGGGTTTCAAGGAACAATTTGCAAAAACCAAAAAGGATCAGAGCAGTTTGGGAATTCGAGCTTCGAGTTTGCTAAATGACACTTCGTTGTTTAAACAAGTATTGCAAATCAACTAGCCTCGTTTTTAATATGTTTTACATTATTAAATACCGTTTTATCAAATAATGATTACACATTTATAAATCGAATTTAGTTCCGCGAAATTTGGGGGCTCACATCGTGCTCTACCTCTCATTCAACAATTTTTTTTTTTTTTTTTTAACCATACCTAATTTGTCATTAAAATAACAATTTGTATACACACTATCACTTATCTAATACTAAAACTAAAACTATGTGCTAGAAGAATAGTGAACACTAAATTGGGATAGAGAGAGATTCGTAACTAATATAAGTACTACCTCCGTTTACTATTATTTGCAACAATCGTATCGTTTACTGAGGCCAATGCAAAACTTTTAAAGCATGGTTATTGAAATATAAGGGCATGTAATTAAGTATTAAAAAAACAAAACAAAACAAAACAAAACAAAAACCAGCACCACCACCAAAACCCAAAACCAGAACCACCACCAACTCCACCGACAACCATCAGAACCACCAAACCCGTCGACACTCAGAACCCAAAACACCACCAAAACCACCGAAACCCAACCACCAACCAAGCCTTCACCACCGAAACCCAACCACTAAACCAACAAACCACCCACGAACCGGATTTGAAACCCATCCCCACGAAACTCACGCCACCCCCACGATCCAAAACCACTACCTTTCGAACCCAAAACCACCACCGACGCCACCCTAAACCACCCACCTTTTGAACCCGAAACCACCTAACCCACCACCCACAAACCCAAATCCGAAACCCACGAAACCAACACCATTTCTCCAGATCTGAAATTGAGTGTTTCTTTTTCAATTCATGAAAAGTGTTTGAAGGAGGAGAGAGAAAGTTAATGTTGAAGAGGATGAAGATGGAGAAAATAGATTATGAGGAAAGAGGAAGAAGATGATGAAGGAGGAGTGAGAAAGATAATGGGGAAGATGAAGAGATGATGAAGGATTGATGAATATTGTTGAAATTAGGTGGCTGTTGGGGGTGCACATCATCGAGTACTCACAATGAGGATCAGGCAGGATACCTAGATTGATGATTCTTGAAAGATAAAAATAAGTTTAATTGAATTAGATTAGTTTTTAATCAATTATGTTTAAGTATGTAATTGATGTTATAAAGTTTTAAGTAAGGGTGTTTTTGTAATTTCAGTTTAAAAAAATTACTAAAAATAAAAAGATTTTGGAATGTTGCAAATAATAGGTAGCACCCCTTTTGGGTAAATGTTGCAAATAATAGTAAACGGAGGTAGTATATAACACAATGATAGCTATACACGTAAATAAATTAATAAATAAACCAAAATACTTTATTCCAGAGAAAGCAAAACTATATCACAAATATAAAGTTCAATACAAAATAAATTGCAACCCAGCATGCCAGAATTGGAGGTGTGAAATGTAGTAGAGAACAAAGGAAAGGTCCCTCAACAAGCTAAACAAAGCATGGTCAGGAGCAAGGAAGAAACACCCACTCGCGCAGATCTGTGTGATGCATATAAACCATACAGTCATACAGATGCGTGTTTTACAGTTTCTTGTACAAATCACTGCACCGAGCATTACAAGTTCTTTCCAGAATACAAGGATACGCCACTTTACAATTTCTAATACAGCAAGCTCTCTTTGCTTTTCTGGCAGATTAACTCTAATACATACTTGCAAACTAAATCTTCTCCTTGCTTTTCTAGCAGATTACCACTAATCATACATGCAAACTAAATCCTCATTTATATGTTATTCACTTGAGCAATGAGTGCAACATTGCAGATATCAAAGGGAAGCAGTAAATGCGTGGCATAACCACTAGAAACCAGAATTCATCATATACAACTACCTTGTCTTCGCCAAACCAACGAAACACCTACAGAAGCCTACATGTTATAACCACTCTAATGCACGGTAATCTAGATGTTTCACCTTCTTCACAACCATAGCTTCAAGACAGCAACATAATAGGCAGGTCATGCCCTTTCTGCTACCTCAAGACACTCTAAGCATAAGCCCTAACATTGCCTTATTCGTTTGAATAGTTACAATATTCAATAAAAAAGAGCGAATCATAATCATTGTCGGTGTCCTTCTGGCAAGGCAACCACATTATGAAATGGTACTGTCCTTTTTGGCATGGATCCATCTTCACTTTCATCATCATCAAACTCAAGGAGATAACTGCACAAAAACAGTTTATTTGCAATTAAAATGAGTCATCTATGAGATGTCAGATACACAAATCAAATATAATTATTTTTTCCTGAGCAAACTAATTAACACTCCTATATCAGTGTATTCCTCAATGATCAGACTCATATAAAATTACAAATTGTTTCACATTCTAGCTACCCAGAGAAATAAGATTTCCATTTGAAATTTGTGGTAACAAAATCGAAGCAGCAAATTATTCTCCTACTCCGCCTAAGACAAACCCCTCCCTAAACCTAAAATACAAAAATATAACAAATAACGCAGCAGGGGTAAAACAATTCCATAGTTTCTTGTCCTTTTTAGTTTCTTGTAGCAAAACATAGAATTCTGCAAATTCAATCTATTCAATCAATCAATCAAATTCAATCTATTCACCAAATAAAAATTTAAAAACTTGAAGAGGCAAGATAGATTACTCACTCATCGGTCTTCCTCTGGAAAAGGTAATATGGACCGCAATAACACCACACCAAGAAACAGTAATATGAAGCCAATCTCTCAGTCAGATACATTCCATGATATTTAGCTTCTTAGATTAGATTATTAAGAAGCTGCAGTTTTTTGTACAGGATATAAAGAAACCAAGATAATGAATGATTTGATATACCTTGCGATTTGGATTCACTACTGTTGCTTTGTACAATGCTGTTGTACCAGGATACACAGCCAAAACTGCTCTGCCAGGAGGGAAGTCCAGAGCAGTAGAAGGATCATTCCGTTTGGGGAAAGGTATGATATGTGATGCAGGAAGCTTATATTTTCTATACAAGGGAAAAGCAATTTTATTTAAATATGCAAAACAAGCAATTGACCAAAATGATAAGACACATTAAGTATCAATCAAATATATACCAAAAGTAAAACATGCAATCTAAGCAGGGACGTAAAAGAGGAAGCAATTAGCTCACTGCAAACATACAAGGAAAAAGAAAGCAGTTGCCGTAAATCCAGGCCTGGAAACTATGATACTTCAGAATATGTTCTCACTAAATCAAACTTCAAAAAGTGAAACAGTACGTAAACCCCCCCCCCCTCCACCCAAATTAGAAATAAGTCGTTTTCAGTGTCCACAAATGCAATGTGTAAAGAAGATTATATCAACCTCAGCCATGCGTTATAAAATCCAGGCCTGGAAGCTATGATACTTCAGAATATGTTCTCACTAAATCAAACATAAAAAAAGTGAAACAGTACGTAACACCCCCCCCCCCCCCCCAAAAAAAAAAAAAAAAAAAACAAATTAGAATTAAGGCGTTCCAAGTGTCCACAAACGTAGTGTAAAGAAGCTTATATCAACCTCAGCCATGCATCATTTTACTTTTGAATTCAATGAGAACTGCAATAAGAAAGAACTTTTGATTTGTAGGTCAACAAGGAGGAAATTAGCATCGAAGAGAAAAGTGAATAAATGCCAGATGCAGGACAACAGCATCATGTTGTTCAGAACCAAAGGGAACCTAATAGGCAGCTAAATCACAAACGGTTCACCACAATGAAGCCAATAGATTTGGTTTAGAAAAATATTCACCCATAAGAGGTACAACTTAGCCCATAAACTGAAACTGATTAACTGATCACCGTAAAATACACATTCCTATTTTACAAAATATGAGGCAAGCTTCAGAAGCCTGCATTTTGTCTTGCAGTAGAATTGTCAAGTATCTAAAATAGCATTAAGCACATCAGATCAACAATTGAAGCTTCCATGAATCAACAAGGCTTACAAATGTCAAAACCTATTTTATGTTTCATATCTTTGAACCAAAACAATTTACTAATCAGCCAATGAAAACATGATTCCAATCCCTTCAACACCTGTCGATTTCTAATGGAATCAATCATTCGCAATTTTTGGCCTTTTATTATAATGGACTTGTGATTACTAATTAAGTTGTGATTTCATCAGTAGTAAACTAGTAATGTAATTGAAGTAAGCTACTTATTGAATTAAGGGTTGATTAAAAGCAGCAGCATGGTTATGTCAGTTACAACACCCCACCAAAAAAAAAAAATCAGGAGCATTTTGTAGAGAGAATGGGGGTAAATGTTATTGGGACGTTGCGGTGTCTTTTAACATGATTTCAGCACCGCAATAGAACATGACAGTCACTATATTTACAGTATAGTCCAATAATCAGATTACATAATAAATCGTTAGCCAAATCAACTTCATAAGTAATCAATCAAAATACATATTAAACAGCATTATTCTATGGTAATTGTGGTAGAATCTTCTTTCAATAATGTGTGCGTACTTCAATTGCAAAATTGAGATTCAGCTACTTATGTCAGTATTAACAACTCACAGCAAAATTAAGTTATAATTATCAATTGATTGAAAATAAGACATTGAATGCCTACCTCAAAACAATGACCTCTTACTAGGGTAGAGTTTAAAGCACTATAACAAGACTTAGAATTTAAATAAATAAATAAATAAATAAAATCAGGAGCTCCAAAAACATGAAATATATGGTTTAATGGACATTGACAGTTTACAATAGCACTTATCCCAATTGCAGATGCAATATGTAATACTTAACAAAAACACTCAAACACTCAAAAAAAGAGTAGCACAAGAAATTGATATTTCAAGCTCCCAGATTGACCACAGTTCCCCACTGTGCCCAACAGAGAAGAAAGGCATTTAAAAGTAATTTAGAAATATTAAATTTCTTGGAGTTTATCATCCTTTTTCAGTCAGTATAAAATCCTTAGATATCTCCTTCAACATTGGCAAAATGAAACATTTTAGATTGAACAAGTTTCAGCAAGACAAGAGCAACAGTGGAATAATGTAAATGGAACTTTAGGGATAGTATTGGATTTTTTTTAGGGAAGAATGACTAAATAAAACTCAGTATAAAACCTATATAAATTCACTTTTAATAATAATAATAAGCCAAGTACCATAAGTTGGCAATGATACCAAATGGGCCCTAAATTTTCTTGCAATAGTCCATTATTTAAACTTTCAAGTATCTTTATAATTTGACTTTATGCATTGTTCAACGAAAACATGCTGTTTTCCAGGGAAGTTTTCAACAAGTATCTCCCAAAAGTAACGAGTTCCCATGATATAGAATGGTTGACATCAAAATACTGCACACTGTGGATCCAATGAGTAGTCTGTGTAGGCTACGATGGTGATAGAAAATAAATTTGCCTGTCCTTTTTTGTCTTTATCTACCATGTAAAGAAATAAAAAAAAGGCATGCAATCAGTTCACATTCCCCAGCATTTAGAATGGTAAAAGCCGACATTCATGAAGGTAGTGAAGTATCATGATTCGCCATATCAAACCAACCAGGAACAGATATGAAGTGGGCTACCTTTGGCCACCACCCTCTTCATCGTCACCAGGTTCCTCATCAAGCACTTCAAATCTGAGATTGGAAATACGGAGAATTAGAATATGGTGAAACAGGTGTAGAGAATTGTTTAAAACTGCAGAAAATAACAAGCACCAAGTGTTGACAATGACTAAGTGGAAGCAATTACAGAAAATTTTAATGGACCATAAAGACTACAAGACATGACAATTAGGCAATTAGCTACTAAAACCAAGTGTCATGTGAAGACCCTACAACATATTTTAAAACCCTAATCATTTTCCTTGAAAAAAGTAAAAAACTGTTTTTTAGCATATCAACCACAAGGCTACAACAATGTTTAAGTTACCTATGCTATAATTCTTTTAACTTTATTCAGGAAATTTGTGTACTGCACTACTGCGTCTCTCTCTCTCCCAACCACTTAAACAACACTGTGATATAGTACTCACATGATGCATGATCATTACCGTGATTACATATTTACAACCAAAACCTCTATTCAAAACCTTGCCTCCGCCCAAAGGAGAATATTGGGGATAAAGGCCTTTGGCTTTCACTTCGTCCCCTAATTCATTCCCATTCCTATGTACCAACGATAGTTTCTGAGTTAGTTAGCATCTCACTCTTAGTTCTCTCTTCTCATTGCCATGTACCTATAGAATCATGAGAAATGTTCTCCTTTACAATATGAATCATCCATAGCTCATTCAATCACACTGGGAAATCCTGTGTTACTTCTCATCGAGAAAACACCATAAAAGTTTCCTACTAGTACACTTGTGCAAGGGTGCAATGAACAACAAGATATCATGCCCAAACATAGTGCTCAAGAGGGCTTATTTAGAAAACAGAGACATCATGCCCAAATGCCAAGGTGCTCACCCAAAAGATATTGAGTTATGGTAATCTTTGCTCCTAAATTAGTGGTGCATTATCTATAGAGAAACAAAAATAGCTTTTGCAGCTTATCCAAAACTGGTACAATATGGCAAAATATAAACTTTGAATTCAGCAAAGGCAAATAACAAATCATTCAAAAACAAGGTCTTATAAGTAAGATTTAACTCACTCTCTTGTTTCCCTGTCATAATGCATCACTTTCACCACAATATACTCGTCCTTCTCTGTTTCATCTGTTGTAACCCTAGCTGCTACCTGAAGACACATCAGCCCAGTACTAAGATCTTAGAAGAAAATCATTTAAAACTAAAAATTCAATGTACAGTAGAAAGTGAAACGGATATATACCTGTTCACCTTTCAAACTAGCAAAGTTATCAAGTTGGTTTCTCATGGAAGGAGAGACCCTTGGGATATCAGAATCATTTTTCTTCTGTTTCTTCTTCTGCTCATTACCTTCTGCAACTCAAATTAAAAATAAGGAAACAATTTTCTATTTTTTTGGTTTTAACAAAATGAATACTTAATGTTAAACAAAAAGTAAATACATTTCTTTCATGACAAAATATGAGTTATAGCACATGATGCTTTTAGAATTGACAAGTCTCTTATAAATTAGTATTCAAGTATGCCAACTTTTTGTTTGGGTAAGTTTATCATCTGACTAACAAAAGACCAACACCCACTCTGGATAAAAATAAGAAAATACATACACCCACACCGCACTCTAAGTCCCAATTGCCATTTCCACATATTTTTAGGAAAGCAAAACGCTTGAGGTTTGGTTGAATAAAGGTGTATAATAAGAAATTTAAAACAGAAAAAAAAAAAAGGTTGGGCATGATTCAAATTTAATCATCCTTTTAAAAGAAGTATCACAATTCACAAGGGAGTTTGAGAGGAAGAATAAAATATGAAACCAAAATAATTAAAAAAATAAATAAAATTAATGAAATGAGACTATATTAAGGGACAAAATTATTGGGTGAACTGGGACATTTATTTGGGGACTGCAAAGGAATATTAATAAAAATTTAAGTCAAAAGATATCATGTCCTAGTCCTAACCTATGTTGTTTCATTTTTCAAAATTTACATTAAATTGTTGCTTTAGACAAACATTAGGGCTTTAAAAGAGTGATGTTTAGCGAAAAGGCCAGGCTGTTTTAGATGAATAATATACACACCTACTCTTCTTCGTTGCTGCCCAGGCGGCCCAGGAGGGAGCAAAGCATCCAGCTGTGTTAGTAAAACATTTGATACTCTGTAGGGTTTAGCCATATAATCAGCTCTTCTAAAAATATCAAAAAATAAACTTCCATACTAAGTTTAAGCAAAATGCTTGTTAACATATAGGTAATGATACGTACCTCACTTCAGTTTCAGCTAGTTCCTTAGCTTGGGTGTACAAGTGCTTAAGCTTCGATAAAGATGTGTCCCCAGGCTTCTCAACTACTTCAGGATCTGCACCAAAGTAATCATCATTTATTCTTAAAATAAAATGTCCCGAGTTCCAACTTTTCACTAACAAAACCAAGCACCTTTAATAGTATTTTAACTTTTAATTACAGCACATCAACAAGTAGCTCAGTTAAAAATAATAATAATAAGATTTCAAATTACCCTCTTACATTGTTACCTTTTTTTAAGCGTTTTCCATTTGATAATAGAAGCAATTTGCTGTTTATGATTATTAAAACCACTTTCTTTGGGATCTGTTTTATTTGTGTAGTCAGCAATTTTATATGCAACTCCAACTCCACTATTTTTCCTACCTATTACAAATTACATCATTTACATGAGTGTAGAATCTGTTGGTGATTTACAAGTGGAGGGTCTATTGCATTAAGCTACTTGAACAACAGTTAGCTTTTCCAATTGTTTTCATTCTTATACTATCTAAAGAGGATGGACAATATACTTGCTCACAACCGCAAACCCATTCCAGTTTGTTAAAACAATTCCAAGAAACTGCAAATACATCTTACTCAATAGCAACAAAATATGCAAAGATTGGATTAAAAGTGAAACTGATACATGACTAAAGCTTTCATCCGATCAATCATGTATAACTCTACACATCGAGGTCAGATAAGGTCACATGAGCTTATATAGTAAAAGAAAGGATAAAAGACTGAATTACAAAAGAGTGAAATGAAGTTAACAACAGTGAGCTTATAAATGAACCTGACCATGTGTTTGCACTTTATCTCTTGTATCATACTCCCAAAAAGTTCCAAGGGTCTATTTATATGACAAACAACGTCATTGTGCAGCTAAAGGTTACTCTACTTGCTGCAACCAGGAAGACCTCTATAGAAAGTGTACAAAATAACTCACTATAAAACTCTCCATAAATAAACCTTAATATGTCACCTTATACCATTCCCTGAGACCAAAAATTCTCAAATCATATTCACAAGACATTATTCAAGAAACCCTCTTACGGATAACAGTATAACACCCCATGAAATCCTAAGAGAATTTTCATATGTAATGAATTACTTCTCATGATTTCACATATTTAGCCAAAGCAATATCACAACGTGTTCAGGGCATTTGGTGTCTCAGCCTCCTCGACCAAAAAGACCCGAAAATATCAATTTTGAAGAATAAAAAGTTATGCTTCACCATTGACAAGTATCCATCAAACCACAAAGGGATTTCTATCACAAAGTTCTATGATATCCTGAAACAGGGAATTATAAGACTTTTCATTATATCTCAAGTAACTCTGACACTTCAATCAAAAGCCAAAATCATAGAATAAATTACAACAAAAATACCCAAGTTTACTACTAAGCATGTACCCATGCTAGACACAAACAATTATTGGAAAATAACACCTCCATCGACGGTACCACATAATTCTTAAGCCCAAACCAAACACATAGGAGTTGATCACATTATTAGTTTTCCAGCTTTACAACAATATTAACCGGCCACTCTACAATACCATATTCGAGTAATCGACCATGCTTTTCAATTTCCAATCAGAAATTAAGCGGCACAAAACAATTACTAATAATTACCCTCTACATTTCAATAAACTAAATCAAAATGAAATTGATCAATACAATATTGGAAAAAAAAACATAAAACAAATCAAAATAAAATAAACAGCAAAAATTGCAGAAATTAATCATATACTGAAATTAAAAGGAGAGAATAATAACACACTGGTTTGAAGCTTCTTATGAAGCTTATTAATATCAGACAAAACTTCTTCCTGCTCTTTCCGAAGGCGGTCGAGCTCCTTCGAGTTGTCCAGAATGCTGGCAATTTCCGATGTTGACATTGTTGGTGAAATCTTCTTGCAATTGTACTATACTTCCTCTCTTTTGTATTTTTTCATTTGATTGAATTTATAAACTGCACAATCTACAAATTACAAAGAAAGAAATCATCAATAAATTTGACAAAAAAGGGAAAAAAAATTGTAAATTATTGGGAAAAAATCAAGAATAATTAGGGCTGATTACGAATTGATTTGTTACCAAACAAAAATATATTCTTCGATAATTACATGATTCTTTCCAAACATTAAAGTATAACAAAATCACATAATTATCAACCAAATTTGACATAATAATCAACGTAGGATCGAAAAATCACGTTAAATTCTTCATAATTACGAATATGAATGGCAAAAACACGGTAATTAATATTTCATAATTACAGTTATAATTAATTAATTATAACCAATAATAAAATAATCTACCTTGAAAGAACCCTAAATTAAATCACAATATTTATAATGTCAAAAAAAAAAAATCACAATATTTATAATTTATAATGACAATTAAATTGAATGATTAAAAAAATTTAATAGTACCTTGAATAACCGCAACACTGTAGGAGAGAGAGGGGAGTGTGCACAGTCAGTGCAGCGAAAGATCTAAAAGTAGTTATAAATATACGGAGTATGAAATATATATAGACTGGATAAAATTAAATTTTTGTTGAAGTTTTGTTCTTATCTAAGTAGTATGATCGTTTTTATGCACATTTATTTTAGGTTAGTCATCCTTTTGATTTTAACATTTTAATCACAATATTTTATAAAAATACAAAAATAAAGGTTTATAAAAATACAAAAATAAAGGTTTACGGATAAAATTACGATAAATGTTTTTTAAATTTGAATTATATGTTATATCATACGAAGTATTTAAACTTATAATTTTTGCAATACTATTTTTTGCAATACTGGATAAAATGTTTTTAGATTTGAACATGAAGATTAGATATGGAGTATGTTGTTTTTTTTTTTTTTTTTTTTGTTGTTGCTTTTGGGTTCATGTTCTTTTGTTATAACTTTCATGTTCTTTAAGGGTTTATTTTCATTTGTTAAAGTTTCTATGTTTCATGTAAAAAAAAAAAAAAAAACTTATTTTATGTTCATCGAGTGCATAGTGAACATTGTGCATCCAGGTGTACAAAATAATAATTGGCTGATTACTCATATATACATACATACATACATATGTGTGTGTGTGTGACTCAAGAGAGTTAAGACTTTATCTTTTTCTTCCTACGAAGTAACAAATTTTATTTTACAATAAGTCTTATATAAGGTGGACACGTACCTTTAAGTGTTTAACCCCTTTAATAGTAACTTTTAATTTGCAACGATTTTAATCAATATCAATCATCAATATATATTACTAAAACAGACACCAGGAATGACACATGTTAATTTATATCTTCCATCTTTTACTGCCAAAAATGTTTTAGAGAATAATATTTATGTAATTTGATATTTTGTTTGTTTTTCTTTTCCAAGCCCTACGAATCACCATTGAATTAAGGATTGGAGTATCAAACATTATTATTATTGTAGTAAGTTATGCATTGATTTTAAAATTATTTCAATAATATATAACTTTAATTTACGCAAAATTTTATGGTTAAATTCGTGCATCGCACAAGCACTAACCTAGTATATATACTACATACTAAAAGATACACCAGCAATGACACGTGTCGTCTCCTGGTGTGTCCCGAACGAAATCTTATACAAAAATAATTCTCTAATTTTATACAATATAATTACTTAAAATAAAAATGATTTGGCATATTTTTAACACAAATACTAGATGAAACCCGTACGATGCACAGTTTGTATGTATTTTTTATACATTTTTTTTGTGTTTATATAATAAAATTTGTTAATTAATTTTTGTTAGGAAAATTTTGTTATTTTATTCGTTATACGTAGTATATCATTTAATATTTTTATTTTAAAATAAATTGTGAATTTATTCTCATTCGTTATGTATTTAGATAAAGTTCTTAATCTCAAAAGATAAAATTTTTATATTTAATTAATTTAAACTTTAAAAGCTCATTCGCTAATTTTGCTTATGTGGCATTTGAATTATTAAATTATAAAAGAATTGACAAATCTCCTATCTAATTGACTATAACTAAAACATATAATCCTACATGGTGCGTTAAGAAAATTTAATCCTACGTGGCTCTCTAAAAACTCGGGAAAAAACACCCCTTTATATATATACTAGTTTTGTGCCCCCGTGCGATGTTCAGGTTGTTTATTGAAATTTAGGATAAACTTTTTGGCTTGAATATTAAATATGGTCATATAATCTGATCCTTTTTGATAATGCAGAATATTTAGACATGCGATATCTACTTAAATTATTTTTACTAAACTAAAATTATTTGTACTGATTAAAACTTTTTTTTTTTTTTTTTTTACTAATTCTCTATTATTTTTTAAGATAAAAAATAATATATTATAATGGATCTTATTTTAAAGAACTTTTTAAAATGGATTTTATAATGAAAATAGAACCGAGTTATTAGATTTTTATTAAAAGTTATGATTAATTTTGTATGAAATATTACTAGTTTATCGATAATAAAACTCTATGCAAAATTTTTATCTTTAAAAATCTATCCAAAAAGTATATTGATAATAAATATTTATTAAAAAGTATGTCGTATTAAAAGTATATCGATAATAAAACTCTATACAACAATCTTATCTTAAAAAATCTATCCAAAAATCGCTTACTTAGCATAATATGTGTCACAATAATACCTATTTATCGTCTACGTGGCACGACACTTGGCGAAAAACCGAGATGCCAAGTGTCGCTGTCTCGTGGCCTAAATGCAAGATCGGCTTTATTTATTAGTGATATGATACTAGTTTTGTGCCCGGGCGATGCCTGAATTGTTGATAAAATTTTAGGATAAACTCTTTGGCTTGAATGTTAAATACGATCATATAATCCCTTTTGATAAGCAATATATTTAGACATACGATATCATATTAACTTGAAATTATTTTTATTGAACATAAATTATTTTTATATAACTTAAATTTCTTTATTTTTGGCATTGAATAAAAATATTTTTACTGATTAATGTAAATAGATATCTATGATATTATTAATTTGAAATTATATTTTTTGAACTTAAATTATTTTTATAGAATTTTTTTTTTTTGACATTGACTAAAATTATTTTACTGATTAAAGCTTATTTTTAGCCTATTCTCTATTATTTTATAAATAAATTAAATTGTAACACCCCCAAATCTCCCTCTAAGGAAATATCAGTATAATACATAATACCGTAGAGATAGACTTAGGCGTATTACCGCCGCGTGATTACGCAAGGCTACTCAAAACTACTAACTTAACCAAAACTTTGCAGCGGAAACTCAAACTCTTTCTTTATTAATAAATAATATAAATAGAAATTATTGTCATGAGTACTCAAAAATAGAAACAAAGACCAACATTCCTAAATCTAGGTGAAGCATATCTCAGGACTCCCAAAGGCTCATTTATTGACTCCACCTGAAAATAGTCAACACTGCTTACCATTAAGGTAAACAGGCCGAACTAAAACAAATGGGAAATACAAATTAGCAAAATATGCTAAGTACGATAAGTGCAAGATCAGTAAACTCAATTTATTCGCAAACATGCTTTTAAGACCAATTCCAATAATTAATCCAATAATTCCAAACTCATTATTCAAAACCAATTTCAATAATTCGATAAAACGATTAATAAAACCAATTACTCTTTTAAATCCAATTCCTCACCCAAGTGTGTACACTTGTCTTTATATTGAAAGACTATCCTTGAGGAAAGACTCGGTCATACAAAGTCCAAAGCCTTATCAATCAAATCCGCATAGTGGGATTACTATCATCATGCTTGTAAAGCTTAAATAATAATAATAATTCAATAAAACCTCTTTAATTCAATAATTCCAATCTTTATAACAACTCAAAACTCCTTTTTATTTAATTCGACATGCTTTCGAAATCACCCTTTTAAAAACATGATAAATAATGTAATCATTCAAAACTTGATAAAAATCATTCTTCAAACTTATTTATTAAAACCAATTATTTAAACATACTATATTTCATAAGTCATAATTTAATTCAATTTAATTCAATCATCATAAAAATCATATAAAACATGCTTATTCAATCTAATCAATTTCGAAGGTATCTAGCCACCTAAACGTACCTTGATCCTTGCTTAGCAACACACAAAAAGAATTTCAAGAACTCATTGTCAAACACACCCTACAAATAAATGTAACCTTAATCGTTATAAGGCTAACAAATAATCACAACAATTAAAATAAAAACCCCAAACTATATGTACATGAAACTTAGAAAATTATTTTTCATAAACTTGAATAATAAACTGATGTTATTTAATTAAAAATACTCATTATAATTTTTTTATAAAACCCCCAAAATAATAATAATAATATAATTAATTAATTAAGAGAAGAGAAGAAGAAGAGGTAGAAAACCAAGGAAGAGGAGAAGAAGAGGTTGTGGCAAGGGGCAGCAGCCGTCCGGCAGGTGGCTGGCAGTGGTGGCTGGCATTGGCAGCTGGCCGAGGAAGGTGGCAGCCGGCAGTGGAGGTGGTGTTTGGTGGTGGTGGCCGCGCAAGAACAAGAGAAATAGAGGAGAGAATTAGAGAGAGATTAAGAGAGAAATTAGAGAATTTTGGTGTGAATGTTTAGCTATGATTCAAGGGGTATTTATAGGCTAGCTCATGCAAGAATTATGGTAGGAAAATATGGAAGAATTATGGTAGTTTTGGTTTAAGGAATTCCTTGGAAAGGTGAGCTAAAGAATTAAGGAAAGTTTAGTTTTATGGTGATTAAGGAATAATTAATTATGGAAAGTATATTGTCATGAAAAATAATATGGTAAATGACTTTGCTTGGGGAATAATCAAGAATGATTTAAGGTAGGAAAATAAGATGATCAAATATTTAGGAGATGGAAAATAAGAATTAAGGAAAAATGATAGAATTAAGGAAGATAATTAAAAATACAAACTACTAAAATAAATTGCTCAAAATCAATCCAAGGTGGCCGAAAATTTTGAGCTTTCCTAAGCTCAAAATTTTCGGACCTCTTGTCTAGATTTTAGGAAGTTATTTTGCCAAATTTTAAGGATTAAAAATGATTGTGTAAATAATATATATTGTATAAAATAATTAATTAAGAAAATACCAATTATTCACTAAATAAATTAACTAAGAAAATCAGATTTTCCACACTAGGAAAATCCGAATTTCATAGCTTATTAATTAGGAATTTTTGGGACTTTTTAATAAATAATAAAATATAATTTTTGGACTTATATATATATATATATATATATATATATATATATATATATATATATATATATATATATATATATATATATATATATATATATATATATATATATATATATATATATATATATGTGTGTGTGTGTGTGTGTGTGTGTGTGTGTGTGTGTGTATAATCTAGTTTTTAAATAAAATAAGTGGATAATAAATCTTACCCAAAATCCAAAAATAATAATAATTAAGTTTTAAAATGCTTTTTGCGCAAAAATTCAAATATCATTTTGGCTCCAAAATTTCAAATAGTAAAATAATTTACTAAAATACCCTATTTAGAAAATATTAATTAATTAATTAATTAATTAGAAAATACGTTTCAAAAATACGGGGTATTACATAAATATATTATAAATGAATCTTAGTTTAAAGAACTTTTTAAAATGAATTTTATGATGGAAATAGAATCGAGTTATAAGATAATTATTAAAAGTTATGATTAATTTTGTATATATGAAATATTAGAAGTTTATCGATAATAAAACTCTATACAACATTTTTATCTTAAAAAATCTATCCAATATTTGCTTACTTAGCATTATGCGTCACAATAATACCTATTTATTGTCTACATGGCGTGACACTTGGCGAAAAAACTGGAATACCAAGTGTCGCTTTTTATGATTGAAATAGAACCGAGTTATAAGATATTTACTAAAAGTTATGATTAATTTTGTAAATATGAAATTTTAGAATTATATCGATAATAAAACTTTCTACAATATTTTTATCTTAGAAAATTTATCCAAAATTCATTACTTAGCATCATATGTGTTGTTTCGAGGTTTTTTGATGTCCTGCGGGAGAGTTACAATTCCGGGCCAGGACTGGGATCCTTGCGCCTGTACCTGCAAAACAACGGAGACTCCAGGTGATGGGAGCTCCGCCTCCGACGATCAAGTTAGTACTTGTAGGTGGAGTAAAAAGGTGCGGAAAGTAAAAGAGTGATCTAGTTCCTTTAGGGGGAGGAGTGATCAGGAAGTGCAAATAATGCGAAGTCTGGTCTAGCGATTAGTATGCACGTGTGTTTAGGTTTCTCTTGGTGAGAGTAATTAATTAATTCTGAATGTGTTAATGAAGGATATTTATTGTATTTATAACCTCGAAGTACGTGCCCAATACTAGGTTAAATGGTAAACCTAGGACTGATTGAGCTTGCCTCGGGATTCGGACCCAGTTGGCCGTTTTCCAGGCTGGCAATCTAGGTGCCACGTGGCGTGGCGCGATTGATCCATGTTGGACCTCTTAAAGAATGACATGTGGCAGCCCTTGAATGGTCCACGTGGCTAACACGTGGCAGGTGCTGATTGGTCCACGTGGCAGGGAAAAATCCCCTAAACATTTGCCCCTCACAGGGGTCACGTGACTCGTCACGTGATGCCTGTGACAGGTGTCGGCCCGTAGCTGGGCGACGGCCTGTGACGGGTGTCGGCCTGTGGTAGGCCATCTGTTTTCACTGCTCATTTTTGAATTTAGGATGTGACCCTTCAAATTCTCGAATAACCCTATATAAGGGCATGTTGACCAAGGTCTAGTTCACATTTTGTGAACTTTGCAAGAGAACTCGGAACCCGGAACTTGTGCTCTGAGACTTCCGGACAACTGATTATCGACCGACTGTTTTTGCTAGCCGACTGTTTGTGGTGACCGGCTGCTTTAGACTTCCATCCTTTATTCTCAGAAAACACACTTCAAGTAACCGTCTGTTTTGCTCTTGCACTTTTTTTCATTTCTTTGCATTTTTCTTTTGAAATATGGTATCCCAAAAGCACCCGACACGACCTAGGTTAGTGATCAATCGGTCACTGGGGACGGCTGAATCTAGGACTAGGAGTGCCGCCTGCCCCTTTCTTGACCAAACTTTGCCCTGTGCTCCAAGTCTGACTGTCTCTGTGTCTGTGCAGGACACTATGGCCAGAACAAAGAGGACGGCCAGATATTCAAATTCAGACGGCTGCTCGTACTATGTTCAAATGAGTGAGCTCTCGGACTGGCCGCCTGGTACCCCAAGCACACCAAGTGATTCAATTTTGGGAAAGCCCGAGGAGGTTCAGGCGGCCACTCCTGTCCTTGTTGATATGTCTGGACAGGGGTCTGCACAGTCCGAGAGTTCAAATGACTCTGAATCCAGCTCCTCCAGTCGGTCTTCTCTTGATTCAGAGGAGAGACACTCTCGACTACATGCAGCGAGAGAGTCTCACGCTGTTAAGAAAGGTGACGACTGGGCAGAGCCATCCGCCTCTCAGAGGGAGTTATACACTCCTTACTATTGTCATGTTCCAAAGGGCAGGCGGAAGGCCATGGCCGAGAGACTTGGAACATTCAGGGTCGACCATGTAATGGGATATGGCTACATGCTCTCGGTCCCGGACTCTGAAGACGCGGTAGTCTGGCCTGAAGAGTCCAGCTACCGGGACGAGTGCTTTGGCTGCTATGAGGCGACCATCAAAGCTGGGCTTAGGTTTCCTCTGCACCTGGCCATAGAACGGATTCTGGATGGATAGCAGGTTGGGCTTTGGCAGCTTGCCCCAAACTTCTGGTTTAATATATTGGGGTATGTGGCCGACTGTGAAATGTATGAGGTGGAACCAAGTTTTGAAGCGTTTTCCCACATAAATTACCTTAGTCGAACCCCTAAAACAAGCGGTACCGGATGGTACCAGATTTCTAGCCACAAGGGCTATTTAATGACCAGGGGTAAGGAGAACAAATGGAAGGATTAGAGGAACACCTTCTTCATTGTCTCCGACCCTGACAAGGCTTTGAACAAAAAATACAATAGGTGGAACCGGGATCCACCTTACTTAGCAGGCGGCTCTGACCTGCCGCCTGTTCCTTATGAAGCAAAAGAGGAGATCCTAGACCGAGAACTCTTCAAGGTGGACATCCGGGCCAACCCTACTACAAGGGTCCTAGAGCTTATTCCTCACAACTGTCTACCAAAGTTCAAATGGTTGTATGATGAATACTTTTTGGTCGCCTGTGGCCTTAGTGAACGGACGGCTAGAGGTAGTCGGCCCACTACTATTCGTCTCTTGCATTCCTTGATTTGCCTGAATATTTTTCTAACTCTATGATGCACTGGTTGTAGATAAAGCCATGGAGAAGATTACCGACTCCAAGATAGCAGCCGCCCTTCTGCGCGCCGCCATTCTTGGCCAGAAGCGGCTTGTCTCTGACTCGTCTTCAAAGGAGGCGTCCAAGGTGAGCTTCCGATATCCTTGTTTTTTTTTATTATATGTTTTTTACTTGATTGTTTGTTATAGGGTGAGTCGCTCAGACCTTCTCCCTCCGAGCAGCCAGACCCCAAAGCTCGTAAGCAAACGGCTGGGAGTACGCTTGGCTCTTCTAGGAAGCAGCCGGCTGAAAAGCAGGCGCGGACCCCTCAAGGTGGGTTAAAACAAACAACCGTCCCTAGGGACACTCGGCCTCCAAGAGGTGTTGAACTTGCTTTCTTTCAATTTCAAGTTTTCTCAAATCAGGCGGCCTGTTGCCCCTCATTCATTCGCCATTTTGATTGTCTCTGTTATTGCAAGCGCCCCCCAATAGCAAAACTTGGTTCAAATGGCCAAGTCCATGTTTAAGGCCATTCCCCTCGAGGAGAGGGAATCTGTCAAGGGAGTTGGCACCCTTGACCTAGAGTCAATCCTGGCTCTTCTTTCTGAGGTAGACTTGATTTAATATTTCATTTTGTAGGATAAGTGGCGTTACTAGCCGCCTGTTTATAAAATCACTTTCTGACGCCTGTTTTTGTCTTGCAGGCCATGCTCCGAGTGTATGGTCTCTGTAAACCCATTCATGAAAAACCAAGTAAAAGCTGCGAAGGCCATGGCCGCCTCTGATTGTGACAAGGCAATGTTCCAGATTGCCCAAAATGAAATATTGACTACTGACATTCTGTATTATCAGGCGTCTGCCACCTTGCAGGTTAAAAATCAATTGGAGGCGGCCAAGAAGAAGAACTTGGAGTTGGAGAAGGTTGTCAAGGACCTCCAAGCCCAATTGCAGCCGCTGAAGCATGCAAAACATGCGACTGAAGAGCTGAAAAAATCAAACTAGAAGCTCAAGGAGTCAAGGAGCGCCTGTCAAGCCAGGAGGCGGTCCTCACCCAGCAACTCAGCGCTAAGGCTGAGTCCGAGAAGATGGCCCGGCCCAGGACATGATGGAGGACTCGGCCGCCATTATGAAGATGACCTGGACATCCCTCTTCCCAGACTCAGACTGTGGGCAATGGGAGAACCAGTTCGCCGCCTGTATTGAGCAATATAACAAGAACATCATGAACCAGATGCTTAATGAGGAGGAACAGGGGGATGAGGCGGCCGACTCTTCTGAAGATCAGGATGAGGACGAGGAGGAGAATGCCGACAAGGGGAAAGAGGACAAGATAGAGGAGGCGGTCGCCAATCAAGAGCAGGCGCCTGCTAATGAGCCACAACAAGGGAGTGTGCTAGGGGAGCAAGCGCCTAGTGTTGAAGCCGATCAGGCGGCCGCTGTTAATGAAACCCCTCTCTCCAATGTTTAAGCTGTTTATTTTTTCAACTCTTCTCCGGCCTGCGTGCCGTTTGTTCCTTGTATCTTTTACCCGACCAAGGGGTCGGGGTTGATGAATATTTTATCGGCCTAAATAGCCGGCTGTTTATAAATGAATATGGCGACTGTTTTTGTCGTCTTATCCAACAATATTTTGTTATTTTTCCAAGTATAGAATGTCCTCCATAGCCGCTTATTTACCATACCGACTGTTCTTCTAGTCTTTTTCCTTTTTGCTTTAAATTTTGCCATTTGAATGTTTGAATGTTGCTAAGTATAGAAGACATCTTAGTAGGTGTCACAACCGACTGATCTTGTTGCCCCTGGCCGACTGATTGTTTCTTTATCAGTCATTCGGTCATGAGTTCAGTCGGCCTTCCCTTGAAATATTGGGATAGCAGACTTTCTAGACTTTAACCAGGTCTCCTGTTGGTCGCGCTTGGGCACAGGCGGCTGTCTTGAGGGTTTTAAGCAATGGTCGTCGTAGGCGTAGTTGAGGGGCTAAGTACCAAGATCTTAGCAGGGTTCCCCAAGCCTTGGACCATTGTGGGTAGCCGCCTAGTTGAGGAACAATCGTCCTATTTCAGTAGACCTGGTGTTGGTCTTATAGGGGCGTTACCTAGGTGGCTGGGCGCCTATTTTTATTTTAATTGTTTTCCAAGTTTGATGGAAACAGATCGTCTAAAAACGGGACGCCTATTTTGATAGGATTCGCCTGTATTTGCTTCAGACATTCCCTTATTAGGTCTAGAGGGAATAGTAGTGAACGACCGCCTATTTTCAAGAACAAGTGGCCCTTTCTTACTTTTGATTCCGTTATAGGGAGGGCGATTGGTTATCCAGTCACCACCTCTGTTGTTTGAGTAGTAGGGGGGTCAAGCAGCGGAGGCCGCTTGACTTCCTTTATTCGCCAAGTCTCGTTGGCTATTAACCCAAATTATGCCAAAATGTTTCGACAGTTTACAGGGCATTGATGTTTGGTAGAGACAGGCCGCCTGTTCATGTGGACGAGGCGCTTGGTCTGTGAAACTGCGCCTGTATTGGTGGACCTAGTTGGAGTAGTGGCCAAGTAACCTTGTTTGCCAAAAAAACAAATGTTCTTGTACCTTTTATGTTCCAAACTAGACTGATCTGAGTAGTAGAGGTACCAGGCGGCGTAGACCGGTTGGATCCTTGATTCACCAATTTTTTCTTGGCTATTAACTCAAAAGGTACCGTCTGCATTTATCCCAAGTAATGACAGGCGGTCATCCGACTCAGATGTAAATTGACTACCACTGGTTCGATTAGTGGCAGTAGTTATCTTTGTCTCAAGTGTAAACGGCAACGGGTTTGTCCTTGGGGACAGTCGTTCGGGTCCGTTTGTTTATAGTTTATAGAGCATTATTCCACCTAAAAGGGAGCTACTCTCTACGACGAATCTCATCCGGAGGGATGTCGCCGGACGCCTGCTATATTGTTGGGACAGGTCGTATTAATTTAATTTTTAGATATCATCAGTCGGCCTGACGCCTGGGCTGATCATCCGGCCATAGGCCTTGTTTAGTTCATGGTGAACGTAGATGCTAAGTTACCTTAGGCTGGAGTAAAGGAGAGTAGCCGTCTGTTTTAGGTTCAGGCAGCCCTCATCTATGGAGAGTAGCCGACTGTATTTTCAGACGGCAAATACATATTGGAGAGTAGCCGACTGCAAATGTACAAGCGGCATGCCCCTCTGATAAAAGTACAAGTAGTGAAATAATTGCAAGTCTTATTAATAACCCTTGTACAATTACATCATTCAGAAGTAATACTTCTTTAAATTGTCTACATTCCATGTTCTAGGTAGGAGTCGGCCGTCTGGTGTTTCCAGGCGATAGGTGCCGTCTCTAACCTCCTTATAGACCCGGTAGGGTCCTTCCCAGTTGGGAGTTAGCTTTCCCAACTCATTAGCCCTACCGACTGCTTCCATTTTCCGTAGTACAAAGTCTTTCACTTTCAGTGGATGCCTGTGTACTTTCTTGTTATAAGCTCTTGTCATTCTTAGACGGTAGATCTCATGGCGTAGGACTGTGTTGCCCCTACACTCGGCGAGTGAGTCCAATGCTAGGCACATGGATTCCCAATTGGCCGCCTTGTCATACAACATGACACGAAGGGTCGGCTCGTAATGCTCAATGGGTAGAACAGCTTCTGCCCCATAGGTCAGGATGAATGGGGTTCCCCAGTCGCCCTTTTTCCAGTCGTCCTTATGGCCCAGAGAACATGTGGAAGTTCGTCTGCCCATAGGCCGCCTGCTTTTTCAATCTTTTTCTTGATGCTGTCAGACATAATCTTGTTAAACGCTTCTACCTGGCCGTTTGCTTAGGGTCGGGCAACTGATGCAAAGTTGTATGTGATTCCTTGATCCCCCAACCAGTTCTTGAGAACAGGCGTCTCAAACTGAAGACCATTATCAAAGACCATTGACATAGGTACCCCAAATCGTGTAATGACGTTCCTCCAAATGAATGAGATGACGTCCTTGGTCTTGATACCTTTGACAGCCTCGGCCTCTACCCATTTGGTATAGTAGTCGACTGCTACCAGGATGTATCTCCGGCCGTCTGATGCTGGTGTATACGGACCCAAGACGTCCATGCCCCACTTGGCGAATGGTATAGGGCTATGTATGGCCGTCAGATCAGTGGCCGGACGATGGATTAGCTTGCCAAACCTCTGACAATTGTCGCATTTTTTCACCATCTCCATAGCGTCTGCTTCCAGGGTTGGCTAGAAATATCCCTGCCGCCAGGTTCTACAAGCTAGGGACCTGCCGCCTACGTGGGAGGCGCAGTATCCCAAGTGCAAGTCCTCTAAGATCTCTCGCCCCTTTTCCGGGGTGACACATTTGAAGAGAGGTTTGAGATAGCCCTTTTTGAAGAGTTCCCCTTTATGCATTTTAAAGTTGGACGCCCGTTTTTTCAGTAGGACCGCCTTTGAGTGAGTAGCCGGCAGGGTGCCGTCTGTTAGGTATGCCCGGATGTCATCCATCCAGGTGGAGCTTCTGTTTAGGATCCCAATAGGGTCCTCGTCGATGCTTCGTTTCTCCATTACTTCCCAAAAAACCGTCCTTGGTGTGTCGCAGGAAGCTGATGATGCCAGTTTAGAGAGGGTGTCTGCCTGGTTATTCTCAGACCTGGGCACTTGATTTAGGTGAAATTCTTCAAGTGTCCCGGCCTCCTGCTTTACCGCTTGTAGGTACTTGATCATAGCCGGATGTGTGGCTTCGTAGTCACCATGGTATTGGCTTACGATCAGTTGTGAGTCAGAACAGGAAGCTATCTTTATTGCCCCGGCCGCCTTACACATGCGGATGCCAGCCAAAAGGGCTTCATATTCTGCCTCATTGTTCGAGGCTTGGAACTTAAACTGTAGGGTGTACTCGTACCTGCTGACATATGACGTCTGCTCCACAACCGTTCATTATAGAGCTCCTGTCCACATAGACTTTCCAAACTTGCTCAAAGTTCTCTTGATTAGTCGGCCTGGTTAGTCTACTGTGAAGTCAGCAAATTCTTGCCCCTTTACTGCTTTCCTTGGCTCAAAAGTGATCTCTAGACTTTGGATCTCAATGGCCCACTTGATCATTCGGCCTGACGACTCCATGGTTGACAGTGGCCGCTTGATTGGCTGGTCAGTGTAGACCACAACCGGATGTGCTAGAAAATAAGGCTTCAATTTTTTAACTGCCATGAAGAGGGCAAGGCCAAACTTCTCCACCATAGGGTACCGTAACTCAGTGTTCTTTAGGACATGACTGATGAAGTAGACCGGGAGCTGGCAGCCGTCCCTTTTAGCAAGGAGGACGACACTAAGAGCATGGTCAGAAACTGCTAAATACATGTATAATACTTCCTTGGGTAGGGGGCTGACCAACCTTGGCAAGAAGTGCAAGTGTTGCTTCAGTTTCTGGAAGGCCGCCTCTGCATCCGGCTTCCATTAAAACATGGTCTTCTTCTTGATAGCTTGAAAAAAGTAGAGACACTCTATCCCCTTTGATTGATTAGAAATCCGAGGAATCTCCCCAATGCCGCCAGGCAACCCGTAAGCCTTTGAACTTCTCGGACAGTGCGGGGCGACTGCAGATCTATGACCACCTGTACCTTCTCGGGGTTAGCCTCTATCCCCTTTGATTGATTAGAAATCCGAGGAACTTCCCAAACTCAACACCAAAAACACATTTCTTGGGATTGAGCATGACCTGGTGTCGCCTGAGTGTGGTGAATGTTTCTCGGAGGTCGATTAGGTGGTCCGTCCGGAGTTTAGATTTAACAATCATATCATCTATGTACGCCTCCACATTCCTTCCAATCTGGTTGAAGAAGACCGTATTTATCATTCTTTGGAAGGTGGCAGGCGCATTCTTTAGTTCGAACGGCATGACAGTATAGCAAAACAACCCCTGATCTGTGACGAAGGCCGTCTTCTCTTGATCTTTCTTCCACAGGGGTATCTGATGGAAGCCTGAATAGGCGTCCATGAAGCTCATCAAGGCATGCCGACTGTAGAGTCGTCCAGGTGGTCGATCTTTGGGAGCGAGTAACTGTCTTTGGGACATGCCTTGTTCAAGTTTGTGTAGTCTACACACATGCGCCAGGTCCCATTCGACTTTTTGACAAGTACTACATTTCTACCCAATATGGGAAGTAACATTGTCGATTGAATCATGCGTCCATCAATTTCTTAACCTCGACGGCTGCCGCCTGGCTTCGTTCCTCGCCATGGTTCCTCTTCTTTTTCCTGACCGGCTTCTTTTTTGGATCCACAGCGAGTTTATGAACGGCCAGATCCGGGCTTATGCCTGGCATCTCTTGAACTTCAAATGCAAATATATCTTTGAATTCTCTTAACAATTGGTGGAGGTTAGCACCAAGTTCAGCAAAAGCAATCGTCCCGACTTTAATAGTTCGCTTAGGGCGAGAGTCATCCAGGACAAGGTCTACAAGTTCACCAGCCGACTGAGGGTGGAACTCATTTGACCGCTCCTCGGCCAATGATTGCTATTGTTTTTATTTTCTCTTGGCCTCCAGATGGGTGGCCTTTCTTTTCTTGCCAGCTGCTATTGGGGCAGGCTTGGCTCCCTTGACTTGCTCAAGGTCCGTAGTCTCTCCACTAGGGCCGGATGCCACCACAGCGGGCTTGATATCAGAGAGATAACACTCCCTGGCCATCTTCTGGTCTCCCCTTAGGGAGCTGACTGTTTAGTCATCTCTCTCAAACTTGAGAAGCATGAGAGATGGAATGATAACATCTTTTGAATTATTCAGGGTAGGTCTCCCTAAGATCATGTTGTAGGCCGACATTTCTTCGACCACTAAGAATCAGACCACCATGTGACGACCCTCCCCTTTCTCACCCAGGCGGATAGGCAGATCCACCCGTCCAACTGGGTGTACGACCCCTCCTCTAAATCCCACCAAGGGATGGGAGACCGGGTGTATGTTGTCGGGCTTGTACTTGAGCTTTGCCAAGCACTTGTTGCTGATGAGATCAGATGAACTCCCGGTATCTATGAGAATCCGGCCAACTCTCTGGTTGGCCACCTTGCATTCGATTACAATGGGGTCGTCATGCGGCCCCCTGATTGCCTCGAAGTCTTCCTCAGTGATAACAACCTTTGGAAATGAACTTTTGGAGGTCCGTCCTTGGTCGACGGAGTTAACATCTAGATGCCTGATGTTGTCCTTGTTGCCCCGGATAGTTGGGTCTCCTCCTGCGAAGCCGCCTGCTATTGTATAGACTAGCGCTTCGTCAGTATCAGAGCTTTTAGCAAGTGTCGCTTTCTTCCGGTCCGCCTGTTTCTGCTTGGGGTGTTGGGTACCCTTTGATTTCTTGACATAGGAGTTGAGATCTCCTTTGTCTGCCAGGCACTCCAAGAGGCGCTTGAGACTTATGCACTCATTGGTGTCATGACCAATGTCCTCATGATAATAACGATATTTATCTTTGTTCCGATTATTGACGGAACTCTTCATGGCGGCCAGCTTTTCAATTGAGAGTCGATCCTTGATTTTCTTGAGGATGGCATAACTATCCTTGTTAAACTCATACTTGGGGGAGTATGGTTTAAACTCCTTCTTCTTCTTCTTCTTCTGGGACGGCTGTTCAGAGGAGTCGGCCGCCCAGACTTCTTTTCTCTTTTTCTCTTCTTTATTGGCCGACTGCTTTGGCCGACTCTCTCTTTTGTCGGACTTTCTGTGGTCCTACTGTTTTCCAACATTACAGAGGTCATTCGCCTGAATGTAGGCGTTCGCCTCCATCATTTCTTCTTGGAGGGTGGTCACCCTCTTTCTGACGAGGTCGAATTTGAAGTTCGACCCGTCCTTTAGACCTTTGAAAAAGTCTGTATAAGCTAATTCATCAGGTAGTCCTTGTATTTGAATTCTCATCAGTTTGAACCTCTTGATGTAAGAGCGTAGTCCCTCCTTCTCTCCCTGCTGTATGGCCCCCAGATCAAGGGTGGTCTTCTTAGCAGGAATGTTCATTGCGAAGTTTGATGTGAACAAGTAGGCGAGGGTCTTGAAATCGTTAATACACCCGGCCGACAAGTTGCCAAACCATTGCTGGGCGACGCCCTTCAATGTGGCCGGGAAACACTTGCACCATGTGGCGTCATCCAACCCTTGGAAGTACATAAGGTTGGTGTATGCCACCATGTGATCTTCTGGGTTGGTAGTGCCATCATATGCCCCTACCAACACATTTTTTACTTTGGTCAGCTTGGCGGCCTCTATTATTTCCTTAGAGAAGGCAAAGGGCTGTTCTCCAAAATTGAGCAACCTAAGTTGCTAGTCCAAAGGCTGGACATTCCTAGCCGCCTGTCCTCCAAAAATAGTAGGCTGCATGAAATATTGGGACTGCAGAACGTATGGTTGAGGAGGTACATACGGGGCCACATGATACTTCTGGGAACCAGAGCGAGAGGGGGTGCCTCCCGTCTGGCTCTCATAGTTTGATTTTGAATACCTCATGGAGGTATTGTGTAGACTGTCAATCAGATGTGGATGCCGACTTTGACAGTCGGTTATTCCTCTTCTACTCGAGTAGCATCCGAGCATCGAAGTATGTCTTTTTGGACCCGTCCGGCTGAACATGACGGATGGGCTTCCTCTTCCCAGGTGAGGGGAAGCGGTACTTAGTTAGGTCGATCACTGGCGCCTCCCTCTCCCTAGGCTTAGGGTTAGGAGTCGCCTCCCGATCCTTTACAAGCTTCTTCCTCCCAGATTAGGAGGGTCTTCTGGTCGACTGTTCCTTTGGTGGGACGGCTGGCCTTTTGTTGATAAGCTCCTGGATCTCCCCCTTGAAACTATTCATGAAGGTGATGAGTTTGTTTCTGGTGATGGGGGAAGATCCCTCGGCCGCCTATTGATGATCAAGCGGATGTCTGGCTGGTTTACTAGATCTGTAACACCCCCAAATCTCCCTCTACGGAATATGTAGAAAATACGTATAAATACCGTAGAAATAGACTTGGGCGTATTACCGCCGCGTGATAACGCAAGGCTTATACTTTAAAAATACTTTTGCAGCGGAAAATTCTTTATTCTTATTAATAAAACTTTAAATAAACTTGTTCATAAATTGTGACACAAAAACGACTCCAACTTTTCCTAAGCTAGGTGAAATTCCCGCGGACTCCCGTATGCATCAATCAACTTCCACCTGAAACATTCACCTGTTTACCATAAATGCTAAACAGGGCAAAGCCAAAACAAAAGCACGTAAATTAGCAATTATGCTAAGTAGGTTATGTGTAAGATAAGTAAAACATAATTTAAATCATTTAAGTTTAATTCAAAGAATTCCAATGCCATACTCACGTAAGAGCTTTTCCAATTCAATGCTTTCAAGACAAGTTTAAAACTCAATCGATTACGTTCCAAAACCATTTCCTCACTAAGTGTGCACACCCCCCAAGTGGTTTACTTTATGAACAAAAGCCAATCTTGAGGAAAGACTAGGTCATGAAAAGTCCATAGTCTTCTCTAATCCATTCCCTAAGTGGGATTCATAACCATATCAACTGATTTACTTAAAAGCACCTTTTAAAAATCCATCATTCTTGAACATTAAGAAACCTGTAAATCAATTTTAATCCAATCCTTTTTAATAATTTAATCATAATTCAAAGTCTATTTTGATTAACCAAAAAATCATTAATTCAAACCATCATGAAACATAATTTTATAAGGAACATAATAAGATACAATTTCATGGACAACTTTCGAAGGTATCAAACCACATAACGTACCTTAATTCCGAATATCAATCAACACTTCGCACTTTCAAAGTTCAATCACGAATACACCTTGCAATTAACATAACCATACGGTTATCACAACATCCTTAGACATAAATCAAATCTAATGTGCATGGACTATAAAACTCTTTTAAAAATAATACTTTAATATAAAATTATAACTGTGAAACAGGTAATTATATTTTAGAAAACTAACCATGAAGAAAATAAAGGAATAGGATTAAAGGAAATTGAATTTGCGTTGGAAAGGATAGGCAGAACTTGCAGAGGTCATAACTCCTTTGATATAACTCCGAATTGAGTGATTCTTGAGCCTAACCTTAATTATTTTCAAGAGGAATAATTTTCTGTGAAATAAAAAAATCCAAAAACTGATCAGAAGTGCCCGGAAATTGGCTCCAAAGATATACGGGCAGATTTTCTTTTAGAAAAGAGGAAAAGAAAAATAGGAAAAGTTTGAGGGAAAAGAAGAGTAAAAGAAAAGAAGGGAATTGAGTTTTTGGTGTGAAGAAGATGAGAGGTATGAGGAGGTATTTATAGGTGTTTAGGTGATGAGTTTATAGCAATTTAGGGTTGTATAATTTATGGAAATTTAAAGAATAGAAATTAGGGTTTTAAATGTATGGAAGGATATTAGATTTTATTTGATCATGAAATTTTTTTTGGTAGGTTTTGAGCTTGGAGTGCAAGTATAGAATAGGATCAAATAATTTTTAGATTTAAGAATAGAAATAAGGAAATTTAAAGGATTTTATTTTTAATAAAATAAATTAAAAATCCTTTAGAAAATTCATGAGTGGCCGAAAATATTGAGCTAAATATTGTTCAATATTTTCGGTCCTCTTATGTTAGTTTAGGGATTTTTTAAAATAATTTATTTGCCTAAAATTAATAATCCAATAAAATTTATTTTGTGAAAATTAATACTTGAAAGAATAAAATCAGATTTTTGTTAAATAATTGGGGTGGCCGAAAATTTGACTTATAATAATTAATTAAATCAGATTTTTATTATATAAAATCTAAAAATTAATTCTTTAAAAATATATTTCATGAAAATAATTAATTTGAAAAGATATTAAAACAATTTAGATTTTTATTCTATGAAAACCGAAAATACAATTTAATTAATCTATCGAATTAATATAATTTCGGTTTAGCTATTTAATTTTGAGAAATCAAAAATACTATTTGTTTGGGGGTTTTTTATGTGTCCTGCGGGAGAGTTACAATTTCCTAGTATGCTCCTTCCTTTTTCGGTACCTGCACAAATAACGGAATACTCCGGCTGGGGTTGGGGTGTTCCGCCTCCGAAGATTAAGTTAGTCTTTTTCTTAATGAGGAAATAAGACAATAAATGCTTCTCGATTTGAGAGCGTTTCCAAGGGAATTTGTGTTTGGTTGGTTGCTGGAAAATGATTCGATCCCCATTAATGAGGTCTGCCCTTACTATTTATAGTAGGGGAGAGCTGTACCTCAATTTAGGGTACGATGACACGTGTCGCAAAGGGATTGGGCCTTTGCTGACCGTTGGAAATCTGACACGTGGTAACCCTTTATAGGGCCACGTGTCTTAGGGGTATTTTTACCCTAAACACTATTTATAATATAAGTATAAAATAGTTTCATTTATTGGATTATCCAATTTAATTACTTTTGTAAAATAATGATTTAGGCGCCAAAATTTAAATATCATTTTGGCTCCAAAACTAAAATACTCTTTAGGAAAATAATTAATTTAGATAATACGTCAAAAATACGAGACTAAAATACTCTTTGATTTAGAAAATACCTTTCAAAAATACGGGGTATTACAAGATCCAGCCAGGCAGTCCTCCCGTTCCCTCCTTTCGGTGGGACGGGTGCGTCGAGCTCTTAATGTCCCGTCAGTATCCTGGTCCATCTGAACCAGGGGGTCGTCCATGGGACGCTTCTCACTTAGAATCGGTACAGAATGTGATTCCATCTCGAAAGTACTCTCCCCACAGACGGCGCCAAAATGTTTCGGGGTTTTTTGATGTCCTGCGGGAGAGTTACAATTCCGGGACTGGGATCCTTGCGCATGTACCTGCAAAACAACGGAGACTCTGGGTGATGGGAGCTCCGCCTCTAACGATCAAGTTAGTACTTGTAGGTGGAGTATAAAGGTGCGGAAAGTAAAAGAGTGATCTGGTTCCTCTAGGAGGAGGAGTGATCGGAAGTGAAAATAATGCTAAGTTTGGTCTAGCGATTAGTATGCACGTGTGTTTAGGCTTCTCTTGGTGAGAGTAATTAATTAATTCTGAATGTGTTCAATGAAGGCTATTTACTAAATTTATAGCCTCAAAGTACGTGCCTAAAACTAGGTTAAATGGTAAACCTAGGACTGATTGGGCTTGCCTCGGGATTCGGGCCCAGTTGGCCGTTTTCCAGGTTGGCAATCTAGGTGTCACGTGGCGTGGCGCGATTGATCCATGCTGGACCTCTTAGAGCATGACACGTGGCAGCCCCTGAATGGTCCACGTGGCTAACACGTGGCAGGTGCTGATTGGTCCACGTGGCGGGGAAAAATCCCCTAAACATGTGTCACAATAATACTTATGTTTGGCTTACATGGCGCGACACTTGGCGAAAAATTAGAATACCAAGTGTCACTATCTCGTGGCCTGTTTATTAAAAGTTATGATTAATTTTGTATATATGAAACTAGTTTATGCCCCGTGCGGTGTCTGGGTTGTTTATTGAATTTTAAGATGAAATTGTTTATCTAGAATATATATGTTTTTTGAATTTTTAATTCATGGATTAATAATCACTTGACAATTATACTTGTAAAATAAAAAAATATAGTACTACCGATCATAAAGATATTGGTCGTTTTAGGAAAGCGTTTGGGCTATTTGATAGTTCTTGAAAGTGACGCAAGTAGCATGCATGGTTTGAGCAATTAGAAGAAATCAGTTTGGAGTTGCACCTATTTTCATATTGTTGGATGAAATTTCTAGGATAAGTTGGGATTTTAATGTCTTTGCTTTTAGCTAAGATGGGAGAAGTGTTTTGGGTATGAGTGTTTTGGATAAGAAGAAAAATTACAAAAAAAAAAAAGAAAGAAAAAAAAAGAAAAGAAAGTTAATACTTAGAATGCTGGGTTTGGCAAAAGTGTAATGTAGGCTTGTAGGAGTAATGATAATGTAAAACTACAAAGAACGATTGTCTAAACCTGTGATCTCTCTCATTTTCTTTGAACATTTAGAGAAAGGTTGGTTATATGTTAAGACTTAAGAGACTGGTTATATCGGTTTTTACTCTCTATCTCTCTCTACTCCAAAAATTTTCTAGGAGTCCACAATTTTAAAAACTACCACATGAAGAAGTCTCTCATACAACATGGGTTCTCTTTATTTTTACTCTCTATCTCTCTCTACTCCAAAAATTGCCTAAGAGACCGCAATTTTAAAAATGATGCATCTAATAAATAACGGAGGAAGTATGTAATAGCGGTTAATTTGATTTATTTTTTTTCTTTTTGGGGGAGGAGAATGAGGTACATGTATTTCTTCATACCCTTTTGGATCTGCCACTTGTAACATAAAATATTAGTATTTTATTGAAAATATAATTCTAAACCAAAAGTTTTAGCTTAAAAATCTATCCAAATTTTATTGAAAATAAAACTGTAAAATGACTTTTTTTATCCTAAAAAATCTATCTAAAGCTATCAAGCTTTTTTATGCTAAAAAAATTATCTAATTTATGCAACTTTTCATCTTATTCTACAAAAAATATATTTAAATAAACCCTACACGTTATAAAAATAATTAATTGTCGCCTACGTGGCGCAACACTTGGCGAAAAAAATTGAAACGCTAAGTGTCGCTGTCTCGTGGCCTGGATGCGAGACCGACTTTATTTATTAGTGATATGATATTAGAAGTATATTGACAATAAAACTCTATACGACAATTTTATCTAAAAAAATCCATCCAAAATTCGCTTACTTAGCATCACATGTGTCACAATAATACCTAATTTTCGCCTACGTGGCCTGACACTTGGCGAATAATTGGAATGCCAAGTGTCGTTGTCTCGTGGCCTGACTGCGAGACCGACTTTATTTATTGTTGATAAAATTGTAAAATAAAGTTTTTGCTTTGAATGTTAAATATGATCAAATAAACCCTTTTGACAATTAGTTTTGTGAGGAAAAACTTTTGGCATAAATGTTATATATGGACAGATAATCCCTTTTGATAATGCAAGATATTTAGACATATGATATCATATAATAATGTACTTTTTGTAGTTTTGTTTGTAAATAGATATCTATGTTATTATTGACTTGAAATTATTGTTATTGAACTTAAATTATTTTTACTTAACCGAAAGTCTTTTTACCAAACCCAAATTATTTTTACAAATTAAAACTTATTTTTATTGATCTCTTTTTTTTTAACTAAATTGAATGTATAATAAATGGATCTTATTTTAAAGAACTTTTTGAAACGAATTTTATGATGGAAATAAACTGAGTTATATGATATTTATTAAAAGTTATGATTAATTTTGTATATATGAAATATTAGAAGTATAGTGATAATAAAATTCTATACAACAATTTTATCTTAAAAAAAAAATTTATCCAAGAATCGCTTACTTAGCATCATATGTGTCACAATAATACATATGTGTTGCCTATGTGGCGTGACACTTGGGGAGAAACTGGAATGCCAAGTGTCGTTGTCTCGTGGCCTGGCTGCGAGACCGGCTATATTTATTAGTGATATGATATTAGATTTTTTTTTAAACAATAAGATAGTAGATTTATACTGATATAGCTATTATGAAAACATTCTTAACATAATTTTGATCATTTTCTACCTCATTTATATCTAGCATATCTTTCGTAATCCCTTATTTTGATCAAAATGTGTCAACTATATTTTTAGGTTTATTTTTTTGTTTATAAAAAACTAATTATAATGATAGTTTGATAATAGTTATTGAAAATTATTGTGTATGGCACGAAACTAACCTATTTTTATACTTATATTGAGTGTAATTTATAAAGTCTAATATGATTAATCTAATGCATGATAAGTGTTTTTCTAAGAGTAAAATTTATGTTTGAAAAAAGATAACTTTTATAGTATAATAAGGTAACATTACATACTTTTAGCCTATTAGGTAACATTAACCAGTCTAACAATAACTTAATGAAAGTTCGCCTTATTCATAATTTTTTTTTTATCCAAAGCTCTATTGTTTAAGTCCAAGTACTCTAAAAAAATATCTACCATTTTGGGTTAACAATTCCCTTAGTTCTACTTCCTCCATTCTTTTTAGTTGCATCACTTTTCTAAAACGAAAGTTTCAAATTAGTTACATCACTTTCCAATTTAGGGCATGTTCGGCAAAATATAGATGTGAAGGTAGTTGTTAGCGGTGTAGGTAACTGTTAGTTATCAACAAGTTGTTAGTTGTGAAGATAGATGATTTAGGTATGAATGTTTGGCAAAGTAACAGTTGACTAACTGTTACATTTAAAAATCAATATATATATATTTTTAAAATATAGATTAAATTTTTCAACAACTACCTCTAATTTCAAATTAAAAGCTAACATTTCTAACTTTTGATAAAAACTACCTCCACCACTAAAAGCTACCTCAACCACTACATTGCCAAACACTCATATTTTTTGTTAAATAGTTGTTTGACTTTGTCAAACCACTAAAAAGTACCTAAAAGCTACTCAAAAGCTAGCGCCGAACACGCTCTTAAGTTAAAAAACATCTATATCTTTCTCCTATCACATGGATCCATTTTTTTTTTTGACTTGGAAGAAATAATATCATTCCATATGGCATCTACAATAATAATAAAAAATTGTAAACCACAAATTTAGAGAAATTAATATAACTTTTCCAATAAAAAACATAACTAATTTGCATATTTGGCATAGCTCGCACTCCACCGCTTCAATTTTGACGCGAGTAGTGATTTTCGATGTCTTTGCATCTTTCCAAGTAAAGACCTTCGCAATCTGCACCGATGTTTTGATTGTAGAGTTGATGATAAACCCTAAATCCATATGAATCCAAGTCACCTTCCTAATTATTATCAAAACCCTAAAAACAAAATTCTCATCCATAAATGAGAATCAAAATCCCAGAAAATAGGGAAAACCCCCCCAAAAAAAATAAGGACAAACTCTCACAAATGGAGAGAAGAAAACAAAACATAAACAAGCCAAGCAAAAACTTAATTGAATTAAAGAAAACGGTCGAAAATAGTCTAATTTTCAAAGAAATTAAACTATTTTCGACCTAAATGGTCAAGAAAACTAAAACCCTAGAAAAGAGAGGAGGGAGGAGAGAGAAGAGAAGAGAGAAATGGAGGCGGTTTTCAATATGGATCCATTTTTTTTTATTCTCTCTATCTCTCTCAACTCTAAAAATTGCCTAGGAGCCCGAAGTTTGCAAAGTGTTGTCCAAAAAAAAAAACAGAGGAAGTATATTCTTTAAGGTTTTCTTTAAATTTGGCTGCGAAGCCACATCCGTGCTGGTGCTCATGGAAAAAGGGGTTGTTGGTGACGTACATGGAGGAAGAAGAAGCAAGTGTGGTGTGACTAATGCTTGGAGGAAAAAGGTGCTATAGCTTGGAGGAAGACGAAGAGAAATGTTGGTGTGCGTTTTTCAAGGATTTAAAATTATAAAAATAATGCTATATTAACATACTTTGTTAATACAGGATATTAATTGGACAAACTCTCGTGCTCGCTCATACAATGACAACATTACTTGTAGCATTAACACGAAGACTAAGATTGGGAAAATTAATATTTGACAAAGTGCATAGACTACTATAAAATTCAAATATTGGTCAACATAATGTTTTAATCTTTCAAGCAAAATTTACAAGAGATATTATGTTATAATCAACGGAATTACTCTTTATCCCACAACAGTGGCTCAACTGTCATTAAGGGCACATCACATGTCCACTCAATCTGATTCACCAAAAGCGCTCATTGGAATCGAGCAATTGTCCATTTAGCTGGCTGTTGCACCTACTGAAGCAGCAAGTTCTTCTAATAACTCTTTCTGTTCCATAGTTGTACAGGACTGCAAGAGAACAACCAGAACATGAATTAACATATACTTATCCAAAATGATTTCGAAATCCTCAAAGAGCAATAAGCTCCCAGCAAGATGTTTTACCTGGACAGCTGTCTCTATATCGCCTTCCAGAAAAGACGTGAGCTCAAAGTTCATTTTTAACCGGTGGTCTGTCACCCTATTATCCTGAAGAAATTTAGATTGTGAAAATCACATACAACTCATCAAATGAGATCCAAGTGCTAAGTTCATTTTTAACCGGTGGCCTGTAACCCTATTATCCTGAAGAAATTTAGATTGTAAAAATCATATACAACTCATTAAATGAGATCCAAATGCACCTCCAAGGATGGGTGACAATAAAGCTATTCAACTCATTGTATTTTGAGTATATCTTAAACTCTTTTTTTCCCCATATTGAAATGTTAATATCATCCTAGAATAAAATAGAGCTGTATCCTATATGGCCAGATAACAGCAAATTAGAATCATACCTTATAATTATATGTTCGAATTTTTTCAGCACGAGCACCAGTTCCAACCTATCATTTAGCAAAGTTACATGAGCATTTCGAAAGAAAAGATGATGCAAGCAAACTATTATAAGTTCATCTATGAATCTATGATACCTAACTAGGATACTATCTATTCCATTCAGAAGAATTAACATTTTGGGTAACTGTTAGGTTTGTTACCCAATCCCAACTACAGATGTAGATTGTAATGGTGGCAATGAGACATGGTTCATGACCTACATGCTACACTGACTTTTTTTTTTTCCCCTTCCCACTAAACAGCTCAATTCCATGACAAGATAAGAAAGTTGATTGTCAGCACTCAGCAGCTACCCAGATAACTAGGTTTACCAGCATGTACTTGGCTAGCTATCAGTATAACCAAAGACAAAAGACAAGGAGATGCCTTTCATAGGTGAACTCTAAAAAAACTGGAAGACATCATTTTAGATTCATGTGGAGGACATATCCAAAGGATGCAATCCACGCTAATCGTGTAGCAAACAAAGCTCAATCGCATAATAGAATGTTATCCCTGTGCCAGTTTATGCTTAATTTTATATTCATGTATCAACCGAGCAAAATACAGTTCAATTTTCCACAGTGATTTAAAAGTCAAACCTGCAACTTTCGCTGATTTCTAATCTCCTCTTGCTGCTCACGCAACTTGATTTCATACCTGCAATATCATTGCATCAGTGAGTAAATCCAGCTTAAGAAATAGAGGAACACTTAAAACAGAAAAATAAATGATGCCATAATCTTGGAAATCTACAAAAACAAAATTGATAAAAGGGCATGCTCCTCAACTTCTCAAGAATAAAAAAAATGCATATAAGCATGGTAATGACTTAATTCCCCTTCATGATGAAAGCACGAGTAGTATATATCTATCAATTTTTTGAACAGTCAAGGATAATAACAAGTCGAATCATTCCTACGCAACTTTCACAACGAATGTTGGCTATCAGCACCTGTTTGGTCTCCATCCTATTGAATACATGAACCAAAAAGGTCCTAAAGTTAGAGGGATTCTCCTAAAATATTCAACGGATATCCATTATGCCTTAGTATACAGTGATATTCAGACTCAGGTACTCATGTGAGACATGCGTGTTTTCAACTATTGCAAGTGTTCCCGCAGTCATTCTAAAAACTTACATGTATTTGGCCCAAGTGTCAAATATTCATAATACCTATTGGAGTATGGAATATCGCGGGTACTTGAGGTAAAATAAGATATGGTTAAAGGTCATCACATATATTTGACCAAACTGCCCCCCTCTCTCTCACACACACATTTTTTTTTCAAATGAAACTTAGAATACTCTGATGCCTCTAAAATCTAGGTTCTATTCTATTAACTCTTTATGTCTGAATTTATATTATCTGAAATTACCTTAACTTATCCAAATTTATTTTGTTTGAAGTTAGCTGAACTTGTGTTAGTATCACAGCTTATTTTATTTGAACTTGTATTATTCGAACTTATATTGTCGAATTCTACATATAAGATCCCACACAAACATCTCATGCATAAGAGTAGTCAAACACCAGGTGCAATGCATGTACAGTTGAATAAATTCCACTGTGACAAGTATCAATAATTTTGTCCCTTACAATTTTGCTCTCAATAATTGCATCGCACGACTTCTGTTTCGAAGTTGTGTCCTTTCTTCTGTACAGAAAATACGAATTCCAGTGGGTTTGTGGACAAGGTCCACAGCTGTTTCAACCTTGTTCACATTCTGACCTGAAATATAACATAAATGCATGAGAATAGACAAAAAGGCTAAGAACATAGACTGTGCATAAGAAAGAAAACACTTTAAGAATTGCAAAAACATTTATGATGATGTCACCACATAAAACATGTGTTTTGTAAAGATCCATACCTCCAGCACCTCCAGATCTTGCTGTTGTAAGTTCAATATCTTTGGGATCAATGAATACTTCGACTTCATCAACCTGATTACAGCACAAGCCACAGTTAAATTCTCAAGGAAATATGGGTAACAAGGGAGAAGAGTGGTGTGTGTGGAATATGTAACATATTACAAAGTGTTTCTTAAACACGATTTTAAGCAACACCTGCCCTTTCCTACCCCCAGGTCAAATGTGAAACCTACTTCTCAACCTCATGGGCTCATGGATCACCAATTGAGGTAATCCTGTTCGTCTTCTAACTTATTAACCATGCCTTCCTTCACGGAAGTGATAGTTTGATTCTTTTGCTAATTATTAGTCTAGTATATGGTAGAATTAGCCAGATTGACAGATTGGACTGAAAATAGAGCTGGCAAAAGTTGACAAGACTCGAGAACACAACACGAATCAGAAGGCTTAAGTGATAGAATAAACCGGACTAATGGATTGGGCTGAAAATAAAGCAGGGTTGACATGAAACTATTGGACAACCTTTACACTCTCGGGTTTTCTGGCAGTTTCCTAGATTGAAGTAGCCTTTCATCGCCTTACCAAAGGTAATCCTATTCCTTGGTATCGAAAACTATAGGACACGAATATCTGTGATAATCCGTCTATTTCCATCATCTGGTCAGTCGGTGAGAGTGAGAAGTTTGGGATATGATGTCCAAATAATATCAATGACAAGGTTATTGCCACAATAGTGTTAACCACACTAGTGATAACTGATATCCACTTTGGGCATTAAGGCTTAATCCCTATCTTTCAGGTAGTGGAGGCAACCACCTTCAGGCTCCCACTATGATCTTTGAGCCCCACGCTTCTTAGTTTATAAGACGAATGGCTGTCGCCACTTAACCGCTTTTATTTCCCACAACGCCTAAGGCTTATAAAGTCCTTTGACCAACTTCATGACTCTATATGATAACATTAATAATGCATGTGGCCTATTAGAATTATTAATACAAAGATGGGGCATGAGATACAGTTTATAACTAAATGACTAACACACACCGACCCATGCCCATTAATTTTTCTAATTCAACAATAATCCCACCATTGCCCAAAAGGTTCTCAAGTTTCACAAAGTCCCCCATGGTTTGAACCATGTCCAAAAACTTTCCCCTACACGTAACTAATTGAGGACTTTTCATGTATGATGTTTAGTCTGACTGGGAGTAATCACAATTCTCCGTAGAAAAAAGCCAATCTGTAATCACATTGAAGATTGAACACTCATCGTGCATGAGCTTTGTTCAGGTCTAGGCTTTAAGGTGGCTCGTTCCATGAGCTTTGTTGAACCCATGAACTTCCAATTATTCCCAATAAGGAACCCTAATAATCCTTTGAAATTATTTGTATAATCATGTCTACCAACTACTTACTATCTCGCCCGATCGCCTTAGCCTAGTTATTAACTTTGTTTGAAGCATCACAAACATGTTAATGGCTTTCCTCCACACATCCTTTAGGACTCCCAAACCTTTTTGATGTGGATCCCAATTAGCCCAAGTCGTAGACATCATCTCCCCCACCCCCTACAGGCTTTAAGGCATAAACTCTCGATGCCAATCGCTCTTAGGTCTTGTAGATGCATTTGTGGACATTGTCATAGAAATAAGACTCATACATGGCAATAACATAAAATTTTGATGTTTTAAGGTTTCAACAGCCAAAGTGAATATTTAAACTTTATCCACCTTTTCTCTGACTAATAGACATGTTTACAATTTAAACACCTCCAAAGGAAGCTCTAGACTTTTCGTGCTTCATAGGTGACAAGAAGCAAGAAAAATATGAAGCACGAAAAACTGATGATTTACAAATATGTACTAAGTATATGACAATGCCCACGGGAGATGATTAACACAAGACAATATAGCATGTGCATCACATCTATGATTGTATTTTCAATTTGGATTACGAAATATGAAAGAGCAACATTCAAGTAAAAGACTAAAGCCAGCATGTTGTATAGAGGTTCAGAAGAGATGTAGCGTATTTAGATATCAGTGCCTTTCTGCCATGCCTAACACAATGGTCAAAATATGCAATCATAGCAAATTTAAGGCATATAACTTCACAACCTTAGCACAACATCAATAGCTGTCCAGAAAATAACGTTTTGAAACAAGGATGAAGTCCTTTGTTGAAAGATGATAAAAGAGTATACCTCAGGCATGATGGCTACAGTTGCAGTAGAAGTGTGCACACGACCCTGGGTTTCTGTCAGAGGAACACGCTGAACTCGGTGCACGCCAGACTCGTATTTCAATTTGCTATACACACGTTTTCCTTTTATCTCCATCACAAATGTTTTGAATCCTCCTTTTTCAGCCTTTTGAAAATCAGAACTTCATAAATGTACAACAAGAATTTAATGGTAAATTTGTAATTTGGCATGTAAGAACTACATACCTCTGAATATGATATTGGTGTAAACTTCCATGAATTCCGCTCACTGTACTTCTGATACATGCGCACCTACGAATTGCAAGATAATATGCTAACTAAAATAACAACAAAGAAATCACTCACATAAGATCCACATGATATTAACTACTGCCACAAGCAACTTTTTAATTTTGTTTTTGAGTCTTTATAGGGGTGGAAGTGGAGGAGAAGTGGGTGGAGGATTCATTAATAGGATAGTGACAGCACCCATACACATACCTCAGAAATTCATTCTGGAATTGGATACTAAAGGAGGTAAAGAGTAGCCTACAACTTGAGTGGTACAAAATAGTACAAGAAACTGATTTGCGGCAGTAAATCGTAATTTTTTTTGGCTCTAGGGTCCTCCAATTTATTTATTCATTTAATTTCAAGTTGTTAGCAATGAGCAGTACTCCTGCCCACTTAGACTAAAGATGAGAAGTATAGGCAATTTTTAAAAGATAGCGTATAAAGAAGAATTAAATATTGATTGGGGTTTGGTATGAATGCTAGAATACATGGACATGAAGTCTTGAAATATAATTGTAACAATGGTACTATTTTTCATGGGGTGACTATATTAATGGCAACAGTAGGTGAAAAAAAAACAAAAAGGAGATTTTTATCAGATGAAGGAAGGGGTGGATCAGGATTTGACAAAGAGAGTTGGCAAGGGTTTGTAAATGACTACCATTTAGGGGTCATTTGATATTTTAAATGTTGACACCGTCAACTATTGATTAGGACGAAATCCATGAATCAAATTCCACAAGGTCCCAGTGTTTTGGAGAAATCCATCAATAAGAGTTACAGCTTCCTAAACAGAGCACTAAAGTCAGCCAAATATGTCTAAGATATAAAATTTCACATGATAAGTAACTTTCCATAAAAATTCATTTTCCATGTAAGCCTAAAAAAGTAAAATGCAATTGGTTCATGAAAGACTCCAAAACAATGAGACTAAAGGTGAAAAAATATTATTTCATCACCAAGAAACAAAAGTACTTTAAATTGACGTGGAGAAGCAACCATTTTCATCCATCTACTTATGTTAAGGTATATAAGATGAAATCTCTGATGAGTGATGATACTTGTAAAATAAATATGGTTTAGAATTGTCTAGAATTTTTTTGTTACTAACATTGGTAATCTTTTTTAAGCCACGACTATATGGTTAGTTCACGAATAAAATAAGATGTTTAGGGGATCTTCAAGATTTGGGTTTGGGCTTTACGAGTAATTGGCATATATTATGGGCTTATTTATTAAGAATATTCTAGCGTTAGGGTTATTGCTTTCAGCTATATAATGCCATATAATGTAAACATTGAGGGTCTTGAATATTAAATATTGAATATTGAGTGGGGCTTAGTGCTTGCTTTGTTTATTGGGTGATACTAGAGCGAATTTTTGTGCCTTTTCTTGTTGCTTACACACTTTTGAAACCCTGTAAACTCATCTTTTGGGATACAACTTTTACTATTTTATTTAATACTCATAAATTCATATTATCATATCAATTATATGACATATGTTGGTCACATTATTGTTAAGCACTTACAGACGAGTCTGAGTAGAAATATATTTGAATGAATGTGTATAAATGGTTATGGTTTAATTTTTCAACAACAACTAACTTTGATATTATCCTAATCTACTTCTGCATTTTATTAGTCATAACACATAAGTTATACATTGTATTCATTAAATTTTATTTTATATTCTTGCCTGCATGGCATGCTTAAGTGGCCCATCTAAAGCTCCTAAAATACAATGAAATCAAATTTTCATTAATTTAAGCATAGATCTTACAGTGAAGAAATTAACAATCCTGCATTGATTCATATTTTACTTTCATTTCAATATAAATATAATTTAAGGCGGCAATTCTAAGACAAATATAGTATAGGTACAAAAAATCATGTCTTAATAATATTTGAAAGCAGGAAAAGAGATATGTACCTACAAGATCACCAACCCAAATTCCAGCTTCATCGCCTCCTGTACCAGCCCTAACTGCAATAACACAACATATTATAAAGTGGCATTACCAAACAAAACTAGATATTAAATTTAGATATGAATTTCTACATGGTAACTACTTGGTCAATACTTTTGATAAGCCAAACCGCCATGAATGAAAATGATATACTCCCTCTATTTACGAAAGTTCAACTACTGTAGACTCTTGTATAAGGTTGGAAAAAGTTAGTGGGTGCATGAAAAGATGACTAAAGTAAGAGTGATGGAGTAAAATGCTGGTGAATGTAAGAAAAGAGTGGATAAAGTAAGAGAGAGTGAGTAGAAAGGTGTAAATAATGTGGGATAAGAGGGATAAGGAAGTAAAAAGGGTTAGCCAAAAATGTAATAAAGTAAAAGTGAGTCAAACTTTCTAAAACATCCAAAAAAGGAAAGTGAGTCAAAATTCAGGAACAAAGGGCGTATATTGTGACCAATTGGTTCAATTCCATAGTTTTATTCAAAATGAAGGATTCAAGCATTAGTTAATAAAGTAATAATAAAAGAGCTCATTAGTACTTTATAATAGACTAACTTTTTTTTTTATTTTTATTTTGATGAAATATAATAGACTAACTTAAGGAAGGGCAATATTGGTAGTTTAGTATTATTAGGTTAGAGTCTTTAGCTTTAGTATAAATAGAGAGAGAGGAGGAAAGAAAAGATAGGCAGAATTTTGGAGTGGATCCTTGAGAAAGTTGTGACCTAAAGTCACTATTTGGAGAGTTGTGACCTCAAGTCACTAATATGAGCTTTGTAGGCTAAACCTACTAACTTTTGTAAGAAATCATTAATCTGTTTAATCAAATTTCCAAGCTTTCCCCTTTAAATTTCCTCTTAATCAGTAAAGTATACAAGTCAGATTTGCTAGTCTATAACAATCTCACAGCCACTTCCATCCCAAATTTCACTTTTCACCATAAAGTTCTAGCACAATGCAAAAAATATCCTGGCCTGAAGTTCAAGATAAAGGGGGTGGGGCACTTTAGGGAGTAGCATTACTTTTCTGTTACTACTTACTAGTGGCTTGTAGATGAAGGAGAGAGAGGATGTTGAATATTGATGAGAGTAGTTTAGCATTTAGATGCTAATTGCAAGAGAACAAAGCCTCTCAAAAGCCAATATATCCTTTATGTTTCTGAATTTCAGTTTAACCAAATCATCTTCTCCCTCCCTTATTTTCTGCCATAATGATGTCTAAGCTAACTTAGTTCTTAGTAGTCTGGTGTTTCCTATGGCCAATATGGACTACTATACATAAACAATTGCAGGTAAATACTGGAAAAAAATCACATTTTACCTTCAAGCAATATATTCCGAGCATCAAGAGGATCAGCAGGAAGAAGCAGCATCTGTCCATATTGCAATGTACAAAATTAGATTTTCAGTAAAAACAATGTCTGACATATCAAAAACACAAGAGATATATGTATCATAATAGAATATCCGGATATAATAAGCAAATAGAAATAGAAACATTGTGAATAAGATAGTTAGTGAATCACCTTTATACTCTCCTCAAGCTCTTTGAGTTCATTGTTCAAAGTTTCTACTTCACTTGCAATCATTTGTTCCATATCTTCATCCATGCCTTCCTCTTTTGCTAATGCTGTCATAAGAAAACATATATATATATATATATATATATATATATATATATATATATATATATATATATATATATATATTAATATAGACCTTTTAGAATTGTACCCTATGCAATGACAAGTTCATTATTTATAATTTGACAAGATATTTGACTGAGTCATATAGTAGAGTAAGAGAAAGATAATAACCTTTAGCATCTTCTAATTGCTTCTCACACTCCTTAAATTTACGATAGGTTGAGACCACCTAATAAATCATTCAATTTATAAAAGATAAGTTGATGGCCGACAAAGACGAGCCAAGATTAAGAGGGAAAGCATAACAGAACCAGGAATACCTCATTAAGCTCTGAAACAGACTGTGCTAGTTTTTGGTATTCACTTGGGTTTGAGACTACATCTGGATCACCAAGCTTGACCTGTCATTAAAATTGAAATTCATCAGAGTGATTGATTTATAACTTAACAGCATAAAGCAAACAAATAGGATAGATGACGCTAAACCATACTGCCCATTATCTTTCCAAACAATTTTAACTGATTTGGTTTTCACACATTGTAAGTTTGTACTTATGGTGTCAAGACATTTTTAAACAACAAAATCAAGAAGTTTGACACTCGCAAATGGATAAATAGAGCAATAAAGATTACAGGTCAAATGACCGCATATGCATAGTATTACATGTTGTAACAGATGCAAGAAAGATTAACGAAAAGACAACAAGAGCACACAGATTTACGTAGTTCACTAACAATGTGTTAGAAAAATCTATGGGTAGATACGAATTAACTGCACACCTTTGCCATCCAACTCACATCTGTGCATTGGCTCAAAACCATGCAAATGACATGCATAGGCACCGAAATACACCCTGACTCAAATCCAGACATATGCTAACAACCTGACTCCCAATAGCAATGATGTCACCAAAATACACAAGAGATGAGCCAAAAGCTCAAAACCAAACTCACATGGATCAGCTTAAAGAGCAAATTGAGCTAGACTTGGACTAAAACAGGAAATAGAAGTACAAAACAGTTCAAAATTGTTTTATATGAATGTTGTTCTTGAAACTACTTGGAAAGAATTTGCACCAACCACTCTCCCCCAACCCCCTCCCCAACCCCAACCCAAAAAATTATACATTACATCCGGCAGTCATAACTCTAAAATAATTCTTTTATACAGAGTGCTAGCCAAAGAGGGCAACCTGACAAAGGAATGATGGTCTCACTAACACATGGATTTCCCCTCTACTTCCTGCTTAACCCACAAACAAAAGTAAGGAAGAATACATTAAATAAATAACAGATTCTAAAAATAGCACTTGTTTCTGCAACAGTGAAGAAAGATTTTTTTTTGCAGCATAGGCATTTAGCTGACTAGTCATGTGGAGCTGGCATGTACTTCTAATTATTACCAGTATTACAATTGTATTATTAGCTTCTGCGGTTCTGCCAACAGCAAGTATAATTTAAATTATCTTCCAAATACTACACTTAAGATACTGACTTCTTAACTACAAAGAATCATCCGTTTAAAAGGGATTTAGTGCAGTTTAAACATTTGGAATTGAGTCACTATGTTATCAAGCCATGTAGTATCCTAGTAGGCTACCCCATGACTCATGAAAGAGGAAGCAAGCAGCTGGCAGCTTGTGGCATGAGTTTAAATGCTACAATCGAGTTGCAGGGCATTGTTTGACAGTTAAGCAGATAATAGTCAGGAAATCATTGGTTTAAGTGTACTATTAGCAAGTCAATTTATATCAAGTGTGATACACATTTATGAAGTCATTGGTTCAAGTGTACTTTAGCAAGCCAACTAATATAAAGTGTGTTGTTGGGACCTGGAAAAAGCCATCAATAGTACATGGTCAGGAATATAAGATAGACCCTAGTCACCCAAATAGTTAGTATTTAACACTTAAAAATTGTATATCACCACATCCTCTTAACTTTGAAAGAAGTGTTAGAATTTGGCTTTATAGAGGAGTGTCAAACCACTTACAAGCTGAAATGTTTCAATTAGCAATGGAATAGAAACTACCAAGCATATAAGTGGCATGCTTCTCCTAGTCTCCCTAACTCCAAAGTAAAACCATTAATGTGTACAGAGACTGCAGGCATGTTATGAAAATGGGAGTCATAAACTCATAACACCCTCTCACTTTTGAGTACCTTTTAAACCTGAGCAAATAGAAAGGTAAACAGTAATCTACATTGAGGAGAACCATCCAATAGGAGCCAAATCCTTTACCAGTTACAAATGGTTAAAGGCCCAGATTATAAAATAAGTCAGTCTAGATTTTGGTAGAAAAGGTTAAGGGTACACCATACTGTAGGATTGTAAGAAGAAAGCTAAACCAGTCACGACCCATTTGGTAGGTGATAATAAATGTAGGTAATGGGAATGTTATTGTGTTGTATATATGTAGGAAATTTTTGTAAAAAAAAATCATATAGCAATTACCGAGGCCATAGTAAATAGTAATGCTAATTTACCTCTAATATTTCAATTTTATCATAAATTTCATTACCATCCATTACAACTTGGCCTGGGGAGTGATATTGGGTAGGAATGGAGATTTACGGAAAAAAAATAAATAAAAAAAACCTAAGCTTGAGAATAGTATGGCATTATCATGGACATTATAATGCTACTTTCCTTGCATTACACTCAAATTCATTCCTATTACTTATTACTGGCTACCAAACGGGCCGTTAATAGTACAAGAGAATTATATCCCCAAAACCATTTAGCAATGAAATGATAAACTCCCTTTGAATTAGTTGGTAGTTATTTATGTAATTTTCAAGAGCATATGTGTGTTTGTGGGTGGGTGGGGGGCATCTTACATAGAAACACACATCCATGGGGACTCAACAAATACTTTTTACAAGAAAAGGGTTCCTGAACTTTGCTATGCGGAAGTGTAAACCATTGTTCTTCGGCTTCTTCCATTTCTTATTCGGGGTTCTATTGATCAATTATCTTAAAAATCAAGTGTCCCCAATACATTCCATTCTCCACTTTAAGAGAGTTACATAATAACCACCCATTTTCCAATCATGGAAAAGTTAAAATTCGGGGATATATTGTCTTATTTTCCTCAACTAGATGCATGGGAACTCTCATTAAGGTCACATTTCCCATTGCCAAAACTCGGAAACTCAAAATTTAAGGGAAATTGTTTTGATTTACCAGCAAGTTTTTATCCCTTAAGTCTCTTTACAGTTACAAAATGACCTTTCCAATTCCAATAACTCTTAAAATAAGCCAAAATAACTTCAATACCATCTTTACCTCACTCCTTTTGTTTAAAATTTCAAAGAAAAATCACCAGTAATTTATTATCATGTTCGCATTTCCTAATTGTATGAAAAATTGCATTCCACATTTATCCGTTTCCACATTTTGTTTCCAATTACTTGCACAGCACAACTGCACAATTATCTTGTATCTCAACCAAATTCCACCAATTTTCCAACAATTCATAATTAAATAACAGAAAACAAAACAAAACAAAACAAAAAAATGGCGCCAAACAATTGATAATCAATTACATACCGACAACTCTTTCCACGTCTTTTCAGCAGATTCCAGCTTAGCAATTAGATAAGGTTCCTGCAAATAAAATATTTTTTAAAAAATGAAATTCGCGAAATACATATCCAGAAATTTCAATTCACTAAATTGAGAAAAAATTGAGATAAATGGAAATAGAAAACAAACAGCCATGCAAATGACGCCGGAGCTCCGGCAAAGCTTCGGAGATGGCCATAGAAGAAAGCTAGGAGTTCGCCGGCTGCGAGCGAAATCTTGCGGGGAAAGGAAGCGATTTGAGGGCGCTGAGACCCGAAGATTGAAGCTCGTTGACAGACCATTCATGGCGGTTTGAGGGAGGAAGAGAGAGAAATAGGTGATAGAGGAGTAGAAGATAGAGAGGTTATATGGCGCGGAGAGTGAAATAAAATCGTGGATAAAATGCCGTTTAATACAAGTGTGCCGTGTTAACGGTGGGGTTAAGGATTAATGGATTAAGGATGTAGGAGTATTCGTGTTCAATTCCGACTTACCTTAGATACACTAGTATTAAACTTCCAACCACCTTATTAAATGATAATGTATATTTGTATGCAGTTTGATTACAATATTTAAAAGGTGTCAACAAGTTAATACCCCTTGTCCCTTAGCCGTTTTTTTTTTTTAAATAAGTAAGTATATCTTTACATGATTTTGAGAAATAACGTTACATAAAACATTTATACCATGTAATGATTTCTTATACAATGATTCCCAAAACAAGGATGTACCATTCTTGCCTAGAGGATATCATTGAGTATACGAGAGTGATGGATCCTATACATAGAGATACAACTATACCCCCATTTCCGAAAAAAATAATAACAAAGAGACTGGTTGTAGCATATAACCAGTCTTAGGAACTATAATATCATACGAAGTACCCTTCCAAACAAAGTGAGACTGTCAGTCTAGTTCACTTATTAAATTACTCATACTTAAATAAGGAAGAGACCGATAATTCTGATAACTGGTCTCTTAGGTATCATCTAAGAGATCTCCCTCGTTAAATCAGTTATATTCTTGATAAAAAAAAGAGCAGTGATTACCAGTAATCGATCTCTCATCATTGCCAGATGATGGGTACACCGTACTTCCATACATGCAAAGACTAATGTAATAGTTGAATGAACTAATAACTCAAATTTCATTGGCAAAAATTATAATACTCCATATATTACTTAATTTTTTTTATTAAGCTTAATTTCATACCCCCATATCGAATTCATGGGTCCGACACTAGTGTATGAATGGCTGATGTGAGATATTAGTGGGCAACTTTTGATTGGGTCTATAGAGACTATACGACTTGGTCGTTGGGGTCACATTCGCAGAATCGTAGCTGGACGCCACAATTCAGTGGAGGCAGTAATGAGGCGTGGAATTTGATATAGAACATAGGAGACCCCAGGAAGAGCGAGTACAGGATCATTAACAGCATTTGATGCAAGCCTAGCTAAAATACACCTTCGAAGCAATAAACTATGTGGCGTATGCAATGGGGAGCAAGTAATATACATGCTATTTTCAATTAGTGTACGTATAGGATCATTCTCCTTTTGCTAGTCATTTACAAGACCCGGACACCCCTTCATCTTCTATTTTAGGAAGATTTACTTGATGCAAACAAAATTTAATAGAGAAGACCTTATGATGTTTGCAACTTTGGCTTGGATGCTTGGTTTTTCGAATTTTTGTGCTATTCGATGAACCGTGACGAAGCAAAGAGGTTGTGTTGTTGCCTTGTTGGGTTTGGTATAATTGGTGAAAGATTTAAGAAATATGCTACATTGGTTTTTGGCAGGCCAAACAACAGTGCGCCTATAAACCCATGGCTGCCACCTACTATGGGAAGGGTTCGAGTAAATGATAAATACACATGTCGTGTTTATAGAGGGGGTTAGTTTTGTTTTGGCAAGCTAATTACTGTAATTGTGCACTGTAAGCAGTAATTGTGCGTAGAGTGAAGGTTCAACTCAGTAGCAATCACGAAGGCTTTGGCTATATGAGAATAAGGTCCTTTTGATTGGGCTGCCAGCAAGTTGAGATGGAATGTGCACTCTCAATGTAGTACAACTGTACAAGCCATCTGTTTGAAGTCCTATGATCTGGTTATTATATGCCATGGTGGTTGTCAGCTTGAATATTTTTCGCATAATAATATTTAAAGTGCTGGAAATTGTGTAGTTCAATTTGCAGCTAGACTAGCTCTGTTTAATGGGGTAGAGCATGTGTATAAAGTATCATCTCCGAACCCTGTTCATCCTCTCAAAATAAAAAAATATAATAAAACCTAGCTCAATCTGTTAAGGAAAAAAGAGTGGAAGGGGGGAAGGGGATAGAGGAACCAAGGGAAAAATAATGAACCTTTCTCCACTTTCGCGTGATATGCTAAACATGAGCTAAAAAAAAGCTTTCTAACCTTAATGTCAGAAACAGTCTAACCTTCAAGCCAAGAATATACAACAATGGATAATGAACCCAAATACCATTAACAGTTGGTCAGTTACATAAAATGTATACAATGCTTCAATCAACTGAAATAGCCTTGAAAGGCATGGGTCTCCAAACTCTCGAGCATTTTTTGCTAGCTAACATGAGGATAATAATGAGCATCCTAGTGTTTTTTCTGTCCATAAGCCTCAATAAGCCTTCTGAAAGCCTACAATACAAATGCATCAACAATATAGAAAACAGAAATCAGAATCAGGATACACAAGACTACAAGTGCAATTAAAAAAATACAGTAAAATGACACATCTCAAAACAGTACATCAGAAAAGCAGAGGAGAAAATAGTATATAGAAGTATAGAACCCCAATGGATACCTCTTAAGGAAATACGGAGTACACTCATGAATAACTTGCAAAGGAGCTTGAACAAAAGGCTGTTCATTTGGTAGATATATGAGCTTGAACAAAAGTTTTGGGCTAGTTTGATAAACAAACCTAGCGGTAACAACTAACAATAACCTCATTTAGGCTTCCCAACAGCTTGTTCGTATTCATTTATGAGCTCATTAAAGTTGGTTTATAAGCTAGTATGTAACTTGCTTTCTCAACTTTGGGTCTTTGGATAAATTTGTTTAAAAAAAAGAGGATTTGAGATAAAACTCTTAAATTAAGATTGAGCTACAGTATATCTTATCGGGGGTTGTTGAAATCCCAAGATCTCTTTCTTTCTCTAAGCAAGCAACCAGGTACTAACTCCCATAGAGAGAAATGAGTACCAAGTAACAAGAACTAATCTTCAAGCACAAGAAAGGTGCCTCGAGGCCCACACTCTCAATCTAGCAGTCATCCTATCAGTAAGAATACCACAATCACTAACATAAAGTCTTTAATGAGGTGGAAGAAGCCCTTTTTTCTAATAAGAAATGAGGCTTTTGTTATGGACTGATTTTACTCACGCTAATAACAGTAAAATAAGGAGAAAGCTTAGGAATTTGATTAAACATAAAAGGTAGTAGTAGGTTTAGCCTACAAAGCTCAAATTAGTGACTTGAGGTCACAACTCTCCAAATAGTGACTTAAGGTCACAAACCTCCTAAGGAATCACTCCAAAATTCTGCCTAACCTTTCCTTTTTCCTCTCCTTCTACATATACCAAGGACTATTAACCTAATAATACAAAATTTCCCAAAGTGCCCCTCCTAAAGTTAATTTATTACAGCTTTTTCAACAAAATTGTACTGCAAGAAAACCAATACCATTGCCTTAGAATAGTCAAGGTATGCCTTTCCAAAGGCAGTTAAGAGTTCTCTCTAGGTCATTTTTATCAGTGAGAATACCACAATCACTGACAGAAAGTCTTTTATGAGGTGGAAGAAGCCCTTCTTATTCTAAACAGAAATGGGCTTTTTCACCTATAATTGAACTGTAATCGAACCAATATCATTGTCTTCAAATTGTCAAGGTATGCCTTTCGGTCTTTCCAAAGGCAGTTTAGAGTTCCAAGGGCAGTGTGAGGACCGAGTAGCTCAGTGGTGGTCAAGGTCAGGGGTAATATTTAAATGAGTCATTAACACGTCAAGGAGATTCTGGCATTTTGCCTAACATATTAGCTACACACATGAAAGTACTAAATTTCTTCTCCATTATCTAAATCTCACTATAGTTCCAACAACTACATCCCAAAAAAAATATACGAAGTAGTATCCAACGGTCCAACCAGTCCTCAAAATCATAACAAAAGATATACACCCATCAACTTTATTTTCGATCTGTGATTTTCTATTTTTTATTTCATTTTATATTTAATCTATGTTTTTAGACTTGGGAATTAGAAGAAAGAAAACAAATTGTTAAGAATAATAAATAAACGAAATATGAAGAATGATTCCAGCCTGTGCGTAAAGCAGTGGCAGATAATAGATTATTCGGCAAATTGGCGATGATGATGCATCTTCAGGCGAATCAAAAGCCCTGTGATGCGGAGAAAGGAGAGAAGAAAGGGATGATGAATCTTCAGGCGAATCAAAAGCCCTGTGATGCGGAGAAAGGAGAGAAGAAAGGGATGATGAATCTTCAGGCGAATCAAAAGCCCTGTGATGCAGGTAAAGAAGAGAAGGAAGGGAGGAGAGATAGAGAAGGGTGGAGAGAAGTAACCTACAACTATTTTCAGGTGATCCTTTTAAGTGATTCTGTTCACTTTCATAACTACTGGGTTGATCATTATAGCCCAATATTGACCCTTAAAGACCCTATACAAGCCTTGTCTAATAAGATAGTTGATGTGTTATAGCCCTTTTAACATGGTCCGACTGGGCGACCGTAGTTCCCATTGAACTGCCATGTCCATTAACCAGGTATAGCTGTTTAGGTAAATATAATCAAATTCTTAAAATGGTTGTACTCACCAATTTTGGAACTTGGATAAAACTGAGCATGGATCCAGAAGTCTTGAGACTCTTGACATGCAAAATGTCAGAGATGTGGATTAAGCACCGAGAAGAGCATTAACATGAGATGAAAATATTGATCTGTTAATGTGTGAATAGCTGTGTCCAGAAACTTTGTTGAGAAATGTCGACTTGGGTATGGGCCGTATGGCAAGGCTAGTGATGAGTCCAAGAATAAATGACATATAAGTTGTTAAATATTACCATATGTGTATTCAATATTTACCTTTAGGGTACCAAAAGCCGCCACAAAGTGTGTTACAGAGTTGGGTATCAAATCCAATGTTGCAAGCTAAGTTATCTACAGGTGCCAGTTAGAGGAAATATCCTTTCAGAGGCAGCATTTAATTGCATGCAAACCTTTCAAGGAGGGTAGATACATTGAACGTCTATATAGTCCATTGGATGTATCATTATGCTTTTCATAAACTTTGTCATTGTTCCTTTTTTGAGATTCTAATCGAAGAGTATACTGAGGGATCTTTGTGGCCTAAGAAGCAGGGTTGGTGCTAAGAGAAAAAAAAATGTATCTTATTAAGACAGATTTGGTATGCAGCAAGGAGGTTAGGGTTATAGCAGATTGGCGTCAAAACATATTACTCATAGTACCTTTACAAAGTAGTGCTAATGACATTTTCTTCTTCTGCCTGAGGCCCATACAGCATATTGTTACTGAGAGCAAAGATAGATTGTGTCAAACTGGATGTCTAGATGAAGGTGAGGGCTTTCAGGTCAATAGCAGACTCTACTCACACATCTTTCAACACTATCATATGGCATTCTATCTATTGAGGCTGTATTCTGTGCAAGTTGGAGACTTTGGTTGATCACATTGTCAAGAGAACCAAACACATTATCAAGATATCAAGATGTAATTATGGTGTTAAAATATCCTAAATGTTATTACCATCCATACAGTTAAAAGTATCCGAATAAAAGGCTCAATGACACAGAGCAAAACTTGGAAACACCTTAGAACATACCTAGAACAATTAATAGCAAAAATGGTGGGTTAAGTGACAATATGAGTGAAATGGTGGAAAATATTTAAACAATAAAATAATCGTGTACAAGCAACCCCGAGAGTTCTCTTCACCCACTTCAATCGCCTTATATACTAGCCAGACTCCACGACATAATCCTTATATTATTAAGATGTCTTTTTAACATAAATCTCCCAATTTGAGTCTACTTTTGCTTTAGGTTAATCGTAGTTTCACGATAGACGAACAATATAATACTTCATATTAGAATATTAATCCAATCCTCAAGACACCAACATAAGAATTTCAGTTCAATTTCTCACTCAAATTAATCCTTGAACAAATTTTACACACTTTCACAACAATCAATCAAACTAATATCAACCAATAGTCACAAATTCCAATTCAAAACCCAACAATTCAACAATTCAATTTCAAACCCACCATCTTTTCAATTCAATTCCTAATCAAATCATTCTTCAACAAATGTCACAACAATAAAACAATGCAAACATAATTTAATCCAAAACCCTAAAATTCAAACCACGCATTAAAATCAAACAAAACTCAGCAAAATCAAGTAAACCCAAAAAACAAAATAAGGGTTTCAATTTCAATTACCTCTATTTACAATAACGATCAGCCTTCTTCTTAACACGATCTTCAAGAGCTTCTTCAACAGACTTAGATTTAGCAGCTTTAGGATCATACCCAAATTTCTTCGCCTCAACAGGAAAAAGATCATCGTATTTCATCTTTTTGGCAGCATCAATGGTATAAATACCTTCTCCAGAAGCAGTATCAATGGCGGATTGTTGTTCATCTAGAATATCAGATGGTTGAATTTCTTTGCTTTTCTTCTTCTTTTTCTTCTTGTCAATGGTTTTTGTGCGAGTTGCTAGCTCTCCACCTTTGAAACTTAAGCGACCTCCTTTAACTCTCTCGTAGGGATTGTCTGACATCTGCAATGGCTGTAAAGAGGTGCAGTAATGGCGGTCGTAGAAAAGCAGCACAGTGGTTGAGGAAGGAGCGAAAGGGTGGAAGAGAAAATCCGAAACAAAATTCTAAGATTGAATTTGGGATTCTATTACCCAATACTTGTTTTTTGAGTTTGCCCCCACCCGAGTGAGTATCCCAATAATTTTGCATTTGGTGAAACTCGAACTCGAGATCTCTCTTTACCAACATTAAGTTGTCTTGAGGCAACTCTTGTTAGCTATTCTCTTCATCTTTTTAAATACTGCTTCATTTCTACTTTTTACACTATTCATTTGTCCTGTTTTGACTAATGTTTGTAATTTATACATAAAAAAAATATATTCAGAATTTATACTTATTGATAATTAAAGATATTATTGATCAAAGATTAGCATCGGCATACCGCCCATAACCCTTTCCCCTCTCACTGGCACCGTTCGAAATTCCCTCTCATTACACTAGCACAACGCGCAACCCTCTCCCCTATCACGCTACTACCCTCCTCCGACAGCAGCCGCAAGTAGCCGCCACAAATCGTCCCCGCTGCTCCCTCATCAGCGCCATCAACTGCACTCCATTTCGCAACCCCTCGCGCATCAGAATCGCCCACTAGCAGTCACCAATTCGAACAAGAAAAACCGCAGCCCACGGCACTGCGGGGTTGGGTGGTTGACGGGGAGATCGAGCAGGAAGGCAGAGAGGAAAGGGAAAGGTGGGAAGAGTACATGGGTGGCAGAGGGGTAGTGGAGGATGGCTGGGAGGAGGAGAAAGAAAGGGTTTTTATTTTTATTATTTTTTTTGGTAATTTTTTTTAAAACTCAAAAGAAAAGAAAAAAAAAATACTTGAAGAACAGGTTACCGGTCATCTTGGCCTAATAAAAAAAAAAATAGGCCATTAAATTTGGATTATTCATGTATAATCAAAAGGTCAGTTTATTAAAAATAAATCGTGTAAAAGTTGGATTATTCAAATTAAATTTTCCTTTATAAAAAATACAAAGTGTAATGGTAGTCAATTAAGGAATTGTTTTCGGAAGTGAACCCCCCAAAGTTATATGAAGTACTTCGTACAACTTATAGCTTGGAGTTGAGGGGTCGACTTTTTCCATTAAATATACGGAGTACAGAGTTACTCCGTACTATATGCTTTGTACTATGTCACTTCTTACTATTTTCATTAAATATCCATTGAATCACTCCGTGTTAAACTTATCTGGCCTGGCCACATCATCTACTTAGATAATTTTCTTTTACTATTTTCTCTGTTTACTTTTAGTAGTAACCTTTTGACTTTCATGCTAGCTACTGTATAATTTTAATTTTTCGCATCTTTAATTATAGAAATGTAAAAAATCTAAGATTCCACATGATTATATTTTGCTCCATATAAATCAATAAATATCAATTATAAAAATATAAAAGTATAATATTCAAGTCTTGCAACTAAAAGTGATGAAGTATATATAACTCACAACAAAAGCCATATTGCAACACCAAAGCCTTACAACCCCGTTTAAAATGAAACAATGTTTCCACATTCACTCAAGAAATCAGGGGTGTGATTGTCATCGATATCTTAGTGTGTGTTCATAAGTCCATCCAATAAGTTTTAGGTGTTAAAACAAGCTATTAAAACTTAACCATAAAAACTAACTATTTCGCGCGCAACACGGGCGTAGGATCCCCTAGTAATACAAAAAAGGGAGAGTGTAAAGGTTGATTTATGATATTAGTTTAGTTAGCTCCCGAACTATGGTTTTTTGGTTAAGAGTTTTTGGAGCAGAAAGTGTTGTTTGACCATTTTAAAAAGCTATTTGTTCATTTTAAAAGCTAATTTGGGTGTTTGATAAATAGCTTATTGAAAGAGCCTTTGGGGCTCAAAAATCTCTTTTAGAAAGAGCTCATTAAAAGAGCTATTTGAAATTAGCTTATTAAACAATTAGCTTTTTAGATATTAAATACATTTAAACAGTTAACAATTAACAACTATTTACCAAACATTTTTACACCAGTAGCTAGCTATTTACAACAAGCTAGTCAAAATAGCTAATATAATTGGCTGGTCAAACCATACAGTATAACTAGTTATGTCAATCAGCTACCAACTAATTACCAAACAGAGCCAAAGAACTATAAGAAAGAGTGTATTGGGTCCAAAAGGCTCATTTTCAAAAACCTCATATGAGAAGCTTTTTTACAATGTTTTTTTTTTTTTTTTTTTTTTTTTTTTTTTTTTTTTTTTTTTTTTTTACCGTGGTGTAAAACTAAAAAGTTAAAAGCTGAAATTAATTACCTGCTTGAATTAACTGATTTGACTAACCGGTTGTAAATAGCTAATTTCTTAAATATGTTTGAGTATGTATAATAACCAATAAGGAAATTGACATATATTATTATGGTAACGTTCTGGATTAAATAAGGGTATAATTGTCATTTCACCTTAAAATACTTGAATAAGCTAATGAACAGGCTCCACCAACACCCTAATTAACTTATACTCCCTCCATTTTTTTTAGTTGACGGTTTCTTTAGTTACGTTTGCCAATGCACAATTTTAACAATTAATATCTCTAATTATCGATAAACAAAAATTATGAAAAGTTGATATTTTGAAAATATATATCGTGACGAATCTAACAAGATCCCACATTACTATATTTTTCATTAGGTATAAAACACAAAACGCGGTCAAAGGGGAGTGGGTGAATAGTGCTAAAGTCAAAACGTGTCAACTAAAAAAAGACGGAGGTAGTATTACACATTGTAGTGGTCAATTAACAAAATTGGTCAAATAAGCTAATTTTGCCTAATAAGCTATTTAGTAAACACTTCCTTTAGCTTTTTGGTTGTTTATACACTAAAACTGCCAATTATTAACTATTTACCAAATATTTTTACACAACACAACTAATTACTATCAATTAGTTCAAAACAACTACCAACTAACTAGCTAATTACCAAACAAGGCCAAGGTTTGTGGACATTAATTGGAAGGTGGAAACTCTTTTGATCCATAATCCAAATCTAATGATTATAAAGAGTAAGGTAAGTCAGGTGTGTCATTTGCAATTTTACATCTTTAAATGGTTTGAAAAATATTAAAACATATCTCATATTGGGTAAACATACCTCAATAGGAGTATATTATATTTTAACAGTTTTTTCTTACAACACTTCACCATCATCCTTCAAAATCTCAATACTTAAATTCTAGGTATTTCCCTTTTATTTATTTATTTATTTTTAACTTATAACTATCTTGCCCACTAATTTTCTTTAATTTTTTTAAGGGACTTTATCGCTCCAATAACTACCAACATTTCACTTTATATTGTTTTCTTTCACGAATAACATATCTCGTACATTAGCACGTACGGAAACGCTATAGTACTACAATTACCCAAGATATTCTTATCAGTTAATGTTTATTGCTTTAGTTAATGGTCATAATCAAATGGACAAATTTCTTGTCAGAAAAAATAAAAAGATGGACAAATTTACTTCTCTCCTTTCTCCCGTTCCACTAATGAAAATCTTATGCAGTTAGGTAGTCCACACAATTGGCTCATTAAAACTTAAAATTAGCTAAAAACAAAACCCTAGTTTTGGCACAAATTAAAGATACCTTAGAAGTTGGAATCCCATAGATTATACAACTATATACAAAATACAAGTGGCTTCTTAATTAGTTTTAAGTTTTTATTAGCTACGTACTCCAATTATTAGAAATATAAACTAGATTATGCATGCAGTTGAATACTTCAAAATCTACGGTGGTTGTTAAGGAGTTACTAATCAACCCTCATGCACTTTCATTTAGATTATTTTACTTCGATCTTCAAGGCTCTAGCTACTTGTTTTGACTTAGCAATCGACAAATCAGAAATATACAAATTTATTTTAAGTACGTTCTTACCAACAAAAGAATAGACTAAGTCTTTCTTTTTTAGGGAAGGAAAAAGATAGGAATATTCCTATCTTTCTTATTTTACATATTAATTTTTGTAGACTACTATTTTATGTAATAAATCTAATACTATCTTCTTATTATAATAAATAAATAAATTAATAAATAAAAATATATCTATGATTTCATCAACTTAACGACTTTTATATGCACTCGGGTGTACATAGAGATAGGTGCACTCAATAATGATTTTTTGATCATTTGTATATATTTAATTTTTGCTCATTTTAAGAATTTAAAATGAGTAGAAAATACCTTAAAATGAGCAAATAATAATAAATAAGCAGAAGATACCCTTGAATGCACTTTACACTCAGGTGTATATAAATGTTAATACATCAACTATAAATAAGAGAATTAGTTCATTTTTTATACTCCCTCCATTCTTGTTTTTACCAATAGTGTGTGGTCATCCACAATGAGGTTACTCGGTTAGTGTTATAAGGGTTACTCTATTACGTTTATATAGTGGAAACTTATTTAATAATATAGGGTTTACTCTATCAGTGTTCGTTGTACGAGTTACTTTATTATTTAAGGGTTACTCAATGAATATAATAAGGGGCTACCCTATTAGTATAATAGGGGTTACTCTGTCAGTATTATTGGAGTTACCTCGTTTTTTTTTACAAGAGGTCACACGGTGTGTCTTGCTGCATAGAAAACATGTTGTATATTTTTAGTTCATATTGAAAGTAATAAATTTATCAATGCGTTTTCATGTAGCTCGCCACACCGTGTGCTCGACTGACACACACCAAAACACTGACTGGGTAACTATTGACCGAGTAATCTCTAATCGACTGAGTAACCCTTGTTGATCAAGTAACCCCTGATAAAATAAACCCAGTTAACCAAATATGAAACTTTGTATTCTTTTTATTCCTTCTTTTCAAGTTTAAAATATTGTCTTTTACAAGTACAAATTATAGAAAAATAGCAATTAATGACGAATCTCTACATGTCATTGTTAATATCATATATTGTTATCTATGGTATATAGGATATACTTAGGATAGAGTTATCAAAAAAAAAAAAAAAAAAAAAAAAAAAAAAAAAAAAAAAAAAAAATTGTTGAAAAGCTTTATTATATATTTAATGGCATACATATAGCGTTACAAATTAAACGATTAATAAAGATACTTAATTAAGAGATTATTACAAATAATGATATCAAATGGATAGAACATAATACCCTAATATACCAAAAAGATAACAAGATATGATGATATTAACAATTATATTAAGAGATATATTATCGTTAACACAACTCTGTACTTTTACAAAACAAAAAGAAAGATCAACATTTTACAAGAAGGAATGGCATCAAAACATCAATTGGCAATTGTCTGTCTTGCCATTTGTGTGGTTATCACATCATCCATAGGTATTTCATCTATCTGACTATCTTACATTTTCACCGCTTATTTGTCTCTTTATGCAACTGTTTTTCATGTTATTGCATTTGATCTTGTTAGGAAATATATGATATTATGTTTGATTAATGCGGAAAAAATCAATGGAGTAACAAGAACGAGAAAAATAATAAAGAAGATAAAGAACACAAGGATCTAATTAAATGTTTTGGTCAAATTAAACCTATGACCTACATCCACAAAATGGGGGATTTTTGAGCTTCTTTTCACTATAATGGAGAAAGAACAAGTTAAAGAGAATAGTACAAGGAGTCCTAATGTACTTAATGGCTCAAAGGTGCATGTGTGATCTAATTGATGATCACCTAACGAGTCCATTTATAACAAAGAAAACCCGACCCTAATAAACCCTAGAGTATTCATCAAGTATAGCTCTAATAGTCGTCATTGGAATAATCTGATTAGGAAACATTACATGCATATAAAATACACTATGCTTTAACCGGACAAAAAATGCTATCACTTGACCAAGCACGAGCGTGCTATGCAGAGCACATCCGTGCCCCTTCCAAAAGACTGAGGCAGAACACTGATCCTCGATGCAACATGGACATGCTGATCGGGCACTTATCATAAAATTTTCAGCTTTGACTGTTTTTGTAAAATGATCATAACTTTCTCGTTTCTTTATCGGAATTGAGCAAATGACCAATCGTTAAAAAACTCTATCACCTCCAACTTGAATTACTTTAAGATCACTTGTAAATTAGATATATGTGCATTCAATTAAACTCTTTCCCATTTCACTAAATTTATTTCAAGTCGCAAATTAAATAATAGATCTAAACAAATTAAGTTCTTAAGTTCTCCCACACCTCTACTACTTCTTTTATTTATTTATTTATTTATTTAATTTCACATTCAATAACTTTTGTTATTGAAAAAAATACAGAGTACGTACTATGTTTATGAAACTAAAAATATTGATGTTAAAAAATTAAGTACATTAAAGATTGGCTAAAAATGTTAATAGGAATATTTTTAAGGAACCGAGCATGTGTGAAAAATTATTAATTAATTATATATTTAATTACCTTCAATATATATGTGATGTTGTTGAAGATTTTTATACCATACACCCATCTTTTCTAATTATTTACATGTAGGAAATTAGCCATGAATATACTAGGTTATTAGGGCTTTTTATTGCATTTATATTTAATTACATATTGTTAAGTAAATTTTGTTAGGAAGTACTACTCTTTATTTATTTATTTAATTTTTTTTTCTGTAATAATCTTGGATAATAAAGTCAATAATGATTTCTTAGGTAAAGTGGATTCTACATGGGACAAAAATTGCATATTCGTAGGGCCATGCAAGTATCAAGATGAATGTTTGAAGAAGTGCAAAGATGCAGGTATCATACCATATGAGTTTTTCTGTGGAGATGGGCCACATTATCCTAGTGAATGTTGTTGCATTGGGATTTTTTTACATCCCCCTCCAAACAATGAATGATTTTCTTATATTAGGTTGTGATAAATAAATAAAATAATGCCTTTAGAATAAAGGGTATTATGAGAATTTTTTGAATGAACACACACACATATATATACTCATTTTCAGTTTTCATTCATTTTTATAATTGTACTCATTTTTATTATATTATATTTATGACATACCTTTTATATTATTATTTTTTATCAGCTATTGTTAAATTGTGACTCGAAATCTAGTAGGGCTGATTTTAAATGCAGATATATATCTCTCAAACTACAAGTGATTTTGAGGTGATACAAGTTGGAGGTGATTGCTTGGTTCAAGATTTTTCCAACGATAGGTCATATGCTCAATTCCGATAAAAAAACGAGAAAGTTATGGCCATTTTACGAAGAACTGACGATGCTGGAAATGTGCTGACGAAGTATGGGACCAGGCACGGACGTGCCTAATTGGAAATTTCAGAATTGTTTTAGGGATAATTTCCTAAAATTTTATCTTTTATGTGACGGCTATTTGAGTATACTTGGGGAACAATTTAGGGTTTTGTTAGGGTTTGCTTGTGTTAAAAAAGGACCATTTAATTAGTTGATCAATTAGATCATACCTTTTGAGCCATTAGCTTTAAGACTCCTTTTATTATTCTCTCGTTCTTTCTCCATTATAGTGATGAAACTCTTGAATCCTCCACTCGTGGATGTAGGTCTAAATTGACCGAACCACGTAAATCCTTGTGTTATTTGTTTATCTTCTTAATTGCTTTTCTAGTTCTTATTTGTCATTGTCCTATTCTGCATTAATCAAACACAATTACACCCTTATTTCCTAACAAATTGGAATTAGAGCAAGATTTTAAGATCTTAGGTTTTAGGTGTTTATAGATTAGTTTGATTAAACTATGCCAATGAAATTCGACATTGAGAAATTCGATAGGCAAGTGAATTTTGGCCTATAGCAATTGAAGATGAAAGCCATCTTTGTTCAAAGTGGTTGTGACAGGGCTCTTGTAGGTGTATCCAAAAAGCCTTCAGGCATGACGATGGATAAGTGGGAGGAGATCGATTTGAAGGCTCTTTCGGCAATTCAATTATGTCTTTCTAATGATGTTTTGAGAGAGGTTGCCAAGGAGACGACTACTGCGTGTTTTGTAGTTAAAGTTGGGGTCACTTTATATGACAAAGAGTGTGACCAATCGTCTACTACTCAAATCTAGACTTCATGATCTTCGTCTAGAAGAAGGTAAATCGCTTAAGTCTTATTTAGATGAATTCTTCTCTATTATTATGGATTTGCAAAACATTGATGTTGATCGATGATGAGGATATGACTATTAAGTTGTTGTGTTCTTTACCGCCTCCGTATAAGCACTTTCGAGATACTTTATTGTATGTTAGAGATGATTTGAGTTTGGAGGATGTTAAGGATCCCTTAACCCAGAGAGATTTAATTGACAATAAGTTGGTTAATAAATCTAATAATCCGGCTCAAAATAATTCTTTGGTTGCTCATGGTGGTAATAAGAATTTTGGTAAAGGAAAAGTTTGTAACTATTGTCATGTGAAGGGTCACATCAAAGCCGAGTGTTGGAAATTGAAGAAGAAGAATGAGGAGAAGTCCAATGAGGACAAATCCGCAAATATTGCCAACACTGATGATGATGATGACTATTCACTTTAGGGTTACGAGTTTTGGGGTTGCGGTTTCTACGATCTCTTCATGATAAGTGCCCATTTGAGATCTCTTGGTGAAACGAGAAACCGTGCGGTTTTGGTATGGAGTCTATGATAGATTGCTTTTGATTTTTTCGTTTGTAATAAAGTAGCAATCTTGGTTATGCATTAGATTTTGATCTAGTTATGATATTTCTTATCTCAATTTTGGTACTTTTATGATTTGTTAAGTACAATTGCAATTTAGAAATTCTTGATATAATTTTTTTTTTTTTAGAATTGCTTATGTTTTTTAGTTTGGTTTCGAGATGAAGAAGTGTTCAAAGAGATTTTAGTCAATTTTGATAAGAATTCTTGGCGTTGTGACATTATACTCTTGATCTAGGCCATGTAATGGTTTTGTGTACGGAATTTTGTGTTCAGAGATGCACCGGTTCACAAGTTATGAAGATGTTCGTTTGTTGATTGCCTAATTTGAGTAGGCTTATGGAATTTTGTTTAAGGTGGAGGTTCTATGTTTTTTATGAGCGTTACTTTTTGTTTTTTAGTTCAAGGTGGAGTTACCTTGTTTTGGTCGATTTCAAGTCAAGGTGGAGATTTGTTAAATAATTGTGACTCAAAATCTAGTAGGGTTAACTTTGAAAGAAAATACCTCTCAAACTACAAGTGATTTTGAGGTGATTCAAGTTGGAGGAAATATCTTGGTTTAAGGGCTTTCCAATGATAGGTCATATGCCCAATTCCGATAAGAAATGAGAAAGTTATGGCCAATTTACGAAGAACTGACGATACTAAAAATATGCTGACGAAGTACGCGATCAGGTACGCCCGTGCCTAAAAGAGGCATGTCCATGCCTAGGGATGTTAGTGGGGCAGGTCAAATAGGAGACCGGCCCCAACGAGGCGAGGATGGATCTTGGTTTGGCGGGTGATGAGGTGGGGGTGGATTTAAGGTTGTACCCGCCCTGTCCCACCCGCCCCTCTTCATACCCGCTCCATCCCCACCCGCCTCACTTCGTACACGCCCCATCCCCACATCCATATATTTTTAAAAACAAAATTATATACTTTTATACTATTTTATTAAAAAAAATTATGTAAAATAAAATAGTTAATATAATACTTTGTAATACACTTATATTATAAAGTGTAATATTAACAATAATTTTTTCTTTTTGCAATCTTTATTAATTATGAAGGATTGTGTATTTGGGAGGCGGGGATTAGGCGGGTCTTAGGTGGGGGTGGATATCCAAGTGGGGGGGTGGGGCGGGGATGGTTTTAGAGTTGTACCTGCCGAGGCAGGGATGGGGATGAATTTTAGACCCACCGCGGGGATGGGGATGGGTATGAAAATTTTAGGTGGGGATGGGGATGGGAAGGCCAACATCCGCCCCGCCCCACCCCATTGACATTCCTATCTGTGCCTAGTTGGAAAATTAAGAATTTTGGTCTAGTTTTAGCTTAATTATTTTAGAGATAATTTCCTAAAATTTTATCTTTTCTATGCTAGCTATTTGAGTATACTTGGGGAACAATTTAGTTGATCAATTAGATCATACCTTTTGAGCCATTAGATTTAGTTCTTGTATTATTCTGTCGTTCTTTCTCCATTATAGTGAAGAAGCTCTCGAACCCCCCACTCGTGGATGTAGGTCTAATTTGACCGAACCACGTAAATTCTTGTGTTATTTGTTTATCTTCTTAATTGATGTTCTCGTTCTTATTTTTCATTGTCTTTTTCCGCATTAATCAGACACAATTACACCCTTATTTCCTAACAACTATAACCCCACTTTGTGTTATCCAATAATATTAAATTAATCTCTTACTCTCTATCGCTCTCCTTCTTAAAACAAATGTTTTCATAGCATGGCCCCCATTTTTACTCATTTGCCTTCATTTATATAACTACAGTAATGAGTACAGAGGGAGTATTATTCAGTCCCATTTAAAATCTTAAGAGATTCTAATTCATGCAAATGAATTTTGTACTTTTATGGTTTTTTTTAGGTTTCAAAACATAGTCACGCAAGATCTTGTTAGATTGGTTTTAATTTTTAATTTTCAAATATATGATTTTTAAATTTTTTGATAATATGTAGTTAGAATATTTTTATTACAATATTGCATCGAAAATTGTGCCAAAAAAAACAACTAGGATAAAAAAATAGAGGGAGTATTATAATAATTGTTGATGGTGATTTGAATATAAAATGATCAATATTTTAAATCATTGGTTATACTATTTAAATGTAGTATACTCCCTTAGTCCCAAATAAAAATCTCATTTTATTCACTTGTCTGTATAATAAAAAGACATCTCATTCCTATGAAATACAAATAAAAAAATAGATACTTTCTCAGCCTACAACATTTCAATAGTGTACACTATTCACATAATTAACTTCAATTACATACATTTTCTAATTATAGTTAAAAAATATAATCACGTGGGATCTTGCATTTAAGATTCATTTCAATGTTTATTTTTTATTTAAATTTAATTTTTGTAATTTTTACAAATGCTTAATAAAAATATCAACAGTTGTAATTATGCATTGATAAACGTGAAAAATAAATTAAAAAGGTAAATAAATAAATCAAGCAATTAGATTTAACCCTTTATTCACCTTTAATAAACCAATTCCTACTATGTTGTTCTTCATATCCAATATCAACCAAACTCCACTACTCCGTATATTAATTTTTACGGAGTATTCATCTTCCTAATTTTATATGCAAAAGGTTAATAAATAAGACTTTTATTTAAAAAAGAAGAGAGTAGTATAATTAGCCGACATATCAATTAAGAAATATAAACTCGTTCGTCTTAATGGTCTTGTCCTTTTTTGTTTATTTTTTCCCCTTAAACTAAGGAAACTACAAATTTTGCATGTATGTAAGCCAAGTCAATAGTCTAGTCATATGACCTCATAATCACATAATCATAAACTAAGCAATTGTGCATATTATTGTACGGGAAAGAGGAAGGTGTACAAGTTAACAACTTGTAGTTATTATATAGTACTAAAATTATACTTGTACATGTTAGAGAGATTATCTTAAGGAAAGTCAATGGAGTCAACGAGTCGCATTGCTTAATACCACATGTTCAATAATAAATTAAATGGTTCTTAATACTTTCATTATAAATATAAAGCTTCTTAATTATTCACTAACTCATTTCAAGTTCAATTCTTTTCTGCTCATCGAGGAAAGAAATATTCTACTCTTGTATCCTAATACTGAAATCATGGCTAAGAAGGTATTGTATACAACTTTATATGATATACTCCTTATGTTTCCTGAAGTTTGTATTGTAAGATAAGAAGCTAAGGTTCGCTTTGAGAGGGAGTAAAAACCCACTCAAATTGAGCTCGGTAGAATTCGGCTCGCATCTAGTCCTCGGGTTATATACCTTGAAGATGAGAGAGTTTAATTTGCTAATAATTGTTCAAGTTCTTTTATACGTGTACAATTGTGCAATTATAACTTTTGATGAAATGTATCTAATGTTTGATTCTACTGATTGCATGCATACTAATCGATCATTATAATGCAGAGAACTGTTATAAAAGTCGCCATTATAAACAAGAAATGTCAAACCGATATTATGAAGGCTGTAGCGAAAATTGATGGTATGTTTATTATATTGACTCATTTTCTTTTACTTAATTTATCTTTCTCCTAACTTAGTTTCCTTGTATTCCAAGATAAACTACTCCAAAATTTGTCACCAAGTCTAACACTACTTTCACTCCAAAAAGAATGAACTTGCTAACCCTAATATATGAACTTGTATTATCAATAACTTATATTTTCTTGAATTTAATTTCTAAAGGGGAAGAAAGGTGTAGGAGTCTTGTATACTAGCTAGTTTGGTTTGGGATGGTTCCCATATCACAATCTAAATCACAAACTACATCGGCAAGCTAGATAGTTTGTAGAAATTTCCATTATACTTGTGCAATCAAATGTATTTTACACACGAAGCTATTTCGCATGTTTTCTCTTGTGAGGAGAGCTTTCAATCAATGATCAAATGGACGAAATAAAAAAGATTATGGGTGTACAACAACGGTGATACGCATGATAAATTAAAGTATTAAACTAATTAAAGGTTTATTTTTTATGCGTGGCATAGTAAGTTATGGCTATTCATCACGGTCTGTAATTTAATATGCATAGTGTAAACAACAAAGACAAAAAAAAAAAAAAAACCTAAATCATAAACCATGACGTAATTGTTATTTAAGGTTTGCCATAATATAAGTTCTCTGTGTTAATACACACTTTTCCTAAAAATTTAGCTATTATAGACTTATACTACCTCTGATCTCTGATTTTTATTATTTATAGCTAAGGGGTATTGTGATTTGTGAGACAAAAAAAATGCCTTTGTTGTAAAAATGACAAATAGAGGTAGTAGTTTTAATTAGTAGCTGATATATTTCTCTTTCTTTTCATAAATGACATGAGTCTACTTTTTATTTTTTATTTTTATTTTTATTTTTCCTACATATCCCTTTGAACCCACTATCACTACGGAGCGAATAATTATATCAAGAAAAATCCCTACTTGTAGTGCCTACTCACTAAATATAATATGAAGTACTTTATCTATTTTTTTTTATAGTTGCAACACTTTTCTTCTCACGCTTGTCGATGCATAATTTCAATTATTAATCTTTAAATACCAATATATAAAATTATAAACATTTAATATTAAAATAGTATAAATCGAGACGAATATAATAAGACATGACTATATGTTTGCATAGCTATAAATCACCAAAGTTAGTCAAAGTGAAACACATAAATAGTGTAAAAGTAGTATAACTCATAATTCATAATATAACTCATAATTTGAGACAAAGTATAATTCATAATATATCACTCTTAATTTAGCCAACTAAGAAATTTTGTTTAAGATCCGCCACTAAACTCACCATTATATATATGATAGTGACCTTTATTATTTCTAACTCGATTGATAATAAAATACTAACTCATTAATCTTATTTTATGGTGTTGTGGGTACTTTGAATAGGTATAGAAAAATTGGAAGTGGATGTTAGCAAAGGTACATTGACCATAATTGGAGAAGTTGAGCCAGTTCCAATTTTCAAGAAGCTTAAGAAGATTGGCAAGGCGCCTGAAATTATAAGCGTCGGACCACCACGCCCTAAATGTCCTCCTTATTGCATCTGTAACTTCTGTCGTCCATATGTTCAATGTACTTCTGAACCCCTTCCTTACCAGCCTTGCCACTTCGCTCCCTCGTACAGCAACAACATGCCTTGTGAGTTCGTTGCAGTTCAGTCGTACCCTTCACCATCTTATGACAGTCCGGGACAGTGTACCATTATTTGAAAACAGTCGTATATAAAGTTAGTTGTCACATTACTAGTTCCAACAGAGGGAACATAAAAAAAAATTATATACTACGCACATGTTTCTTATTGGTCAAACTCAAAATTGTTGTTAAAGATTCTTTGTCAAGCACTGTTGTAAGGCATCATGTTATAATTTGTACGACAGTATGTACGATTAATATAATGTGTTAGAAGTTGTTAGTTACAAGAGAATTGATGTAGATATTTTGTTTAATAGGCTACATATTATAGAGGCTTGCCCGGTTTATCACCTTGATGAACATGAGTTGTTTATCAAATGGCAAATTTGTAAATAAAAAAAAAATAAAAAAATTGTTCATGGTAAACAGTTAACACCATTAGTGGTTCTACCACGAATAGTGTTTTTTTGGCACTGTTCATCATAGAACCTCTAATGGTGTTAGCGTTCTACCATGAATAGTGAAAAAAGCACTGTTTATGATAAAACTGCTAACACCATTAGCAGTTCTGCCATGAACAGTGTTTTATTTTTGATATTTATTATAAATTTTTGAGTTTATCAAGATGATAAACTTGTATTTTCTCCATATTATATGCGTAATAGTTGAAGTTTGTTTTAAGACAAATTTTTTTATTTAATTTATCCTTTAGTTTTTTAACAATTTGTGTAAGGCTCACAAGAGTCACAACTAGAAGTGTCAATTCAGATACTTAGGTTGGATTTGGTGAGATCGGATCGGGTCGGAGGTGTATTTCAAAGTTGGATCATGCTAATTTATTATGTTCATACTTCATATGAGTCAAAATCTGAATCGAATATTTTTCATATCAGATTAGGTCGATCGGGTCAATTTTAATATCTATGCTCCGTATTCAAAGTCATGAATTAATTTGCAAAATAAAAGCAATTATTTAACATAATTAGTTGAAACTTGAAAGTGTCTCTTTCAGTCTTTCGATGTTGAAACACGAAATTTCATACTTCTTTTACTTGCTGCTCTAACTTGTTCAACAATGAAAATTGTGCATTATATATTTATATATGGAATAAACAAGGCAGAAAATAAGATGAATACTATCATTGTTATTTTCACCTTAATTTTATTTAAATGAAATTATTTTTATTCAAATGAATTTTTTTTTTTAGAATTTAAACTATTTTTACTAAATAGAAATTCATTATACTGAACTGAAATTATTTTTACTGATTTTCTATTATATTTCTTCTTTAAATTTATTGATTTTTATTAAACTAAACTTATTTTTAATCAATAGATTGAAATTATTTGAATAATATTTTTTAAAGTGAAGAAAACAACAGCTAATTAAACTAGTAAAACTGGTAGGATAACACCAATTATGATCTAAAGAAGATGAGATTAATTAGGTCATATCTATGTGAGGCATAACAACGCTTAAACAAGTATAACAACCTTTTACTCTTATCACAGATTTAAACTCTTATCATAGGTTTGATAGATTGATCACCTAATTACTCAACTCAACCACTTTAATACTTCCCGTTGAAGCTTAAGAGGTTTTGATGATGATGAGTAAAAGCAAACTTCAACTAATGCGATTTTTCTAAGTGTTAATTAGAAAAGGTGAAGTTGACTTTGGAAGTGGAAGAGTAGCCTATCTATGAAGATCCAAGGAGAATTAAAGGAAAGATAAAGAGTATAGAAGAAGTGTTCCTTATTAGAACTAGAGGTGATCCTTAACAAGAACATGAAGATAAGTTCCCTAATAGGAGCTTGACAACGAGCTAAGAAAACTAGCTTGGACTGCGTTGAAGATAGCAAGTTCCATTAACACTTGGTCTGCGAGTTCCAGCAAGGAGCTAGAGAGTTGAAGACAACAGGAACTCAGTCCTGGTCTGCGTAGAGCCCAAGTATTCATACAATGCAACGATTGAGGAAGCAATTCGGCAATAGACTAAAAGTCTTATTATTAAGGTTTTTGTTAAGTTTATTTTTTATAGGATTGCTGTAAATATGTTTGGTTGGTTTACGCATGAAATCTATTAGAAGTGTGGCAAAGCTTGGCAAGCTTATAAATATGGAAAGTTTTATGAAAGATAAGTTTTAAATTTAGGAAAAGATCTTTGAGAGATTTTATCTCATAAAATCTGGTTTTGCAAAATAATAATCTTTTCTAAATTATATCTTTGATAAGTTTTCCAAAAGATTTATTTCACAAAGGGTTTTGGTAAACGACAGTTTTATATTTTCTATCTTTTGAAAACCCTACTTTACATACATAAGTTTATGTATATAAAGAAGTGTTCATAATGGATACAACTCGTGAGTTTATGCGTGAAAAATCTGAAGAGTGCTTAAGAGTAAGTATGCCAAGTTAATAGCTTTGTCATATTAGTTTCAAATTTCATGTGTAGCTTTCCAATCACATATTAGATTCAAACGTTTTTATTGTTTTGGGTATTGGGTGAGTGATTAGCATATTGCATACAGTTGGTAGGCTTTAAGTTTGAAGCTGAGTTGTGAGTACTTTGGGATGCCGAGTGAACTTAAGTCAGGGACTTAAGTTGGGTAGAATAGGGTTCTATTGTGTAGCAAGTTCAGTCTGGAACTTGTGAGCAAAGGTCTGTGAGTAATAGGTTGTAACTAGGAGTATTTCCCTATTACAGTGGATTGATTTGGTTTGAAATCCCTTGGAGGGTTGAGGTTTTACTTCCAGTTTGGCCCTAGAAGGTTTCCTCGTAAAGTCAGGGACTTAAGTTGGGTAGAATAGGGTTCTATTGTGTAGCAAGTTCAGTCTGGAACTTGTGAGCAAAGGTCTGTGAGTAATAGGTTGTAACTAGGAGTGTTGCCCTATTACAGTGGATTGATTTGGTTTGAAATCCCTTGGAGGGTTGAGGTTTTACTTCCAGTTTTGCCCTAGAAGGTTTCCTCGTAAAGTCAGGGACTTAAGTTGGGTAGAATAGGGTTCTATTGTGTAGCAAGTCCAGTCTGGAACTTGTGAGCAAAGGTCTGTGAGTAATAGGTTGTAACTAGGAGTGTTTCCCTATTACAGTGGATTGATTTGGTTTGAAATCCCTTGGAGGGTTGAGGTTTTACTTCCAGTTTGGCCCTAGAAGGTTTCCTCGTAAAATCGTATGTGCATTGCAAGTTCCTTTAATATTTTGTGTTATTATTCCGCAAAAAGTAGTCACTAGGAACTCACTACAATTCACCCTCTCTTGTAGAAGTTCGTCTCAATTAACAATTGGTATCAGAGCCAGGTTCTCGCGTATAAACAAATCACTTTGTTGAGTAAGTTCCTGAGGAGAGATGAATTATCGATAGAAGCTTGAAGAAGGGTACTCTACCCATCGTCCACCTATGTTCAATGGTAAGTTCTATACCTACTCGAAGAATAGGATGAAGATCTTCATCAAGGCTGAAAATTACCAACTGTTTGGCATGTTATTGAGTCTGGTGATTTTGAGGTAACCAAAACTAATGAGAAAAACGAGGTAGTTTCTAAACCTTTATCTGATTTTGAAAAAAAAAATTTCAAAAATATGAATTGAATTCTTTAGCTATAAAATTGTTGCACTATGGGCTTGGACCCCATGAACACAATAAAATCATGGGATGCAAGTCTACTAAGAAAATATGGAATCTACTAGAAGTTACTCATGAAGGTACAAATGAGGTAAAACGTAAAATTGATTTGTTGATGTCTAAATATGAAAGCTTTGAAATGCTACCTAAGGAAACCATAGAAGAGATGTTTACTAGATATAATGATATAATGAATGAGTTGGGTTCCCTTGGCAGACATATTCATATAGATGAACAGGCTAGAAAGGTGTTGAGAAGTCTTCCCCAAGACGAACGCTGGAGATCCAAGGTGACTGCGTTACAAGAAACCAAGGACTTCACCAAGTTCAAAATGGAACAGCTGGATGGATCTTTGATGACACATGAACTTCACTTAGGAACTAATGCTGAAAGTTCCAAAAATAAAAGCCTGACTCTTAAAGCTCAGGACAGTGATGACTCAGAAGTTGATGAAGATGAGATGGCCATGTTGGTGAGAAGATTCAAAAAGATGCTTGGTAACAGGAAGTATGATAGGAACAAAAAATTCTCAAGTTCCAAAGAGACTACCTGTTTCAAGTGTGGCTTAAAAGAACACTTTATCAGAGTCTGTCCTCTAAAGGAAAATGATAGAGCAAGATTCAAAGGCAAGGAACAAGCAAAGGAGACTAAAGCTTACAAGACATCTTTTTCAAAGACAGATGTAAGAAAGGCTATGATGGTTGACTAGGGAGACTTAGAATCTGAAGAAGAAGAAGAAGAAGAAGAACCTTTGAAAGAATCAGCACACTTGTGTTTGATGGCCAAAACTGATGAAAAAGCTAAACTGGAAGCATTAGAGGCTGAGGTATGGTATGATTATAATCAATTACAACATTTCTCTAAATAAAGAAAATCTAATTGACACTGTCTTGGAAACTCAAGGTGAGTTAATTGACTTGCATGTGGCTAAAGCGCAAAGTGACAAAGCACTTTAAACTCATAAATAACATAGTGAATGGATAGATAATATGAGACTTGACATTAAACAAAGATTCTTTGATTTGTTTGATGATAATTTGAAATTAAAAGAAACTGTTGAAAGATTGAAACATGACAACATACTGATGAATGTAGAAATTTCTTTGTTAAAACTCAGCGGTGCCACTCTTAACTCTGAAGTTCCTCTTCTTGATCAATATCCTAATTTTGAACAATTGAAATCTGATCTAGAAGAGTTAAAATTGGATAAGGCTAGACTTGATGGGGAACTTGAAAAAGTTAAGAAGGGCAAGCAATCCGTTGAGTATACTATACCTGATTGGATTACAAATGCTCAAACTAAAAGAACTGTAGGTCTAGGGTATAAGAAGAAGTTCCAAAAAGAAAAGAAGTATCTTGACCTACCTAGTAGTATTTTCTACTATTTTTGTGGTAAGACAGGACATAAGCAAAACAAATGTCCTAAGAAAGATAAAAGCACTCTTAAGAATGAAAATCATGTTAAAAAGATATCGGTGAAGAAATCTGAATCTACATCTGTTACATAGGAACCCAAGGAGACCTGTGTTCCTGACACTAACGTTTGATTTTTCATGCAGGTTCCAGTGAGGGGGAACAACACGTGGTACCTCGACAACGATTGTTCTAAGTACATGACTAAAGATATGATAAGTGTTTTATTTGTCCACTTATCATGGTATTTGTAACATGATTTTGTAGTCATTTTCCCCTCTTTAACCATTTCTCTAACTCCTTTTTGTAAAAGATTGTAGCTTTTGGTATTCCCGTCCCTCTTGTGTATTTGCTCGTGATTATAGGTACAAAGGCAATGTGAAGAATTAGCTTAGGCTCGAAGACTCTTCCAAGAAGCCCAGCAAGCTTAGGAGCGGGCGTGCACCATTCATGGAGCGGGCGCTCCTAATCCAAGGTCCGCAATTTGCCTTGGACCCGTTCTTAGTGGAGCGGGCGCTCCTCACCGAGCTTCAACAATCTGCCCTTTTGCTACAAGCCAGGAGAGGGCGTGCAAGAGAGCTAGGAGCGGGCGCTCCTAGATGAGGAGCGGGCCCTCCTGTCAGTAGGAGCGATTAGGGTGATTGTCCAATGAGCGATTTATCCTCTACCAAAAATGGTGCCGTTGGCGGGGGAATGGCGTTGAGCATTGAGTTACTTGTTAAATATGTGAGACTAGTTCATTTGTATAGATTTATTTTTCTTTGTTTTCTTTGAGTAACCTACTAATCTCCCGTCTAGTCTTCTTTGTTTTATGACCAAATGCAATAGAGCACTACCTCTTGTGCCATTGAATCTTGAGCTTGAAATAATTGTAAGGGCGAATTGAAGAGAAAAGAAGGCGAGAGATAGTGGAGCTAGTTCAAGTGAGCCACAAGTGGTGGATGAGTCTGACTATTCTAGTTTTAGTGAGTCTAGTGGAGGAACCATTCCATTAGAATCACCAAGAACTAATTCTCCAACTTCTTCACCCCCCATCAATTTCAAATGGCTCTTCCAAACTAAACCTTGAGAGGGTTTGGTGTTCCTACACCATATCAAGAAGCAAGTGGGATTGCTACTCCCGCTATCGAAGAAAACAATATAATTTTGAGATAAGGCCCGCCCTTATCACCTTGATAGAAGGTCACCAATTCTCCGGGGCAAATCATGAGGATCCCATTGCACACCTTAATCAATTCACATGGTATTGTAGCACCGTGAAGGCAAATGGGGTGAATCCGGAATACATTTTGTTGAGCATGTTCAAGTTCTCTTTAACGGGAAAGGCAAGTGATTGGCTTGATAGGTTACCTCCAAACTCATTAAACACATGGAATGAGGTGACTTCGGCATTCCTTGGGAGGTTCATTCCTCTTGGAAAACGGAGGAGTTGAGGTAAAAAATATCAAACTTCCAACAAGACCTCAAAGAGTCTCTCTATGATGCTCAGGAGAGATTCAAGAGCTACCAACAATAATGCCCACACCATGGCATGGAAGATTGACTGTTGCTCCATGGGTTTTATAGAGGTCTTTTGAGAGCGGACCGCATATTGTTGGATGGAGCATCGGGAGGACCAATCATGAACCAGCCACCCATGGAGGCTCTAAAGATCATAGCGGATGTAGTTCAAAACTACACTGATTGGAGCCCCGATGAGAGAAGAATTTACAAGAAAGGGGGAAAGTATGAGGTAAATGCTATCAACATGGTTAATTCAAAATTAGATGCTTTGTCTTCTAAGTTTGATCAATTGCAATCCTCTTCCTTATCCCCTTCTCCACATCAAAATTCGCATGCATCTAGTTTATCTAATGAAAATACGTCAATATAAATGATGTCTTGTGATACTTGTGGAAGTGATGATCATGTGACTTCAGAGTGTTATTTGCTATATGATTCATGCTCCCCCTCCCCTTCCATGGAACATGTTAATGCAATTAATAATGGTAAAACCAATCCAAGGTATGACCCTTATTCCAATACCTATAATGTGGGATGGAAACATCACCCAAACTTTGGTTGGAAAGGGGGCCAAACCCAAGGAAATGGTCAAGGTCAATTTAGTGGCCAAAGGAATGTTCAAAATAACAACCAAGAAAATTATAGGAATCAAGGTAATGGTAACTATGTGTCAAATAACCAAGTGAATCATCAAAATGAAAATAGGTACCACCAAAGAGGTCAATATTCTTCTAACAATAACCCACCCGGTTTTAATGGAGGAAATAGACCTACCCTTGCTCCTATCCCATAACCACCTCTCCAAATTCAAGCTCTTCTCTTAAGTTGAGTCTAGAAACAACAATGGAAAAATTTGTTAGTGTTCAAACTAAGAAAACCAATGACTTAGAGGAAAGTATCAAGCAAGTGCAAGCCCACAATAAGATGCTAGAAACTCAATTAACTCAACTAGTTAATGCACTTAAATGTAATAATCCTAGCACCTCTTTACCTAGTCAAGCTATTAATCCTAGAGAACATTGTAATGCAATCATGACTAGGTGTGGGACTACCATAGATGATACTCCACCCATGAGTTTGCAATTAAAAAGTGAGAGAGAGGAGGTTAAGGAAGAGAAACAATGTGAGGTGTCTAAGTTAAGTGAGGATGAGATGGTTGTCATGAGTGAGACCACCACGGTGAGCTTAACCGAAAATTGTAGTGCAATCATCATGAACCATTCATCCACTAAACTAAAAGATCCCGGAAGTTTCTCTATTACTTGATCTATTAAGAACATTTCCTTTGAAAATGCCCTATGTGACCTAGGAGCTAGTGTGAGCTTGATGCCTCTTTTAGTTTATGAGAAGCTTGGTATAGGTGGTTTGGTACTCACCAATGTCACTTTTCAACTTGCCGATCGATCCATCAAATTCTCTAAAGGGTTAAGTTGAGGATGTCCTTCTTAAGGTAGGCAATTTCATTATTCCGGTTGAATTTATTGTGCTAGAAATGACAGAAGATGCCCTCACCTTTATCATCCTAGGCCGATCTTTCTTAGCAACGGGTGGTGCAATTATAGATGTTAGGAAAGGAAAACTCACATTGAATGTGGGTGATGATGAATTTTGTCTTACTATTGATCCCAAGAGAGGATGTCCTTCCCCCATGAAAGATTGCATGATCTTGGATGCTCTTAGTGACAATGATTTGCATTATTTGAGAATGCTTTGTGCCACTAATCCTCATTTTAATGTCCATGAGTCAAATCAAGGTTTGGATAGGTTTGATGAGGTGATTGCCATGCTTGCTTGCCTCAAGACGATGCTTGAAGAAGGTGAGCCCGACGCTCACAAGGATGAAGAGGAAGACACCAAAGCTTCCAAGAAGAAGAGGAAGGGAAAGGCAAAGAGAAAAAGAAAGAAGAAGGATTCAAAAGAAGTTGAGAATGAATTTGTTGTAGGTGTTAGTCATGAAAATAATTTGGTTTTGCCCATGATGGCAATTTGTAACAATGAAAACATTTGTGACAAAATGGTCTCGAACTTTATCCCACCTTGAGGATATTTTTTGAATTTGCGTTAAGCTAGTGACGTTAAAGAAGCGCTCCTGGGAGGCAACCCGAGTATTTTTATTTTTACTCTAAAAAAAATTGAGAGATGAAAGAGCTTAACTAACACCTTAACAATTTTGGGTGTTTGTTTGTATTTTGCTTTTGTTGATGGTTTATTAGCTCAAGAAGATGAAAATAAGGCAGATTAGGCAATATAGTTAGGAGCGGGAGCTCCTACAGAGATGCGTTCTCGCTCTTGTATGTACAACAGCAAAACAGATTCAGCAGTAACTTTCACAGCAGGCGCTCCAAGTAAGGTGCACGCTCGCTCCCGTCTCCTTCAAACAAGGCAGGAACCTCAGCAAGATTCAGAGCGGGCGCTCCAGACCGAGTGCACGCCCGCTCCTCTCATCAGGTATTTGAAAAAAAAAATTGTGTTTTCTTTTAAATTAGACTTTTTATATATTGTTTTTTTTTTCTTAGCTATTTGGCTTGATAGCTTGAGTAGTTCTTTGATGGTAAAATGAATTCAAGTATGCATGTGATATAATAGCCTTAGTTTTGCAAGTGATAGTTTGTCAATGAATTGTGGAATGATTGTTTGACTTTTATATGTACGATCCACTCATGATAATCTTTATTTTCTTTGCTACAAATCACTATTCTTTTATCATCTTGTATATATGAAAGATACTACTACACCAAGGTCAATGGTATCTCCTCATTCCCTTTTATTCTTGTTTATAATCCCATCTAAAAAAAAAAGAAAAAAAAATTGAAAAAGATGAAAAATGAAAAATCTTTTTGCTTTTAGATTAGTTCTTAATGATGATATTGGATTGCATGTGATGGATAATTGCTTTCTTTTGGTAATAAAATTTCGAGCATGGTTTAGATGCCGTTGGTTGAACATAGAATTGGCTAATTTAGGCCAGTGTGAGAATAACCTTATCGAATGTACGAGGCCTAAAGTCTAGGATTGTGGTAAGAAGGTGTTGCCCATGCATGTCAAAGGAATTTGAACCCCAAAAGGTAGTAATTGATCCCACATTGTTCCCAAAAGTGAGGTTTTAATACTTTTCAAGCCTACTACATTTTGAATGAGTGGCAAGGATCCTCTTTGATTTAGTACCTAGATCGAGAACTTGAGTCCCAACTCCCAAGATCGCGGCCTAAACTACGCTTAGTTTTGATGAAGGTTGTTATGTATTGTTTATTCACAAAAAGTTAAGGCATATCATCCGTGTTTCCATAGTTCATTCTTTAGTTTATTGTGATTAGTAGTTTATGATGTAAATGTTCAAGTTTGAAAAAAAGGGAAAAAAACAGAAAAGAAGTGATGAATAGCCACCGCCCTAGCAATTAAAGTAGCTTGGGGGTGCGTTTTTGTTTCAAGTTTATTCATGGTTTGTGATTTGGGTCAAAGTTAGAAACCTCCTTAGGTTTTCTCTTAACGTTGTACATCTTGACTTGACTTTAAATGCAAATACTTCTAGTTCACCCTATGCCTTAACTTTGTGTCGTAATCCTCAAGTTGTGTAATGTTAGTAAAAGTAGTTGAAGCCATAGTCACTGGAGGGAGTTGGTTTACAAGCATATGGAGAGGGTACTTATCATTGAGATGTCGAGTGTTCTAAAACCTTCTTTTGTCTATTTATCTTCCGGCTCCTTCGAGGAGTCATGAGACACTACCATTAGGGTGAATTTGAACTTTGTGTTGGGAAAGCGGTAAGATTGGTTGAATGGACCAAAGTTGAGTATGTACATTCGGGAAGGTTAGCTAGGCCTTGGCTAGTCATGACCGTACGTGGTTGATCTTAGGCATATACCTCATTCTCGAGTTTTTTTTTCTTAATGTAGACACTTGATTGTGTCTCCCCAAAAACCAAACTCAGTGACGAGTACCTTTCACGTCTTTGATTATCGAGTTCGGTGAAGAGTTGAACAGTCTAGTGAATATCCCTTTAACCTTGATCATTTCTAACCTTTTCTAAAATGTTTTAATTTAAGCCAAAGTCATTCATTTCGTGTCCTTAAAATAATCTTTTTCGTGTCAAAATTTATAAAAACGTCCAAACCAGTTTATTTTGGTCTATAATCTGTAATAAAATGTTTTAATTTAAGCCAAAGTCATTCATTTCGTGTCCTTAAAATAATCCTTTTCGTGTCCAAATTTATAAAAACGTCCAAACCAATTTATTTTGGTCTATAATCTGTAATACTCCGTATTTTTATGTATTTTATAAATTATTTAATTAATCATAAAATATATTTTTAGGGCTCAAGTATTATTTTAATTAAATATTTAAAGGGATAAAGTATTTAAATTATTGAGTTTTATAAAAAGTAAAATATATTGGGCTGAACGTGTATTAATTGTTTGGGCTCGTTTAAATAATATTATGTAAACAATCCTTACATATTCCTAGTGGACCGTGTTTCGGGGTTTTCTGATGTCCTGCCGGAGAGTTACAATTCCGAGACTGGAACCGGACGCCTGTACCTGCAAAACAAACGGATGCTCCGGATGATTGGAGATCCGCCTCCGACGGTCAAGTTAGTACTTGATTAAGGAGTAATTAATGCGGAAATTAAAGTGATTGGGTCTCTCTGGGTGAGAGTGTTTAATGTGTGTAATCTGCGTAATCCCCCTTAATGAGGATTAAGGGAGGTATTTATAACCTCGGGAAACGTGTCAATCCTAGGTTTAGGTTAACCTTGGGCTGATTGGGCTTCCCTCGGAAGTTGGGCCTAGGTGGCCGACTTCTCCATTAGGCATGGAGTATGCCACGTGTCATGACATAATAGGTCCAGGGTGGACGAATAAGCGTGTGCCACGTGGAAAGCCCTGAGAGGTCCAACTGGGGGGACACTTGGCAGGACCTGATTGGCCCACGTGGCGCATTCCGATTGGTGGGAGCAAAATCCCCTAATCATTTGCCCCTCACAGGTGGCACGTGACTGGTCACGTGTTACCTGTGACAGGTGTTGCCCTGTAACAGGCGACGGCCTGCTACAGGTGTCACTCGGCGAAAGGCCGAGAGATTCTCCCGCCCAAATTTTGAATTCCGGAAGTGACCCTTCGCCTTCTCACTTCGCCTATATAAGGGAGTTTTGCCTTCGGTCATTTTCACACTTGAGAACTTTGTGAGAGAACATTCGGACCCCTGAACTTGCTCTGACATTTTGGACCCTTTCTGCCTACCGCCTGCTCTGACAAGCCGACTGCAAAGGATTTTCAGAACTTCATCAATCGTCACTCGTTCAGGTAACCGTCGGTTCTCTTACTCTTAATTTTCTCTTTACTTTATTCTTTTTTGAAATGGCACCACGAAAGCACACGACACGACCTAGGTTAGCGATCAACCGGTCACCAGGGACGGCTGAATCTAGGACTAGGAGTGCCGCTTGCCCTTTTCTGGACCCATCTTTGCCCTTTATACAAAGTCCGACTGTATCTGTGTCTATGCAGAACATGATGGCCAGAACAAAAAAGACTGCCAGGATCTTGAACTCAGACGGCTCCTCCCACAGGGTGCCGATTAGTGAAACATCTGACCAGGCGCCAGATGTGGAAGTGAAACAAAGCGGCTTGAAAGCCGGCAGTTCTGAGGGAGGAGTCAAAGTGACCCCTTCCCATTTTACAGTTGACAATTTTACATTCTCTCCTGCTCCTTTTAAAGGAGAGGAGGCGGGCACCTCTGGGAGAGGGGAGGAGTCGTCCTCTTCGGACTCGTCAGAGGACGAATCTGAGTCTAGCTCTTCTGGCCATGCTTCTCTGGACACAGAAGAGAAAAACAGTCGCCTACAAGAGGCGAGGCTTTCTCACGCAGTTGAGAAGGGGGACAATTGGGCGGAGCCATCCGCCTCTCACCGAGAGCAAAATACCCCCTACTACTGCACGGTACCTCGGGGCCGGATCACGGCCATGCAAGAAAAAGTGGGGAGCTTTATCGCAAACCACACAATGGGCCCCGGCTTTTTAGTGTTCGTGCCGGATCCAGAAGACACAGTCGTCTGGCCGGCTGGTACTAGTATGATGGCGCCTGCTTTGGCTGCTACGAGGCGGCCATCAAGGCTGGGCTGCGCTTCCTACTACATCCGGCTGTTCAGCGGATCTTGGATGGGTATGAGTTGGGGTTATGGCAGTTAGCCCCGAACTCCTGGGTCAACGTACTCGGCTATGTGGCCGGGTGCGAACTGCACGGGGTGGAGCCGAACTTTGAGGCTATCGCCCACATGAACTACCTCAGCCGGACCCCTTAGGCAGGCGGTACCGGCTGGTATCAATTGACGAGCCACAGGGGCTACCTCATGACAAGAGGTAAAGCAAACAAATGGAAGGACTGGCGGAGCACCTTCCTTATCATTGAGAGTTCAGACACAGAGCTGAACAAGTGCTTCAACAGGTGGAACAGGAATCCGCCCCTTCTTGCAGGCAGCCGCAGCATGCCGCCTGTTCCCCCCAAGGCTAAGAAAGAGATCCTAGATAAAGGACTCTTTAAAGTAGAGTCGAAGGTGAACTCTACTTCAGGGGTACGAGAGCAAGTACCCCTGCACTGCGTCCCGAGCTTCAAATGGCTCTACGACGAGTAGTTTTTGGCCGCCTGTGGCCTCAGCAGTCGGTGCTCAAGAGGTAGCCGGCCTGTCGAATACTCTGTTGTTCCATGCATTTCTGTTATGACTTTTATTAACTTTGCTATTTGTTTTTGCAGCGGACGCCATGAGCAAAATTACCGCCTCCAAGACTGCGGCGGCCATGTTGCGGGCCTCCATCATGCAACAGTCTTCAACCGACTCCCCCAACAAGGGGGCACCTTTGGTGGGCTTCGAACCTTTCACTCTCTTTTTGGAGTTGTGTTTATGCATATACTGACTCTTTTCTTCTTTTTTAGACGGGCGCTTCAAGAGCTTCTTCTTCCCAACAGCCGGACTCCAAGGCCCGGAGGACGACTGTTGCGAGCTCTCCTGGTTCTGCCAGGAAACATGCGGCGGCTGAGAAACAGCCGGCCACTCCTTCCAAAACTCCAATCGGGCCGCCTAGAAGTATGAAGTTGTCCTTGTAAATTTTAGACTTGCTCCCTTCTTTACTAGGTCTAATCCGTTTGTCTATGCTTAATGCAGCAGGCCCTCAGGAGCCTTACTTGGTCGAGTTGGCCAAGTCTATGATCAAGGTCGTTCCTCCAGCTGAAAGGGAGGCGGTCAGGGGTATCGGCACCCTTGACCTAGACGGGATTGCAGGAGTCCTTGCTGAGGTATACTTAACATATTTTTGAGTATTTGAATTCTAGGACGCCTTTTTTTGTTTGGAAACTGACGCCTGTTCCCCTTTTTACTTAGGCCCTGCTCCGAGTAAACGGCCTCCGTAAGCCGCTCGACAGGAAGAACAAAGAGGTAAAGGCTGCAAAAGCTATGGCCGCCTCTGACTGTGATAAGGCAATGTTTCAAATTGCCCAAAATGAGGTTCTGACAATTGATATTCTTTATTATCAGGCGCAGGCTACCGCCGCTATCCGGGCTCAGTTAGAGGCGGCCCAGAAGAGGAATAGCGAGCTGGAGGCGACCATCAACAATCTCAAGGCCGAGCTGAGATCTCTTCGCCAAAAGATGTCCTCATACGACACCTTGGAGAAATCCTTGGCGGCTGTTAAGGAACGCCTGGTGACCCAGGAGAAGAGTCTTACTCAGGAGCTCTCGGAAAAGGTCGAGCAAGAAAAGAAAGAGCTGGTCCGGGAGATGATGGAAGACACTGCTCAAATCCAGTGCATGACCTGGGGCTGCCTCTTCCCCAATGCCGACTATTCCTCCTGGGAAAAAACGTACCGCCAGTGTTCTGATAGATATAATCAAGAGATCCTGGCGGCTGCTGAGGACGAGGCGTTGGAGGAGGAGGAGCCGGTAGTGGCGCTTGTGCCGCTTGGGGGTAATGCATCGAAGAAGGATGCAGCTGAAGCCGAGTCCAGCAAAAAGAGTGCTGACCAGGCGGCAGCTGCTAATATTGAAGATCTGCCCCCTTCTTAAGCTTTATGTCTTCTTTCCACGGCCTGCGTGCCGTTTGTTTGTATTTACCCGGCCAGGGGGCCGGGGCTCAGAATATTTGGTCGGTCTTTAATGACCGGCTTCCTTTTAATGAATATTTTTGTTTTGCTTCAAATTTGTTTAAGTATTGAATATTCTGATATCCAATTGCACACTATACCGACTGTTTTACATGACCGATAGTTGCAGACAGGTACGGATAGTTAGTCACGCCGCCTATGCCCCTGGATGACTGGTTGTCTGTTTCCAGGCTAGGCGATCAGTCGGCCATTTATCCAATCGGTATTCGACTCATTTTAAAGACTGGATCCCCTTTAGGCAGGCGGTCCTGTCATTTGTAAAATTAACCAAGTAGGAAAGTGGTTTCCTACCTGTCATGTTTTTAGGCTAGAGACTTTAGGCAATCTAGGCCGACTGTTCCCCGCCACATTGAATCTAGTGTGAACAGGTGCTGTATGAACACCTTTTTAGTTTCATACTAAAATTTTAAGGAGTGACCAAGTAAACATGATTGTTACCTAGTCGCCGAGTGACTGAGTAGTAGAGGTTTCAAGCGGTGGGTACCGGTTGTTCCCCTTTATTCACCAATGTTTGTTGGCTATTAACTCATAAGATACCGACTGTTCTTATCCCAAGTAGTTCAGTCGGTTGGTTGACACGGATGGTTACTGCGAACACTTGTTTGACCTGATTAGTCAGTTAAGTGAGAGGTATCCTTGTCCGGGAAACGGCTACGTGGTTGTCTTGTTTAGACAGTCGTATAGGTGTCGTGTAATGATTTTATAGAACAATGTTCCACCCAAAAGGGAGTTGCTCTCTACGACGAATTTCATCCGGATGGATGCCGTCGGACGCCTGCTATAACGTTGGGACAGGTCGAATTGAATTTTTATATTTTGATCAGTTGGCTTGACACCTGGTCTGATCATTTTAGCCATGGGCCTTTGATAGTTCTTGGTGAACTGTATTATGGGAGAGTAGCCGGTTGAGTGAAACAAGCGGCGTGCCCCTCTTAAGTAAGAATAAAAATTAAACATGGAGAGTAGTCGACTGTTTGTCAGTAGGCATGCCCCTCTTAGGTAAAAATGAAAACTAAATATGGAGAGTAGCCGACTATTTGTTAGTAGGCGTGCCCCTCTTAGTACAAAATTGAATGAAACAGCAAACTTTTATTAAGTAGCCCTTGACTATTTACATCATTCAAAAGAAATACTTCTTAAGATTATCTACATTCCAAGTTCGAGGCAACGGTTGGCCGTCTGGTGTTTCCAGACGGTAGGTACCGTCCCTGACCTCTTCACAGATTTGGTAGGGTCCTTCCCAGTTGGGAGTTAGTTTGCCAGACTCATTAGCCCTACCAACTGCTTCCATTTTTCTAAGTACAAAGTCCCCCACTTTGAGTGGACGCCTGTGTACTTTTTTGTTGTATGATCTAGTCATTCTCAGGCGGTAAATTTCATGGCGCAAGACAGCATTGCCCCTCCTTTCAGGGAGTGAGTCTAATGCCAGGCGCATGGCTTCCCAGTTTGCCTCTTCGTCATATAGCATTACTCGAAGAGTCGGCTCGTAGTGTTCTATTGGAAGAACAGCTTCCGCACCATAAGTTAGGAGGAATGAAGTTTCTCCAGTCGCCCCTTTTTCAGTCGTCCTAATGGCCCAGAGAACATGTGGTAATTCATCCGCCCATAGGCCTCCTGCTCGTTCAATCTTTTTCTTGAGACCGTCTGAGATGATTTTATTAAAGGCTTCTACCTGGCCGTTTGCTTGTGGACGGCCGACAGATGCAAAGTAGTGTGCAATTCCTTGGTCACCCAACCAGCTTTTGAGAACAGGCGTCTCAAATTGGGGACCATTATAAAAAACCATAGACATGGGAACCCCGAACCGAGTGATGACATTTTTCCAAATGAATGAAATTACATCCTTCGTCTTGATTCCCTTTACAGCCTCCGCCTCTACCCATTTATTGAAGTAGTCGACTGCAACAAGTATGTACCTCCTTCCGCCTGTAGCAGGCGTATATGGACCCAGAATATCCATGCCCCACTTAGCAAACGGTAGTGGGCTATGAATGGTAGTGAGGTCAGTAGCCGGACGGTGAATTAGTTTGCCAAACCTTTGGCACTTGTCACATTTTTTCACCATCTCCATTGCATCTGCTTCTAAAGTAGGCCAAAAGTAGCCCTGCCGCCTTGCCCGTTGAGCAAGCGTCCTACCGCCTATATGGGAAGCACAGTAACCAGAGTGAAGATTGTCTAGTATCTCTCGCCCCTTTTCTGGAGTAACACACTTCAAGAAGGGTTGAAGGTACCCCCTTTTGTGAAGTTCTCCCTTTATCATTTCAAAACTGGTTGCTCGTTTTTTCAGTGCTGCCGCCTGTTGATGATCATCCGGCAGGGTACCGTTTGTCAGATATGCCCTGATTGGATCCATCCAGGTTGAGCTTCTGTCTAGGATTCCAATAGGGTCTTCCTCGATGCTTCTCTTCTCCATTTCTTCCCAAAAAACAGTTCGAGGAGTATCACAAGAAGCGGATGATGCTAATTTTGAAAGTGCATCCGCCTGGTTGTTTTCTGATCTAGGCACTTGAGTCAGACGAAAATCTTCAAGGGATTCGACCGCCTGTCGTACCGCCTGTAAATACTTGATCATAGCTGGATGGGTTGCTTCGTATTCGCCATTATACTGACTCACTATCAATTGTGAATCGGAACAAGCGTCTATTTTTCGTGCCCCTGCCGCCTTGCACATGCGGATTCCAGCTAGTAAAGCTTCATATTCTGCCTCATTGTTTGAGGCCTGAAAACTGAAGCGTAGAGCATACTCGTACCTGTCGCCCTCTGGCGACTGACATATGACGCCTGCTCCACAACCATTTGATGTAGAGCTTCCATCCACATATACCTTCCAGACTTGGTCTGGATCTCGAGAATCAGGGGGACGAGCCATCTCAACAATAAAGTCAGCAAAGGCTTGCCCCTTCACTGCTTTTCTAGGCTCGAAAGTAACTTCGAGGCTCTGTATTTCTATGGCCCATTTGATCATTCGGCCTGACGACTCCATGGTGGTCAGTGGCCGCTTGATAGGTTGATCTGTATACACGACGACTGCATGTGCCAAAAAGTAGGGCTTCAATTTTTTAACAGCCATGAAGAGTGCAAGACCAAATTTCTCCACTAAGGGATACCTCAACTCGGCATTTTTCAGTACATGACTGACAAAGTAGACCGGGAGCTGACAGCCGTCTCTTTCAGCAAGAAGAACAGCGCTTAACGCATGATTAGAGACGGTCAGGTACATGTAAAGTACTTCTTTGGGTAAAGGGCTGACCAGCCTCGGCAAGGAATGCAAGTGAACTTTCAATTTCTGGAAGGCCGCCTCAGCATCCGGCCCCCATTCAAACCTTTCCTTCTTCTTAATTGCCTGGAAAAAGTATAGGCATTTGTCGCCTGATCGGCTTAGAAATCTTCCCAAGGCCGCCAGACAACCTGTTAACTTCTGAACCTCTCGGATGGTACGAGGCGACTGCATGTCGATGACCGCCTGCACCTTCTCAGGGTTCGCCTCTATTCCTCTCTGATTGATAAGGAATCCGAGAAATTTCCCAGACTCAACTCCAAAGACACATTTCTTGGGATTGAGCATGACATGGTGCCGCCTGAGTGTGGCGAAAGTTTCTTGGAGGTCCGACAGATGATCTTTCTGAATTTTAGACTTGACAATCATATCATCAATATATGCCTCGACATTTCTCCCAATCTGATCAAAGAACACAGTGTTTATCATTCGCTGGAAAGTGGCCGGGGCATTCTTAAGACCAAACGGCATGATCGTGTAACAGTATAACCCTTGATCAGTGACGAAGGCCGTCTTCTCCTGATCTTTCTTCCATAAAGGAATTTGATGGAAACCAGAGTAGGCGTCCATAAAGCTCATCAAAGCATGGCCGGCTGTTGAGTCGACCAGGTTATCAATTTTAGGCAGAGGGTAACTATCTTTGGGGCACGCCTTGTTTAAGTCTGTGTAGTCTACACACATTCGCCAGTTGCCATTCGGCTTTTTACCAAGCACCACATTTGCAACCCAGTCTGGGAAGTAACATTGCCGGATGAACCCTGCATCAAGTAATTTTTTAACTTCGGCGGCTGCCGCCTGACTTCTTTCTTCGCCATGGTTCTGCTTCTTCTGCCTTACCGGCTTCTTTTTCAAATCCACGACCAGTTTATGTACCGCCATATCAGGACTGATGCCTGGCATTTCATGGACTTCGAATGCAAAGATGTCCTTGTATTCTTTCAATAGTTTGTGAAAGTCGTCACCCAGGACCCTTAGAGCAGTCGTCCCAACTTTGACTGCTCTGTCAGGACGCGAGTCATCTAAGATCAGGTCCGTATGCTCACCAGCCGGTTGAGGGCGGAATTCATCCGACCGCTCCTATGCCAATGATTGCTATTTTCTGTCTTTTCTTGCGGCCCCCGTCTGGGATGCCTTTCTCTTCTTGCCGCCTGCTTCTTGAATAGGCGCACTCTCCTTGACATTGTCAAGGTCTATTTTTCCACCACTCGACCCAGCGGCCATAATAGTGGGCTTGACATCCGAGAGATAGCACTCTCGGGCCATCCTCTGATCTCCCCTTAGGGACCCGATTGTTCCATTATCCCTCTCAAACTTGAGCAACATAAGAGATGGGATTATAACAGCCTTGGAATTATTCAGGGTTGGTCGTCCCAGAATCATGTTGTAGGCCGAGAGTTCTTCTACTACCAGGAACCGGACTACCATGTGTCATCCTTCCCCTTTTTCACCCAGGCGGATGGGTAAATCCACTCGTCCCACTGGGTGGACGACTCCTCCTCCAAACCCTACTAAAGGGTGGGATGCCGGATGTATGCAATCAGTCTGATATTTTAGTTTCGACATACATTTGCTACTGATGAGATCTGAGGAGCTTCCGGTATCTATGAGGATTCGGCCAACTCTCTGGTTGGCCATTTTATATTCAATAACGATAGGGTCGTCATGCGGCCCTCGTACCCCTCCTAGATCTTCTTCAGTGATGACAATCTCAGGAAATGAATATTTGGAGGGCCGTTCTTGGTGAACGGGATTTACATCTAGCCGTCTGATATTGTCTTTGTTGCCCCTAATAGTAGGGCCGCCTCCTGAGAAGCCGCCTGCAATGGTGTAGACGACTGCATCATCTGTATCGGAGCTGTCGGCCTGTTGATTCTTTTTGGCCGACTGCTTTTTCGAGGAAGTGTTCCCCGTAGATTTCTTGACATAAGTGTCAAGATCACCTTGCTCAGCCAGGCGGTCCAGATACCGCATGAGACTGATGCAATCATTGGTGTGATGACCAACATCTTCATGATAATCAAAGAATTTTTCTTGGTTCCGGTTGTTTGCAGAACCCTTCATGGGGACCGACTTCTCAATTGAGATCCGTCCCTTGATTTCCTTTAGGATAAATTGGCTATCCTTGTTAAGCGCATACTTTGGGGAGTATGGTTTGAATTCTTTTTTCTTCTTCTGAGCCGGCTGTTTAGAGGAATCAGCCGCCCACACCTCTTTCCTCTTCTTTTCATCTTTGTTCGACAACTGTTTCTGTCGCCCTTCTTTTTTGTCGAACCTTTTCCCGTCCGACTGTTTTGTACTGCAAAGATCAGTCGCCTGTATATAGGCTTCCGCTTCAATCAAGGCCTCTTGAAGAGTCGCCACCCTCTTTCGGACCAAATCAAATTTGAAGGTCGACCCGTCTTTGAGACCTCTGAAAAAGTCAGTATAGGCTACTTCATCCGGTAACCCTTGAATCTGTATTCTCATCAGGTTAAACCGCCTGATGTAAGAACGAAGCCCCTCCTTCTCGCCCTGCTGAATCGTTCCTAAATATAGGGTCGTCTTCTTCGCAGGGATGTTCATGGCGAAGTTGGAGGTGAATAAGTAAGCAAGCGTCCTGAAGTTATTTACACAACCAGTCGGCAGGTTGTCGAACCATTGTTGTGTGATTCCTTTGAGAGTCGCTGGGAAACACTTGCACCAAGTGGGATCATCCAATCCTTGAAGGTACATCGGGTTGGTGAATGCCATCAGATGGTCTTCTGGGTTAGTAGTGCCGTCATAGGCGCCTACTAATACATTTTTCACTTTGGCCGGCTGAGCGGCTTCAGTAATTTCCTTGGAGAAGGCCGACGGCTGTTCGCCAAGTCTAAGCAACCGTAGCTGCCAGTCCATAGGTTGGACATTTTTTGCTGCATGCCCACCAAACGGAGGTGGCTGCAAAAAATACTGTTATTGCGGTACAGACGGTAAGTTTGGTACCGCTTGGTCGCTATGAAAGCCGGACTGACGGGAGGTGCCGCCTGACTGACTCTCATGATACGAATGAGTATTCCTCATCGAGGTATTGCGCAGACTGTCTTGGAAGTTTGAAGTAAAGGCCGACTCTGACAATCGGTCACTCTTCTTCTGCTCTAGCAGTAGCCGAGCATCTGTGTATGTTTTCCTCGATCCGTCCGCCTGAATATGACGAACAGGTTTCCTCTTTCCTGGAGTAGGAAAACGGTATTTTGTGAAATCAAGGGCAGGCGGCTCCCACTTCCTAGATTTAGGATGAGGGGTCGCCTCTCGCCCTTGAACTGGCTTCCTCTTCCGTGAAGTGGAGGGTTTCTTAGCCGACTGCTCCTTGTCCAGAGCAGGCGGCTTCTTGTTGATCAACTCTTGAATTTCTCCCTTGAAGTTCCTCATGAAGGTCATGAGTTCGTTCCTTGTGATGGGAGCAGACCCATCAGTCGGCTGCTGCCGAACAGGCGGTGCGCCTGCTGGCTCACTTCCAGTTTGAAGATGTTCCCGTTCCCTCCTTTCGGTATGACGGGTACGTCGGGCCCTTAGGGTCCCGTCTGAAGCTGTGTGAGCTTCAACTTCAAATTCATTCTCAGTATTGTGGTCCGACTGAACTAGAGGGTCGTCCAGGGGACGTCTCTCTTCAGGAGCCGGTACAAACATGGATGCCATCTCAGAAGTACTCTCCCCACAGACGGCGCCAAAAATGTTTCGGGGTTTTCTGATGTCCTGCGGGAGAGTTACAATTCCGAGACTGGAACCGGACACCTGTACCTGCAAAACAAACGGATGCTTCGGATGATTGGAGATCCGCCTCCGACGGTCAAGTTAGTACTTGATTAAGGAGTAATTAATGCGGAAATTAAAGTGATTGGGTCTCTCTGGGTGAGAGTGTTTAATGTGTGTAATCTGCGTAATCCCCCTTAATGAGGATTAAGGGAGGTATTTATAACCTCGGGAAACGTGCCAATCCTAGGTTTAGGTTAACCTTGGGCTGATTGGGCTTCCCTCGGAAGTTGGGCCTAGGTGGCCGACTTCTCCATTAGGCATGGAGTATGCCACGTGTCATGACATAATAGGTCCAGGGTGGACGAATAAGCGTGTGCCACGTGGAAAGCCCTGAGAGGTCCAACTGGGGGGACACTTGGCAGGACCTGATTGGCCCACGTGGCGCATTCCGATTGGTGGGAGCAAAATCCCCTAATCAGACCGACCCATTTCATTTAAGTAAGCCCAATTCTATTATTTAAACCCTTGTGGGTCAAATATTTCATGACTAAAGTCCATTTATTTATTAAGCTCAAACTCAATCTCTACTCTCTACTCTATAAATATCCCTCAAAACCCCACACGAAGAGACTCAAAATCCTTACATATTCCCACACGAAGAGACTTAAAAATCAGATTTTTGGGGGTAAGTATTATTTTCTTTGTTTTTCTTTTTTTTTTTTCTTCTTTTTCTTTTTCTTTTTCTCCTTTCTTTCTTGCTATACGTGAGGATCATGGGGAACAAACCTCACCTCACGCATGGCCAAGACTTGCAACCACCTCATGCCACACGAAGCACCCCAGTCAGCCGGCCACCGCCCGCCGGCGACCCACGTCGTCCAGCCATCGGCCACCACCCACGGTGGTTCTATCTCCCTCCTCTTGTTTTAATTATTATTCCTATAATTTTATACTATGGGTTTTTTATTTTAATTATTGAAATATGATTGGTATGTTTTATAATTGTGTTTTAATGACTAAAGAGTATAAATTTTTGATTTTGTATGGTTTTAAATTATGATTTTTAAAAGTATTAAAAGTTAGGGTTTTAATTATAAAAAAGTTGATTTTTAGGGTTCTAACTTGCAAATTGATTTAAGGGTTTTATATACCTATTGATTGTAAGTGATAATAAAGCTTAAAGACTATATTTTTATGGAGTTTTAATGAGTTTTTAATAAATTAATATTGTTGGAATTTTATTTTAAGCACTACTTTTGTGTTTTATCAAAAAAAGGGGTTGATTACCCATAAGTAAAGAAGGTTTTAATTGATTTTAATGGAATTTTCATATTTATTTGAGGGGTTTAAATCTTAAAAAGTGTGCTAGAATTTTTATATAAACACCATGAATGAGTTTTTACTTTGTGGTTTTAATTACCCACTTAAAGAAATAGTTTTAAAGGTTTAATTTTAAACCAAAATTTCAGCTTATTGGAGAGGTTTTAAAATGTTTAAAAGTTGATGGAAATTTGTGTAAGCAAGGGAGTAATTGAGTTTATGTATTTGGTATTGTAGGAGACTTTAAGTTGAGTAATTTCTAGCATTGTGGCTAGTTGGAAAGATGATTTAAGGTGCGTTCGTGTCCCTTGGTAATGGTTTAAGTATATAAAAGCATGCTAGGCTTTGTTTAATTAATTCCAAGTAGTATCATGATAGGTGTTGGTTGGAATTTGTTGATTGGATTGATGTTGGTGAATGATTTGTGATGTATGAATTATTTATGGTGAATTAGTGATTGGAATGAATTATATTGGCATGTTGGATATGAACCACACTTTTATTATTGGCATGATAGAGAGCATGTGTGATTAAACTAAATGTTTAATTTGGTTTGGAATATGAAAAGGGAATTTTATTATGATTCATATAATTTTTATTGATGCTATAAGCATGAGGAAGGAGCTATTTAAGTGTCTATGTACACGAAGGTTAAATTATATTGTGGTGCCTATGTGCACTTAAGGTGTTTCTAACACCGAGGGATAGGATTTGAGGTGTTTTATGCGCTTAAGGTGTTATTTAACACCGAGGTAGTTTAAAAAGGATTCAACACTAAATTTATGTGGTCACTAATTATTCAAGAATTAAATTGGTATGTTTGATTCCTTGAATAAATTATAGTGTTTGATCTGTGTTGGGTTTGAGAGTCATCACCAAGTCTAATAATATGTAAATAACGTAAAGTGAAAGAGATTACACACCAAAATTCTTGGAACGTATATACCTTGAGTATAAACATATGGGGGATTTATGCGACTTTATATATGACCATAACTTCTACTGGGAGTATAGGACACTGTATTTTCCTTTTTAATTATGCGAGGAATTCCGCCACTTACAAGTGGTTTATTTTATACTTTCACGGTTAGCTCCCGTGTTAGTACCCTTTTTATTGGGGTAGGTTAGGGGGAAACCCGTTCGATGAGTAATCAAGCTAAATAATTGGACTAGTTATTGGTCTAGTTGAGTGTTTAATGTTTGTATGCTTGTCAACATGTGCAACAAGGTAAGTTGTGTGTTGATAGAATGAAAGCATGTTAGTGTGTTTTATTACGCTTATGTACTCAGCATTGTTGATTGTGTGTTTGTATGTTTGTTTGGCCTTGTCTTTATCTTGTCCCTACGACGACCCATTTCTAATGGCAAGTAGTGGGGACAAGTAAAGAGAAGCTTTCAGGTGATGAAGCATATCAAGCATTATGAGGTTGAGCGAAGAGGGTTAGATGTTTCTTTGTTTATTATTTATTGTATTAAATTATTTATGTAATTGTTGACACTGACATTAGTTAATGTTTATATTTACTTTGGTTTTAAAGGGCCTTTAATGGTTCCAAGTTATTATTTTAGTGTAAGTTGGTTTTAAAATTTGAGTTGATTTTATTAAACGTTATTTCATTTAAGTTTTTAAAAGATAGTTTTCCGCTGTGTGTCTTTAATATTTGCCTAAGCCGTTTTCACGGTGGCGATAATGTCTTAGATTTCATAATTCATATTTTAAAAAGGGCAAAACAAGTATTTTAAAGGAAAGGAATTTCTAGGATGTTACATAATCTGGGTCCAATAATTATGTAGTTTGATGGGGATTGAAAAGAGCTTTCCAACGATATATTATAATCCCAAATCCGAGTTATAACGAGGAAGTTAGGACAAAAATACTAAACTGGGCCCAAACCGAGCCTTACCTACGGACCCAATGATCATGTGGAGGTTCCATTAACCTTAAAAATCATTCCTAAAACCCTTAGAATTTATTATTAGCTTCTAGAATCTTCTAGAAGATTCTAATTTATCCTCTTTTTGAAAATTTAAAATTTAAGGATTTTATATCGGACAAAACATGTGTTTTTATAAGATTTAATTTTGATAAAATAAGGATAAGTACGGATATTCGACTAACCCAATTTGATTGGTAGTCGAATTCCGTACGGATCTTATCTTCTAAAAAGCATCGCGCAGCGATGGAAATGTTGCAGAGCGATGCAAATATTGCACAGCGATATAAGCATCGAGACGCGATGTAACCATCGTCACACGATGAAAGGCGTTTTACTCCGAGTCGGATTCTGAGTCTTTTTCCGATCTTTTCGCTCGTTTTTTCTTTAAATACGGTCGTTTTACCCCGTTTTCAATCATCAACAAGCTTGATCACCAACAATCATCATCTTAATTCCTGTCTACGCTATAAGCTTCTCTCTCTCTCTCTTTCTTAGCCTTAGCCTAAACACACATCACACCATACGACCTTTGCGAGACTTGAATACTCCAAGCCAATCTTGTAGGTGCTTTCGACCTCGACGAGAAAGGTTGATATTTCTGAGGGTTTGGTCCCAAATCCTTATTTCAATTATTATTTGATTTGTTTATTTGATTTATTTCTTTCTTGAAGTTACTAACGTGTTTATTGTTTTGATAGAAAGAGATACGAGGCATCATAGTGAGTAGATCTATTATCTTTATTCCTTGCTTTTGATATAGAAATCATGCTTAGAATATTATTTTGATTTCCTAGTATCATGTTAGGATGTCTTTATGATTTCTAGTATCATGCTTAGAATATTATTTTAATTCCTAGTATCATGTTAGGGTGTTACTTTAATATTTATAATATCATGTTGGTTTCTAGTATCATATTTAGGCTAAAGCTTCGATTTTTATTGTTTAGTGACATGCTAGGGTTTGTTATTAATCCGTTTAGTATCATGCCTAGGATCATGCTAATATTATTTTGGAGATATTGCTATTTATTATTATGATGATTGTTGTGTCAACTATAATAATTACATTACTTGATTATTTATTATTTATTTTTATTGCTTAATCACGCCCTTTCTTGTAGGTTTAAGGGGAATTTGTACTTGAATCATGCCTAATAAGATAATTAATAATTTGATTTAGGCTTAATATGATTTTAATTCAAGTGATCGCCAATAATATATTTATTTGTGCATTAATAATCAACCAACGTAGATTAAACAGGTTTAGGATTAACTTGTTGTATGTATGTTGATCAGAAAGCGCACATGAATATCATAAGAATTAAGTAGAGGCCGATTTAGGGCGGGTTCAATCTCTTTTAGGTTGGATTCGTACCACCATCCCCGAATATCCAGTCATGGTTCCAAACCACTATGGACTTAGCGATCTCCGTGATCGTAAATGGGGTGTAACCTTCACACTTGTGAACGGTTTACAAGTTCCTAAAACTTGTTGGCAACTCTTTTATTTCTAGCTTCTTTCCCTTTGGACGCCACCATGCTTAAGTGCATGAACACAGTGGGGCTTAAAGTTGAGTGTTGAAATATTCCCTACAGTTTTTTGGCGACTCTGTTGGGGAGGATTTTTAATTTTGATTCCTAAAATTTATTTTGGCAATTGACTTTAGAATGAGTGGATGAGACTTAAAAAATTCTAGATATTCATTGTGCGTAATTTTGATTAACATTGTGGCATAAGCATAAAAAGGTCCGCATTGGAAATACCATCCAAAATGCGTAAAAAACATAGGATTTTTACACATAGGGAAAGTCGGAAATATCTTTCACAACTAGAATCGAAAAAATACTACGAAAATAGGAAAATTTGAAGAACACAGAAAACTGCCTTGAAGCGTAGGAACTGTCGCAACGACAAGATTCATCGCCATGAGGTGGCTATATCGTGATGTGATGTTGCTATCGCTGCGTGATGGCTCTTATTTTCTCGCGCCAAGTTCTTCTGACACCACGCCAGGAATATGCCTTCTTGTTTTGACCGATTCTAGTACTGTTTCACCTATTCTACTTCCTGATTGAGTTTTTCCTTCTTTTCTGAGCCCATATGTGTTCTACATATGATTTTAGCCCTTGGGAATTCACGCTCCATCTAACCAATCGAACGCTCTATGCAACGACGGGTACATCCGAGTTTGTGAATTCACCAAACCATGGAAGTAAGTCTAACTTGCGGGGTCCCATCCATACGCGCCAACCCTTCCAAAGGTAAGGCTTCCGCGCAATGCATCCGGACTCATAACCATGGACCCTCTTTGACTACCATAATCCATGAACTTTAGAGAACTAGAGCCATGGTTAGGTTGCAAACTCATTGCATCATATTGTGACTATTTGACTAGTTGTGCATTCCCTACTTGTGCATATTTTTGCTTGTGATAAACTAACCTCTTGTGTTGACTTGTGTTTAAAAAGTCTTAATCAACTAACTAATGACTAAAGATGGACTTTGCTCAATTAATTAACTAATTAAATTTAGATTGATATAGTCTAAATATACTTGACTTAGCAAGACTATAAGCTTACCCTTTTGAAATAAATATCAAAAACAAGTTAAAACTAACGTTCCAGTTCTGGCGCAAAAGTTTTGCTTGTGACGCGAAGCATCAGCTCTCATCGCGACGCGATAGAAATATCGCGTAGCGATGGAGCCGGCGTAACGCGATAGTTCCATCGTTGCGCGATGGTTCAGTTGTTTCTTTCCGAGTCTTCATGTCAAGTCTAATTCACATGATTAATTAATTTTCATTAATAACCAAGGTCTCACTTTGGTCTTTGTTGAGTCTAATCACATAGTCCCATGGTCGTTACACGAGTCTTAAACATATCACTTTCACTCACAAGTCTTTGCACACACTTTGTACATACTTTTTTTTTTACATCATGACCATGTCTTAGGTCCATGCATGAGTCGTCCTTTCCGTCATTTGAGTTGAGGGTTCATCTTATTTCTAAAAATTTCCATATCCTTCCACATTCACATATACTTTCCCATATACTTCTCATACATTACACTTTCCCTCTTTACATGCTTTCCTCTTACGTGCTTCCCGCATACATACAATTCACCCCATACACTATGATCTTTCCCTATCTATGCATGTTGAATCGAGTTTGAGTCAAGTAATTGACAATGAGTGTCCATGGTTTCCCTTCCCACAGCGTTTGGTCGAGGAGAGAAGGGCGTTTGATCAAGGACAACACCTTCTTTCAAGTACTACTCTTTGATAGACCGATTCGACAAAGAAGAAGGTTCAGAATAATGGCCAGTCAAGAACAAGTCGACCAACTTAAACAAACCGTCAATGGACTCACCGAGATGCTTAAGGGGATCACCACTTAGGTTCACGACCCTAGCAAGCAAGTACCAGTCGAGACCATCAAGCGCATAGAAGAAAGCTTGAGTCAGATGTGTAATGACTACAAGTACCATGGGATTAGCTCCAAAGGGGTCTCAGTGGACAAAGAACTTCTTCCGCACAAGTTCTCTTCCGATGACATCCCCAAGTTCAGAGCTATTGACAACCCTTACTTCCACTTGAGGGCATTTGAGACAATCATGAAGATCAAGAGGATTGACAAGAAGGTTGTTCCCTCGCTCTTCCCACTTTCTCTTGAACCAGTATGCCAACAATGGTTTTTATCCATGAGTACCAAGAAGATCGCTACTTGGGAATCTATCACGCATGCTTTTATTGATAGATACAAATGTAATATCCAAGTAGAAACTTATCATAAGGACCTTGAAATACTTAAACAAAAAGAAAATGATGGATTTACTACTTTCAATAATAAATGGAGGGAAACTTCCGCTAGAATGATTGAAGTTCTTAATGAGAAAGAATCTATAAGGATGTTCATTAAGAACCGCCAAGAGAAATACCAAAAACATTTGAAATATCAATGCAACTTGAATACTTTCAAAGCTGTTTATAACATAGGCATTGAAATTGAGGATGACCTAATGAAATCGAAAGCTGCTAACAATAGAAACAATGGTGGCTGGAAAGGAAAAATGAACGATAATCCTTCTTCTTCCGAAATTACCCACTCTAGTGACAATGTTAGCACCTTTAACCTCAATGATGTCTTAGCCATGGATAATCAAGGGCCAAGAAAACAACTAAGGAAAGAGTTCACCCCTATTGGGATGAGCTATGATACTGCCTTTGATAGCCTTCATGCCAAGGGACTTATCACTCCTATAGGACCCATTAAAGATCCCACACCTGAAAAGAGGTTGCCTAGTTGGAATCCAAATGCACACTGCAAATACAATCAAGGTAGGGGTCATACTACCGAGAGTTGTTGGAAGCTAAAAGAGGCCATCCAATATTTGATCGATAACAACAAGCTTCCCGTTCCTAGCTAACAAGAAGACTGAGTGATGATAAGAACAAAGCAGAAGGTGTGCTTCAATGACAAGATTTCATGATTTCTTTCCTTTTTTTTTATTTCTTTTTCCCAATAAGTCTAGCATAGGCACCCTCCATCATTTCTTAGATTTACTTTCATGAGTTTGATTTTTACCCTTTTCATTTCAATAAAATGAGCATTTTATTTCCTTGCTTATGATCATTGCATCACAGTTCGTTTTAAAAAAATAAATAAATAAAAAATCCATGTCGAACTAAGTATAAGGTATACCAATGATTTGAGGAACCCCTTGTATCCACATCATATCACCTTCACCCTTTGAATTACAATTCCTTTCTTGACAAACCACTTTGAGCCTCGCCTAACAATTGGCCTTTCATTTTTTTTAACCCACATCTACCTAACCTTGGGATGGGATGGTGTACACTTTATGCAATTTTCAAAGCAAAATACAAAAGCTTGAGTGATTTTTACCAAAAATTTAAAAAGTTTAAAAAGCAAAAAAAGTGTGCAAAAGGGCAAGTGTTCCAATGTCTATGATATGAACACGTCTCATATAGCGTCTCCTATCGAGTGCTTGGCACCATGCCTGAGAAACATGAATGCCAAGTGAGTGATAGACCACATGATCGGGATTGCCCACACTTATACAAAAGAAAATTCAAAGACAAATTTCAAATGCAAAAAATAAACAAAAGAGAGTTTAACTAAAAGTGAGAAAACCTCAAGCATACAAATACCAAGATTCAAAGGTTGCACACCTTAGGGGCTTATTTTGGGCCTTGAGCCTTTTATCCTCTTTTATTTAACCTTTAGCCTAACCCCATTACAACCCTTGAAAGACCTCCTTGAGGTATACAAACACTTGTGCGAGGTTCGGCTAGAGCTACGTTTGGCCTGATTCCTAACGAATACGTAGGTAACCTCACATTGGGGTGCGGCCGTAATAAAAATTTATTCATTCACATTCACATCCATCACATATACATGTATGATCATATCAAGGGATCTTCAATGTTCATCCCTATCCATTAAGAGCTAGACTTGGGGGCTTGATCCCTACATCATTAGCCTACCCAGCCTAACACTCCATTTGACTCTTCTCAAAATATTTTTCCACACCCTTAGCTTTTGCAACTTAACCTTAGTGTCACTTTCACACACATTACACATACATAGCCAAATAATCCTTCCCTTAATTAGGAACCCCGTCATGAAATCTTAATACAACTTTGAAGCATACCTTGTCATCTTCGAATTACTCATTATCATAATCATCATTGCATAACAAAGTATGAAGTACTTAGCCTCCATGCCTAAGTTACCTAAATACTTTCTTTATCGAGTCATCACTTGAGATAATCTAGGATGCTACAATCCTCGCACCATGAGATACAACGACCAATGCATACACTTGATTAAGCTTACTCAACATGCATCATTACTTGATTAATTTTTTTCATATTTTTCCTTTTGGGGGAAGTTCAAAAACTTCATTTTTTCCGACACTTTACGTCTTTCTTTTTTGGCAGAAAGTCGATACCCTCCACAAATGACGAAAGTTTTTTGCTTTTCTGCATTTTTGAGTCACACAAACACAGTTGAGTCATGTCGTGTCATCACATCGAGTTGAGTATTGAAGATTATTCTCTTGATTTCAAGTATTTATCAACTTTGAAGCTTCATTAGTAATCTCTTTCCTCTATCTCTTTGATAAGTATCATTTATAACACATTTTAGGGCGTTTTTCTCCCTTAGTTTTAGGTTTAATTCGGTGTTTCTTTGTTATTTATATTCCTTTTAGTCTTGTTTTAGTTATCTTTGTCATAGTTTAAGGTTTTAGGCCTCAGTTGTGAATAATATGCTTTTTGCTCGGTTTCTAGCTTGATTTGCATGTTTTTCTATGTGTTCTTTCACTCTTTTCTCTCTTGGTCTATTTGTGTAGGTACTTGACGCTTTCTTCAATGCTTATGACCCGAGAAAAGGCAATAAAGTTCAATATAAGAAGCTTGAAGCTAAGAAGCTTGAGACAAGAAAGCTTGAAGCTCGTAGAAGGCCTTAAACCGAGTCTTGTTCACTCTTTCAACCATAACATTTGATTTACAGATTGGATTGAGGCGATTAAAATTGCGTTGGAAACTAGACATGAAGAACTTTCCAACGGTAGGTCGCACATCCTAAGAGGCCTCCTAGAACAGAAGTTATGGCATTTGAATCTGCAAGACGCTACCAGGCTGCGTAGCCGTCGCGGGCGCGGCTATTTGTGCCGCGGGTGCGGCTAATTTTGCCGCGGGCGTGGCCCTCTGTTATTCCCAGGCGTTGCAACTTTCTGCAGATGCCTCGGAGAAGCCTTGCCGCGGGCGCGGGTTTCTAGGTCTTGTTCAAGCTTAATTTCCGGATTTCTTTCTTTCTCTTCTTGTAATATAAAAAGAGTACTTCTTAGACTTCCTTGAGGGGAGTTTTACATTTCCTCTCTCCTCTAATTAGGATTAGGTTTAGATTACGATTTTCTCTCTCTAGTTTAGGAGTAGTTTTAGAGAGAGAAAGCTTGGATTTTAATGGAGATTTGAGAGCTTGAAGAAGCAATTTTGTGGTTTCTCTTCTCATCTATTCAATGAGATTTTCTAAATTTCTCTCACCTTTATTGCTTTGCTTAATTCTTGTTTTTGCTTATTTCGTTGTTGATTAGAGTAGTTAATTAGTTTACTTGTTTGATTCTTGCTTTAATTCTAGTTTTACCTTGTTTTCCATGTTTTCATTCATTATGTTTGCTTAGATTTTGTTCTAGGGAAATGGATGAAGGTTATGTTGATGAATTAAGTGATTGGTTGTAATTAGTATGCAATTGATTCTTGATTATTGTGTTTGTATGATGCTTACATTGACTAGAATCTTTTTAGCTAATTGATTCTTGGTTCTTAATTGTGCTTTAAATCAATTGTGCAGAAGTGAGTTGATTGAGAGTCTATATTCTTCCATACCTTTGCTAGGCTAGTTGCGCGGGAGTGAATTAGCTTAGTAGGATAATTAGCACGCTTAATTGCGCGGGAGTGAGTTGAGTGTGTTAATCGTTCCTAATTGAGATCATGATCATCTAATTGCGACGTTTTATTGAATTCATTAATGTAATTCGCTTCCCCTTTCCCTAATATCTTGTTAATTGCTTTAAGTAGTGTTTTAGATGTTTCTCACCTTGTCTCACAACCTTCCTACTAGTCTAATTTCCTCAAATTAATACACTTAGTCCTTGAGGTTCGACCCTAGCTTGCCACTATCTAGTGTAAACTTGATAAAGTTAGGTTAGGATTATAAATTGTAAATTTGATCTAGGATAGTAGACCAACAACCTATTGTCCCCCGATCACTCTTATTCTTTATTTTCTGTTTTAATTGCTCTTAGTTGTTAATTTCTTCTCTAATCTTAATTATTTGTTGTTGCATGTCAATCAACTTAGATTTTATTATTCCTCTCAACATGTTAGATTAATACTAGAATTAGAACTTGTATCTATGTTGTTCTTCACCATGTTTAGTGAGTAGTTTATTAGCTAGGGGTTGGGTGAAGATGATGAGTGACATTTATGTCACTCTTAGGGGTAGAATTTAGGTCTTTTTCCTCTTATTTTTCTTAGTTTTTTCCACGTCATTTATCCTCTTATGGCTTCTTTATGTATTGATGAAAAGTAATGATTATTTGCGCTTATTTTGATAATCTTTATGCATTATTTTATCATCCCCATGCTCTCGTGAACTTTGGTATCTTCTGCAGGTTCCATGACGGTCCTATGCACGGTGGGAGGCCCCTTGGCCAAGTATGGAAGCCATGGACAAAGGCAAGAGGAGCAAAAGGGAAGGAGAGGAAGCAAGAAAAGGAAGTGCAAGAGGAGGTGTGGCCGAACCTCTGAAAGGTCCGGTCGAACCTAGGTGTGGTCAAACTTTTGAAAAGTTTGACCGAACCTCCTGGGTGCAGTGAAGGCAGTGTCAAACCAGTTTTCAGCAATTTTGCAGGAGAGGTCGAACCTCAAAAGTTCGACCAAACAAGGATCAGGGAGGTTCGACCGAACCTACACAGAGTTCGACTGAACCTACCCTGAGTCCGACCGAACCTACCCAGAGTTCGGTCGGACCTTTTCCCGATCTCAGCCAATTTTGTACGGACTATTTAAGGTCCTTTTGAGATCGTTTTTCGGGGAGAGAGAAGAAAAACAGTAGAATAGTTTTCAGCAAAAAAGATACTCTCTCTTAGTTAGCAACTTCATTAAATTAGTTGATTTAGTTTTAGAAACTCCAAATCTAATCATTGTAGAAGCAAATTTCAAGATTTATCTCAAGAATTTCAGCAATTATCCAACATTTTTGAAGATTCAATAGTAACTTCTTTCATTTGTCCTTCATTATTTTCTGATTTTATTTTTTGTTTTGTAAGCCACTTGATTTTCTCTCAATCTTGATATATTGTTGTTGCATGTTAGCTTTGTCTATAGATAATCACTTGTTTTTCCAAATCTTAGAATCGCTTATAATCCAAACTTGGAATTTGCATGCACTCACAATGAATTGTGAGTAGTCCTCTTGGCTAAGGGTTGGGTGAAACTCAACCTATTGGTGATTATGTGAGTTTGGGAGTGATTTTGATGATGGATTGCGACTAAACTTGATTATATGGGATTGCTTGTTAGTTCTTCATGATAGGAGTAATTAACCTAGATTATTGAACTTGATGGCATGAAATGTTTGGTTCGACATGGAAATGTGAGTTGAATGTTTCATTACCTATTGCAATATGATTATGTATCTTTTGTTGCTAAGTTAATGAGGGATCTAAGCTTAGTAATCTGAGTTGTTTTCATATCGTTTGATGTTGATCTTACATGTGGTCTTTGCTATTCCATTACCCTCATTCCTCCCTATTTGCCTAATTGTTATTGGTTGAGTGAATCCCATTCCCCCTAGTGTTTTAATCCCTTGAATTCAACCTTTAGTTGTAGTTTGTTAGTTAATCACCACTTATACCTTGATTTCGATTTAGCTTGAGCATTAAGATTATTTAGCATTTGATTCCCGTTCTCCGTGGACCGAACCTTTGCTTGCCATTGTACTTGTTTGAGTGAGGTGTTTGTTATAAATGTGTTTGAATGAGCCTAAATTGTGCGACCGATTTAGCGTTCGTCAAAATGGCGCCGTTGCCGGGGAGCGGTGTTGTTGATTGCTATTTGATTGCTTGAGTCTAATTCACCTTTAAAAAAAATACAAAAAGAGTTGTTTTCCTTTTTGGCTACGCTTGTAGCCTTGCTACTAATTGTGTTTGTTGAGTGCGTATGCGTAGGACTCAACATCGTGAGTTGGTGCCTTACGATCCCTTGATTGAGCAAACCCTTAGAAGAAGAAGGAGATCTCGTTCGCGGTCCTCCACTTCCCCAAGAAGAGAATCCAACCCGGAACCACAAAGAAATCCAATGGGTGACAACCCACCACCACCACCTCCAAGACCTTTGAAGGAGATGGGAACTCCGGGAGCTTATAGAGCTTCAAGTGGGATTGCTCCCCCAAACACCCCGGCCAATGACTTCGAGATTAGGCCCGCAATGATAAATTTGATTGAGAGGAGACAATTTAGTGGAGAAAAACACGAGAGCCCTCTTGCACATTTGAACGAGTTTGAGAAATATTGCAACACGATCAAGGTGAATGGGGTCACTCAAGAGTTTGTGAGACTAAAACTATTTCCTTTCTCCTTAATAGGAAGGGCTCTCGAATGGCTTGAGAAGGAGGTGAGACCCAATTCTTTGAGGACTTGGGATGAGGTCACCACGGCTTTCTTAGGGAGATTCTACTCTCAAAAGAAGACGGCCGAGGCAAGAGCTCTAATTCAAGGCTTTCGGCAAAGGGGTAGTGAGACTATCTATGAAGCTTGGGAGAGGTACAAGGAGTACCAAAGAGAGTGCCCTCACCATGGAATCCCAACATACCAAGTTTTACAAATCTTCTATGGAGGCTTGAGTTCTCAAGGCAAAACAAGCTTGGATGCGGGAGCCGGTGGGCCAATCATGAATAAAACCGAAGATCAAGTGATTGAGATCATTGAAGATGTGGTAAGGCACCACATGGATTGGTAAGAAAATGAAAGAGAATCCACAAGCAAGAGTGGGGGGGCGGCTTATTCGGTAGATCACCTCAATGCTATAAACAACTTGACATCCCAAATTACAAATCTTGGAAAGGAGATGACATCGATCAAAGCTAAGCTTGAGTCCTCCACTTCGCGCCAAGACTTTTCCTCCCAATCTAAGGGGAGAGGTATGAGTTCTAACCCTTCTACTTCTACATCTAATAACATGCCCAGTGGATGCTTATTTTGTGATAATTGTGGGTCTTATGACCATGATACATCTTCTTGTAATTTTGATTCCCAATCCCAACCCCTTAATGATGATGGTAATGAGTATGAAAATGAACATGTCAATGCCTTGTCTTATGATAATAGACCTAGGAATGACAACCAACGATACTTACCACCCAATCAAAGAGGGCAAGGGAATAATTTCAATCAAAGAGGAAATGATTATGATTACCACAACCACAACCAATGGGGTGGTAGAAACCAAAGGGACCAAAATCCCCAAGGTAATTACAACCAACAAAGTGGTTATGGTAACCATAATCATAACAATCAAGGAAACTATGGAAATCAAGGCCAATACCACCAAGGGGGGAGTTCTAATAACCGAAACAATTGGAATAATAATGGTAATAGAGGCTTTAACAACCAAAATGCTAATTCCAATGTGAGAGGTCCTAGAGCACAACAAGACAATTGTTACACTCAACCACCTCCACAAAATTCTAGCCTAGAAGAGATGATGGAAAGCCAAGCCAAAATGTTCAACACTTTCATGGCCACTAGTGATAAGAAGTTTAATGAAGTAATGACCCATAACAAAATGCTTGAAACACAAATTTCTCAATTGGCCAATGCTTTAAAAGAGGGAGCTAGCACTTCTAAACTTCCACCCCAAGGACTTGACCCCAAGAAACCGGTGAATGCTATATCAACTAGGAGTGGGAAAGTGTTGGAAGAGAGTGTCCCTAAGGAAAACAATGAGAAAGTGAACATGAGTGAGCCTCCCCTTGAGAGTGATTTTGAGCATGAAGAAGAGAAAGCCTCTGAGAATGAAAAAGAAAAAGAGAATGAAAAAGAAAAAGAGAGTGAAAAAGAAACCAAACAATTGCAAAGACTTCCATATCCCCATAAATTTGTGAGACACAAATTAGATGTGCAATTCGGAAAATTCCTTGAAACACTGAAGCAAATTCACCTTTCAATCCCTTTTACCGATGCTATCAAGCAAATGCCTAACTATGCTAGGTTTTTAAAAGATATTTTGAGTGGAAGGAGAAAGTGTGATGTGGTGGAAACGGTGAATCTCACCGAGAATTGTAGTGCTATTATCATGAATAAGATGCCACCAAAGTTAAAAGATCCCGGTAACTTTTCAATCCCTTGTGCAATATATAAAATGCAAATTGATAATGCCTTGTGTGACCTTGGGGCTAGTGTTAGCCTTATTCCATATTCGGTATATCAAAGACTTGAGATAGGGGAACTTCTACCCACTAACATTACCTTACAATAGGCCGATCGATCCATTAAATTTCCAAAGGGTAAGGTAGAGGATGTTCCCCTAAGAGTGGGAAAGTTTGTAATTCCAGTGGATTTTGTTGTGTTAGAGATGGATGAATATGTTAACATTCCAATAATTTTAGGAAGACCTTTTCTTGCTACTTCGGGTGCTTTAATAGATGTTCAAAGTGCTAAAATTTCACTAAAAGTAGGAGATGAGGTGATAGAATTTGATTTGAATGAGAGCATGAAATATCCAAGCTCTAGTCTTGATAATTGCATGATGATTGATACTATTGATTCTATTGTAACTTCTATGCATGAGCACTTGCTCACTACTAACGATGCCCTTGAGAATGTCCTTTTGAACAAGGAAAAGATAGGTGACCAAAGCAAAGAGATGGCATTGTATGAAGAAATGCTTGAAGGAAGTACAGAATCAAGCAATGAGCAAGTGTGCATGGGAATCACAACGCATGATGCATTAGAAGTAGCTACCTCAAGAGAAGGTAAGGGTGTTCCAATGGTAGAGTTGAAACCTCTACCATCACACCTAAGGTATGAGTTTTTGGGCCCCAATTCAACTTTTCCGGTTATTGTGAATTCTTCTTTGAACGAGTGCCAAACTCAAATGTTATGTGGTGTTTTGAGAGATCACCAAGGTGCTTTAGGCTATACCATAGATAACCTCAAAGGTATTAGCCCCGCTTTATGTATGCACCACATAACACTTGAGGAGGGTGCTAAGCCTTCCATTGAGAGGCAAAGGAAACTCAATCCTCAAATGGGGGAGGTGGTGAAGAAAGAAATCACCAAACTCCTTGATGCCGACATCATCTTCCCCATTTCGAGTTCTAGATGGGTTTCCCCCGTTCATGTGGTCCCTAAAAAGGGAGGAATGACCGTAGTTGAAAATGAGAATGGTAATCTTATTTCAACTAGAACGGTGACTGGTTGGAGGATGTGCATAGACTATAGACGTCTAAATGCATCCACCAACAAGGATCATTTTCCTCTCCCTTTTATCGACCAAATGCTTGAAAGACTAACCAAGCACAAGTATTATTGCTTTCTTGATGGTTATTCGGGTTTCTTTCAAATCCCTATAAACCCGGATGACCAAGAGAAAACAACTTTTACTTGTCCCTATGGAACTTTTGCATATAGGAGGATGCCCTTCGGGCTTTGCAACACACCAGCAACCTTCCAAAGATGCATGATGAGTATTTTTGGGGATATGCTTGAAGCCGAAATGGAAGTTTTCATGGATGATTTCTCGGTAGGGGGCCTTTCGTTCGAGGATTGTTTGTCCAACTTGGGCAAGTGCTTGACAAAATGTGAGAAGGTCAATTTGGTTTTGAATTGGGAGAAATGCCACTTTATGGTGGAAGAGGGAATTGTCCTTGGTCACAAGATTTCAAACAAAGGGATTGAGGTTGACAAGGCCAAAGTTGAAGTGATAGAAAAGCTTCCGCCACCAATCAATGTGAGAGGAGTAAGGTCATTTTTGGGGCATGCCGGGTTCTATAGGAGATTCATCAAGGATTTCTCACAAATTGCTAGACCCCTAAATGCTCTTCTTCAAAAAGATGCCATCTTTATTTTTGATGAAGAGTGTCTCCAAGCTTTCAACAAATTAAAGGAGGCTTTAATCTCAACTCCAATTGTGCAAGGGCCAAGATGGGATTTGCCATTTGAACTTATGTGCGATGCAAGTGATGTTGCGATTGGAGGAGTATTGGGGAAAAGGGTAGAGAAGAGGCTTCACGTGATTTACTACATGTCTAAGACCTTGAATGAAGCTCAACGGAACTACACCACAACGGAGAAAGAGTTTCTTGCCGTGGTTCATGCTTTTGAGAAGTTTTGGAACTACCTCATTGGTTCTAAAACTATTGTCTACACTGATCATGCGGCTATTAGGTACCTTGTGGCAAAGAAAGAGTCCAAGCCTCGTCTTCTTCGTTGGGTGCTATCACTTCAACAATTCGATGTAGAGATTCGGGACAAAAAGGGGGCCGAAAATGTGGTTGTGGATCATCTATCCCGGTTAGAGAACGTGCAAGATAATGACGATGGGGTCCCAATTTGTGATGAGTTAAAAGATGATGTGCTTTACTTGTTGGCCGAGAAAGATCTTCCTTGGTTTGCGGATTTGGTGAACTATTTGGCTTGTGGGGAGTTTCCTCCAAATGCTTTAAGGAACCAGAAGAATAAGTTGAAAAGGGAAGCAAGGCATTACATATGGGATGATCCGATCCTTTTCAAAAGAGGAGTAGATGGTTTACTCCGTAGATGTGTGCCAAATGATGAAGTGAAGAGTGTTTTGAAGATGTGCCACTCCGATCCTTGTGGAGGGCACATGGGTGCCAACAAAACAGCCTTGAAAGTACTACAAAGCGGGTTATGGTGGCCTCATATCTTCAAAGATTCATGGGGTTTTGTGAAAACATGTGACTCTTGCCAAAGAACCGGTAATGTTTCGAAGAGAAATGAAATGCCTCAACAACCGATTCTTGAACTTGAGGTGTTTGATGTGTGGGGCATTGATTTCATGGGACCTTTTCCCTCATCTAATGGAAATCAATACATCCTTGTGGCGGTTGATTATGTTTCTAAATGGGTTGAAGCCATTGCCTCCCCAACTAATGACCACAAGGTAGTGATGAAGATGTTCAAAAAGGTGATATTTCCAAGATTTGGGATCCCTAGAGCAGTGGTTAGCGATAATGGTTCTCATTTTATTCATAATGTGTTTCAAAAGATGCTGAGAAAGAATGGGGTCCATCAACGCTTTGGCACGACTTATCACCCACAAACAAGTGGGCAAGCGGAGGTTTCCAATCGCCAAATCAAGGTAATTCTTGAGAAAACAGTGACTAGGAATAGGAAAGATTGGTCGGACAAGCTAGATGATGCCCTTTGGGCCTATAGAACCGCTTTCAAAACCCCCATCGGCACTACCCCCTACCGGCTTGTATATGGTAAGTCTTGTCACCTTCCGGTTGAACTTGAACACCGTGCTCAATGGGCTATCAAAAAGATCAACTTTGATTTGGCGAGTGCGGGTGAACAAAGGTGGCTAGACTTGCATGAGTTAGAGGAACTACGGATGGATGCTTATGATTGTGCAATCTTGTACAAAACCCGGTCAAAGGAGTGGCATGACCGGCAAATGGAAAAGAAGACCTTCAATGTTGGAGATAAGGTGTTGCTTTACAATTCAAGGATGAAACTATTTCCCAGAAAACTCATGTCAAGGTGGAGTGGTCCATTCACCGTTAAGGAGGTGTTCCCCCATGGAGCCGTTGAGCTAAATGATTTGGATGGATCGAGGTCATTCAAGATCAATGGGCATCGCCTCAAGCTTTATTATGAGGATGCTCATGTTGGTTTGATTGAGTCAATGCAATGCAATCTCATCTTTTGAGTGTGTGAAGTACGTCAAGCTAGTGACGTTAAAGAAGCGCTTCCGGGAGGCAACCCGAGTTTCTAACCCTCCTCTATTCTATTTGCTTGATGTTTTCTTTTCTTCTTTCACAACTTTGGATTGATGGTTTTGCGTGTATTTGGTTTGTGTTGGTATTCTTGTTTGTCTTGCCTTAAAAAGGAATGCATTTTCCATATACCTTAGGCATGATTGTGTTGTATTTTAGTGTGTCTTGAGGGGAAGTTTTGTGCAAATTTTCAGATAGAGGGATTTAGGGGTGTTCGACCAAACTGCAACAAGGTTCGGCCGAACTTTGCAAAAGTTTGACCGAACCACCCAAGAGTTCGGCCGCTCTTCCCCTAGAACTCAAAATGGGCTAAAAAGTTCGACCGAACTTTTCAAAAGTTTGGTCGAACCTATGCTGGTCCGACCGAACCCCCAGAAAGTTCGGCCGCTCCTGCTCTGGAAATCAAATTAGGCTGAATTCTGGCAGTTTCTGGAAAATCCAAAAGTTCGACCGAACTTTTCAAAAGTTTGGTCGAACTTATTATGGTCCGACCGAACCTCATAAGGTCCGACCGAACCTTTTTCGAGCTTTCCCAGAATTAATAGGCTTGAGCTGCTGCTTTCTCGCTTTTACTTCATACATTCGGCTCTCTCTCTCCCTTCTCTTCTCCTTCTCACCCTAATACTCCATTGTCACCCCTCCTTCAACCTCAAATCTCCATAAAAATCACTCCAATCTTTTTCCCTCCTCACTTCATTAACATCCACTACTCAATTCCTACAATCTCCTTAAATTTTCCCCAATTTCTAGGGTTTGAGTGACTTGAAACTTCTTGATTTCTACTTACTTCCAATCAATTTTGGTATGGTTATTCTAGCTTTTGCAAGCTCATTTCTTCAATTTCTCTTTGTTTTACCATGTTTTACATGTTCAAGTATGATATGTGGTATAATTGATATTGTTAGTCATGGCCTGTTTGATTTAAGTGGTTATTGGGATTTCCTTGTTGTAATTGGTTGGTTGTTGTTAGTAGAACTTGTTTCATGATGAATATGCATGTATGACTTGGGTTTTCATGATTTCAATTTGTTTGCTTGAATGTGTTAATCTTTCACTAGGTTGTTCATGCTACATTTTGATTGAGAAATTCTTGAGTTGGATGGAACTTTGTGACTATTACTCATTGTTCTCGGTTTGATTTCGATGAGTTTTGAGTGGATTTCATGAATTTTAGGGGACATCATGCCCAATTTCGCCTAGGTTTTCTTAGGATTTGCATTCGATTGCCATAGGATTTTTAGCTCATGCCTTGGTTTATAAGTGTCCATTAATGCCTTGAATTGTATTGTTGCTACCGTCTACATCTATTTCACAACTCATGGCTTTTACTCTCATTGCACACACTTTTTATCTCGGCGAGCTTCTTGTGCCTCCTTTTGGCTTGAATCTTCCTAATGTTAATTCTTGGCGATTTTTGTAGATTCACAATGCATCTTTTTGGCAAAAGCAAGTCCAAGAGGAAGAGGACGGGTGAATCTTCATCGTCCAATTTTCCACCTCCACCCGGCATCTATGATCATGGCATCATCGCTCCAAACAAACACTTTTGGGATGTCTATAAAACCCTCATAGACCGTCCCATACGATCTACAAGGTTCTTCTGCGGGAATACCTTAAGAAAGCTTGGCATCATGGATGAAGTAGTCCGGCTCGCACAAAACTTTGGTTGGGGCGAGTTCATTAACCTCCACGCTCACACCTATGAGCGCGTCACATTGGAGTTCCTTGCTTCCCTCCGCAAGGAAGTCATTGAAGAAGATGATGAAGGGAATGAATCTCAAATTATTCTTCACTTTCGTATGTTCAACGAAGACCATTCCCTAACCGAGAGTGAGCTCAATGAGATCTTCCATTGGCAAGCAACCGGGATGCATCGACCTTCCGATATGACCTCAATGTGTCGCATTCCCTATAATGAACAAGAATGGTGGCAGAGCATCTCCACCAAGCCCGTCTTTCGCACTAACACCGCAAAGGTCAACAACATCATCCATATTGCTTTGAGATACTTTGCCCGGCTCCTTCAGTATGTCGTATTCTTCAAGGCAAACCTCGGCTCTATGGTGAAAGATGAGGTAGCTTGCCTTTACTTGGCCGACAATCCTCAGCGTTTAAAGTTCAAATGCTCCACCACTTTTATCTCGAGATTGTTGGACACTCGAGATGGGCGGCTTGGTGATGAGATACACATGGGGGGCATGATCACCCTCATTTCCCTTTCTTTGAATGGTGGAGCTTACAAGGACCAAATTGATTTGCTCCCCCATGTGCTCCAAAACAAAGAAGAAGAGGTCGTCGGCTACCCTCCTTATGCTCTTTCTATTGTTGCTCTCCGCAACCAACGCTTCATCAACTACACCACCCAGAATCGCAAATTTATCCTCTTGGTTGATAATGGAGAAGAATGGTGTGTCCTCCCGAATCCTCCTCACACTTCGGTAGACCCTTCCAACCCGCTAAGGTGGAAGATTGCGCGAAAATTCATCCCCGATGAATTAAGGAAAAATCAAGTCCGTGGTGCAATCCCTCACCCTCAACCGGTCTACCAAGTGGAGCATCCCTTCCCCCCCCCTAGTGGGGGAGGTGAGACATCTTCTTCTTCTTCCTCTTCTCCTTTTGATATTAGTGCCCTGCGTAGTACCCTCGATGGTATTCGTTATGATAATCAGGCTTCTATTGAACAATGGGGGTACTACGCAAGGATGAACTATGATAGTCTTTTGCAAGCGGGCGTTCAAACGCCCTATGTTAACTATCCTTACCACCCGCCTCAAGAGGGTCCAGTTCCACATTGGGACCCCTATGACCCTAACAACCCCTCCCCAACACCTATGCTTATTGGGAAGGTCCTATCGACCCATCCCAACGTGTTGGTACCCCACCATACAACCCTTATCGGCCGGGTGGGTGTGACTACGCCTATGATCCGGCAAGTCCATCAACCCCGAATCCTTTTGATGGTGGTTGGGGTACACAAGGGTGGCCCTATGAGCACTTTAACCAACCTTTCCATCCATTCATGGATCGCCCGGGGTTTGATTTCATGAACCCTCCTAAAGAACGGGAGGATAGAAACCCCTAATGAGGGTTCTCTCCTTCCCTTTTCCCCCCGGACTTTCATGCCTATTCCTTTTGCTCGAGACGTGCAAAAGACTAGCGTGGGGGAGGATGTTCCTTTTGGTTGAAGTGTACATAGGAGGGTAGTGTGGTAGGATGGTAGCTTGTGCATATGGAGAACCATCAGGGATAATGAATTTATTGTAGTTAGAGATGATTTTTGGTTGGTAATATTCTTATGATGATGATGTTATGAAGCTTCATTTCAAAAAAAAAAAAAAAAAAATTGAAGTTGTTTTTCCCTCTTCTCTCTTGATCCCATAATCCAAATCCCAAAATCCAAATCCCTTAATCCAAATTTTGTAGATAGCTTTTTGTCAATCATTTTCTTTTGTTTATAATTCTAGTCTTTTCCTTTTGTTCACTAACTTTTCTTTGTATAGTTGTAGTGTTTCTTTTCTTTTGGCTCACTTTCCTTGTAGCTTGAAAACGGAAGCACAAAATGATGGAATAAGGAGCAACTCAAGCTCCGGAAACCTTGGTGAGATCGCAATTTTGCCTTGTGTTCTATTTCAAGCAGCATTTGGTGAGATCTTTCCCTACTTTCCTTTATTTTTCTTTGTGTGCATAGTTAGTTTAGACTAGAATGGAGTTGATTGTTCGAGGTTGTTTGCATTTGATTCCACGGAATCTGGTGATCGTTGGTATTGATGCCGAACGATCTTTGTTTGTCGATTGAGAATTATATGTTTACTAGCCTCTTATCTCTCTTGTACTCCTTGCATTAAAAAAAATTAAAAAAAAATTCGAAAAATGTGAAAAAATGAAAAAGATTTTCCTTTTATTCATGGCAAACCACGAAAAGCTTAGTTGTTTCATTTTCATTTCGAGCATAATAATGTTGACTCGTGTGTTTGAATGCTTTGCTTCTTGAGTGTTATAAGTTTGCATGCTTCAGGATTGCCATTGGTTGACTCTGGGACATGTTCATGCTAAGGTAGTTGTTCTAGAACTCGTTAGGCCCATCGAACCCAAATTCACTTGTTTGTGGTAAGAAGGTGTTGCTCTCATTAGGGGATTTGAAGCCCTAGAGATGGTTTTTGTAACCCGATGTGAGCTTTATTGTTCAAGCCTCCAACATTACTTGTATGAGCGGCGTAGGATCCTCACCAAGGCATGCTAAGATCTAGAACTTGGCGTCTGGCTCCCGAGATCGAGACCGAACTAACCTACGAATGACAAAGGCATTCTTCATTCGGTGACTATTTTTGTTTTCTAGTATTAGTTTTTTTTTATCTTTTGTATTTTTGGGTTGCATTTGCCCTTACCATGTTGAGTCTTCCCCTCCTTGATTATAGCACATTGCAAGCCCATGACCCTTTTGTTTTACTTTCACCCTTAGAATCGTGAAGCTCAAGCCATGAGGGCTTATTGTAGTTTTGATTTGAAATTTGGAAGGGAATGGTTCTACTTGGAAAGTGAAGCAGTGTTTTTGTGAATATGTGTTCAAGAAAAGCAAATGTAAATCCTAGAAAAAGCCTTTGAAGCTAAAAAAAAAAAAAAAAAAAAAAAAAAAAAAAAAAAAAAAAAAGAGAGAGAGAGAGAAAAAAAAATAAAAATAAAAGAAAAAAAAATAAAATAAAATAAAAAAAACAGAGAGAATGTGACAAACGAAGAGTTGATGAATGAAGATGTAAGAGGAAAGCGAAAGCTCAAAAGTGTTTGGCATTATAGTTCAAGATTGTGGCAACGTAGTTTGAAAATTGGTTGATGATTGATTTTGAAAAAGAGGCTTGATTACCCTTTGCTTCACGGTTAGGCTAAGCACCAATTTCCAAATTCCTCCACACCCTTACCCCCTAGTCAACGTTACAACCCTTTCAATGCCCTGTTGACCTAGGTTGGTTGAGTCACTAGTCGGTGGAGGGAGCTGGAACTCAAGCATATGGAGAAGGCATGACTTGGTGAGATGTCGGGTTCCTCTATTTTGCAGTGTTTTATCTTTGTTCCGGCTCCTTCGAGGAGTCACTTGATGCTATCTCCAAGGGCGGATTTGAATCTAGATGAGGGAACGCGGTAAGATTGTATGGAATGCGGGGGGAGTGGTGCATGTTTGAGTTCTCTATGCTTAGCCTGACTTATCCTTCAATCAACTTTCGGCATCCCCTTGCATGCTCACTTCTACTACTCAGAAAGTTTGACACTCATTCATGTTTGTTATCTCCAAAAGCTCGACTTGGCTATGATTTGTGTTGGATTTGTTGTTTAACTTTCCCTTGTTTTTGGTTTGTCTTGAACACAATTTTGTAAGAGTTGTGGGGTATGCTCTTTGGAAACCCTCACGAGATCACAACTCGTCCTCGTCGGCGACCTTGGGGTTTAAATGGCTTGTTGCTTTTGCTAAAAGCAATTTTGGTTTTTCTTTTGTTCCTTGCATGTTTGAATAACTAATTCTTTCTCCCTTGTTCATTTTCCTTTGCTTTGCTCGAGGGCGAGCAAAGGCTTAGCGTGGGGGAGTTTGATGAGTGACATATATGTCACTCTTAGGGGTAGCATTTAGGTCTTTTTCCTCTTATTTTTCTTAGTTTTTTCCACCTCATTTATCCTCTTATGGCTTCTTCATGTATTGATGAAAAGTAATGTATGGATCAGGGAGGTTCGACCGAACCTACACAGAGTTCGACCGAACCTACCCTGAGTCCGACCGAACCTACCCAGAGTTCGGTCGGACTTTTTCCCGATCTCAGCCAATTTTGTACGGACTATTTAAGGTCCTTTTGAGATCGTTTTTGGGGGAGAGAGAAGAAAAACAGTAGAATAGTTTTCAGCAAAAAAGATACTCTCTCTTAGTTAGCAACTTCATTAAATTAGTTGATTTAGTTTTAGAAACTCTCAAATCTAATCATTGTAGAAGCAAATTTCAAGATTTATCTCAAGAATTTCAGCAATTATCCAACATTTTTGAAGCTTCAATAGTAACTTCTTTCATTTGTCCTTCATTATTTTCTGATTTTATTTTTTGTTTTGTAAGCCACTTGATTTTCTCTCAATCTTGATATATTGTTATTGCATGTTAGCTTTGTCCATAGATAATCACTTGTTTTTCCAAATCTTAGAAGCGCTTATAATCCAAACTTGGAATTTGCATGTACTCACAATGAATTGTGAGTAGTCCTCTTGGCTAGGGGTTGGGTGAAGCTCAACCTATTGGTGATTATGTGAGTTTGGGAGTGATTTTGATGATGGATTGCGACTAAACTTGATTATATGGGATTGCTTGTTAGTTCTTCATGATAGGAGTAATTAACCTAGATTATTGAACTTGATGGCATGAAATGTTTGGTTCGACATGGAAATGTGAGTTGAATGTTTCATTACCTATTGCAATATGATTATGTATCTTTTGTTGCTAAGTTAATGAGGGATCTAAGCTTAGTAATCTGAGTTGTTTTCATATCGTTTGATGTTGATCTTACATGTGGTCTTTGCTATTCCATTACCCTCATTCCTCCCTATTTTCCTAATTGCTATTGGTTGAGTGAATCCCATTCCCCTAGTGTTTTAATCCCTTGAATTCAACCTTTAGTTGTAGTTTGTTAGTTAATCACCACTTATACCTTGATTTCGATTTAGCTTGAGCATTAAGATTATTTAGCATTTGATTCCCGTTCTCCGTGGACCGAACCTTTGCTTGCCATTGTACTTGTTTGAGTGAGGTGTTTGTTATAAATGTGTTTGAATGAGCCTAAATTGTGCGACCGATTTAGCGCTCGTCAGAAGACCCAACCAAGCCATGGGTTGATTGATGTTTGAGCTTGCATGTTCATTTTTGGTTGATGATTGATTGTTAAAGAATTGGCTAATTGCATGTGTAATTGGTTTGCCACTTGTTGCTGATGTATTCACTTCTATGCTTGCATTGAAAGATGAATTTTGGTTGCGAACCTTTTCTTGTATGATTAGACCGATTTTCTATCTTGATTACAGTTCCTTATTTGGATGATGTAGTAGTCTTAGTTGCGATAATTAGGTGAGAAATCCCAATTACTTGTGCCTTAGTACTATCTCGGACCGATCCAAAGACAAACCCGAGTTAGTAGTCTACTTCCCATTGTTAAGACTTGGTGGCCTATCTTGTTAGTTGAGCATGGTTTAGGAATGCTTAGTGTTGTGGCTTCGAAAGAAGGCAATGTTGAGTGCCCTTTCTATCACCCAATTTGTGTTCATTCTTGCCTATTGTTTTGATCCATTGGTTTGGTTGGCGTCAATTTCCATTTTCCCCTAGTGTTTGCCTCCATATTAGTTAGTTGATCAAAATCCCCAACTTGTGACCGAACTAGATTACAACCGTTTTATATTCTCGGTGTACTCATACCCATTCCTTGTGGATACGATCCTCTACCTACTCTAGACTTGTCTTAGGTTGTTTTAGGTAGAAATATTGTTTAGCTTAGGGTGATTGTCCAATGACCGATTTATCCTCTACCAAGATAAATCAAGATTTCTCTCACTGGATGCATACTATGGTGGGACTTTGACCTTTGGTGATAACATGAAAGGTGAAATCATTGCTATTGGAAAAGTAGGAAGGTCAAGTTCCCATGTTGTAGATAATGTATTTTTGGTCAAGGGTTTGAAACACAACTTGTTAAGTATTTTGCAATTCTGTGACAAAGGTAACTCTGTTAGACTTACTTCAAATTCATGCAGAATCATTAACAATGACACTGGGAACATTATATTGGAAGGAACTCGTAAAGGGAACACTTATACAGTGGATCTCAACGAGGTTCCAAATAGTAGTTTGACTTGTCTTAGTGTTATTGAGGGTAACCCACTGCTATGGCATAAGAGATTTAGTCATGCCAGTTTCTCTTTACTTGTGGAACTAAGGAATTTGTGGAAGGTCTTCCATTCAACAAGTTCCTAATAAAGAAAAAAAGTTTATCATGCCTGTGTTAGAGGAAAACAGACTCGTATTTCTTTTAAATCTAAAAATATGGTAAGCACCAAAAGACCTTTGGAACTCATTCATATGGATCTTTGTGGTCCAATGAGAATCCAAAGCAGAAGTGGTCAAAGGTATGTTATGGTTATTGTTGATGATTTCTTAAGGTTCACATGGGTATTCTTTCTTGTAAGCAAAGATGAAACGTTTGACGAATTTGTTGCTTTTATGAAGAAAGAACAGAGAAGAACAGGTCACCAACTAGTGCATCTAAGATCCGACCATGGAATAGAATATGAAAACTATAAGTTTGATGAATTTTGTAAAGAACAAGGAATGGACCACAACTTCTATGCACCTAGGACTCCACAACAAAATGGAGTGGTTGAACGCAAGAACAGAAGCCTTGAGGATATGGCCAGAACAATTCTTATTGCCAGTGGTTTGCCTAGTAACTTCTAGGAAAAAGCAGTTAACACGGCATGTTACTGTGAGGAGGTTAGCCTGTCGTTGGGGATCTCACTTCCCCTATGCCCATGGCTCTTTAAAGCCTAAAACTTTACACTTTTGAAGGTGTGTTAGGATTTGAATTCCTGATTGTTTGGGGGACCTTGAATTAGTATTGATTCTATCATTACGCTTTTCTTTGTAAGAAACTAATATGGAGTTGTAAAGAGTTTTAGGAAAACTCATAAACCTCGTTCATGCCTTTCTCCCAAGTAGTGTTTAAGGGATATTTAGAATCATAAGTTTACCCATGCCCAAATTGGTCTACTTGTACCAGAAATGAGTTCGAGAGCGAGGGTACTATAACGTTCCCTTTAGAGGGGAATCGCTATTTTAGCCCTAGTGCGGCCTCTACTAGCTCTTTCTTTTTCACAATTTCATCACCAAACAATATATGCAATGTAATACCTAAAACTAAGGGTTCGTTTGGCATTGTTGCGGTTTTTTTTGTTTTTTGGTTTTTTTATTTTCAAAATCATATGATATATTCGTATAATAAAAAAAAAATAGTCAAAATTATTAAAATCCTGATAATATAGAAAACTGACAACAAAAAAGTGGAAGCGCCTTTTTCTTGTTTCCTGTTTTTGGTTTTTAGTTTTCAAAAAAACAGAAAACTGAAAACAAAAAACAATGCCAAACAAACCTAAGTTAGTTAATTTTATTTACAAACATTAATCACAAAAAAGTCTACATTGCAACGAATGTCGTCATTCTTTTTTAATTCAAATTCGTGAAAAGAACAAGAAATAAAACAAGATTCGCCTTGACTTAAGTGATAAAACAAAAATTAATTATTTCAATTCTATTATTTGGTTAACGCAAGAATATTATGTAAATAAATTAATTAATCTTATTTAATGTGACAAAGCAACACTTATTATTCAATTTTTTTTTAAAAGTTATTTAAAACGAGAAGAAAAAGGTGATTGATCTAAGTGCTCAGGAAACTAACTATTCTCCTTTGTTTGCTAGATCTTGGTTTTGGATGTTTATGGACCTTTCTTCTTCTTCGTACCTCCAAGGCTTCAATGGAATAAATTAGGGTTGGAGAGTAGTTGGGAAGAGAGGGGAAAAGCAGTACTACCTCCGTTTCATATTATTTGCAACTTTGGGGTATTATTTGTGAGACATAAAATATTCCAAAGTTGCAAAAAATATGAAATGGAGGTAGTATGATAGTAAGAGAACTTGAGAGATTAGGGATTTCAAGATGCTAGAGTTTTAATTCTGAATTTTCTGTTCCTTCAGAGCTAAACGAAGACCCCTATTTATAGGCGTAGGAATTTGGGTTTAGGGTTTAAGAGCTGCAACGTCAGGGGGCGCGCACAACACTCAAAGTCGCGCTGGAGTGTCGAGCGCAACTCTGAGACTTGCGCGCGGCAAGCACGCGCAACTTTGAGAGTTGCGCGCGGTGCGGTTTACCTTATACAAAAACGTGTTTTAAAAACTTCTATAACTTTTGATTGAAAAGTCGGATTAAGGCAAAAAAGATATCATTGGAAAGCTATGAATGTCTAATTTCCAATGCCATTATAATTAGATTTAAATCTATTACAGATCAAAAGTTATGGCTGTTTGAGTGTAAGGGTGTCGGTTTTAAGGCCCGATTTAGTATTTTGATGATAATTACTTTGTTTTAACTTGGAATTGGGCTTATAATATATCGTTGGAAAGCTCTTTGAAAGGGCTATCCATATTTATAGGCCATAAATAGATATTGGGTGGTTAAATTTTTTAGTTGGCTCGGTTTTTTTAACAATGTAAGATGCATTTGATCCAATCATTGCATATGACGCATTTAGGTCCGTTAATAATCAAGATTAAACATGTATGAGCATGTTTTTGTTTGGTTTCGTGATTTCCAACATCACGTGGAAGGAAACCTGCCCAAAATCCGCACACAAATTAAAGTAACTAAGCATGTATTAAAAGCATAATCACATACTTAACAAGAGGAGAGAGAAAGAATCATTACCTTTGACGTGTGCTTCGCTCTCACTAGAGCTCGGACTTGAAAGCGTAGAGTCCCGCAAATGCGTGAACCTCCGATGGCTAACACCCTCGCTCCCCAAACTGACTCGTCCCTTACCCCGAAACTTAGTCGGGGCTAGGTCAAAAATAACTTAGAGTATAAGAACGAAGGTTTTCTCTTCTTGGAGATCCCTTCAAGTTCAAAACTCAAGTGCTCCTTCCCAATGCCAAATTATTGGTATTTATAGGGAAAAGAGCCCTTGAAATCTCATCTCCCATCAATGTGGGAGAGTTGGAAAAAATGCAATATGGAATTTAATTTAATTAAATTAAATATCTAAATGAATCACCAAATGACAAGTGGCAAAAGGAGAGTAAGTGGTTAGGTGAGGACCACATGGGGGGACCATCCACCCCTTTCTCCCCAAGAAAACTCTCAAAAAAACCAAGCCAACAAGCATGTGCTAGCTGGCAGCCAAGGCAACTTTACTGGCGGCTAGCGCCATGGCTGGGCCTGCCAGCCAGCCCGCATATACGCACGCACAGCTAGCAGGCCACGCACGCAATGCAGACTGTTGTTGTTTCTGCTGCGTTGCTTGTGTTAGGTAGCACCTAGTTAGCTGATACGATGCCTATGCTAGGCAACGCCCAGCTAGCTGTTGCGACCATGCGCGAGGCTTAGAGAGCATATGCTTTCTGCTGGCCGTACAATGGTGCGGAGTTGGCTACTGGCTTGCCTAGCAAGCGCGACCAGCCATGCTAGCCTTGCGATGCGCGCAAGGCGTGCTTAGCCAGTATGCTCGGCCATGATAGGCATGCTGAGCTTGCGGCTGAGCATTGCCTTACGGCAGTGGCCCTTGGCTAGCCATCTTGCCCTAGCAACGACTTGTCGTTTGTTCAAAGTTTCCGTCTCGTCGATTCCTAAATTTGACTCGACTTACGCCGCTTAGTTTCGACGCTCTAAGCTCGGAATCCGACATCTTAGTTCGTAATAATCTATTGACTCATTTAATCGTTCAGGTTAATTCGTCGATTCGGTTCGGTTCCACAATTGGGTGTGACCCGAAAGGTTCAGTCAAGATTAAGCTGCAATATTAATTATGCATTAATATTACTAATCGGAAGCAGCCTCCAGCTAGGCATTCGAATCACTTGACCTCACTGAATAATTAGCTTTCTAATTGATTCCGAACCCTCTATCGGAATAATACACTTGTTCGAAGGACACCATTCCTTTCAATCTCCCACTTGTCCTTCCGGACAAGTGTGCTAATTGTGTATAGCCTATTTCCTATGTCTCTTAATGTCTCTTTATAAACTATAAGGTAAGATTCTTCTTCATGCTTATTATGTTCAGAAGTGTTTCTCTATTTTCGAGTTTGACTGTCAATAAGCAAATGATTTCTAAAATCCATCTGAGCACAGCCATGCATTTTCACAGTCTCGCTCTTCAAGAGGCCTTGTAAACAACAAAGACATGTTCCCTACTGTTAATAGGGGGACATTCCCAGTCTTGCATTGTTAGATTCCCTTACTAAGATGTCCTAGCCACTCAACTATTGCCTTTATAATCCCCTTTTACGGCAGATGTTTGACAACATCAAAGCAGACTAGTACTCAAACAAGAGAACTAACAACACTCATGGTCGAGGAAAGAGGTTCCAATAGCGATATACTTATGACGATTGTCACATCTCTTAAAGTATTCTCATAGGTCAATCCAGCATAGTTCCAAACTAATACCTGTGAAAATGATATATGACAATCATGTCCTTGTAGCATAAGAAACGGTGCTATAAATAATACTACGCACTAATCTCACGTGGTCATTAGTTGTCCCACTTTCAAATGACCTCGATTAGGGATAATTTCGATATGATATTCAACGTTCACTTAATAGGTGTTTCTTTATCCAAGACATGGCCTTGGTACCCTATTATGTTCAAATCAAATGGACTCATTATTTAATTCTAAACCACAATTAAATAGAAATGAAATAATAATTTACAGAAAAATAAAATTACTTTATAAATGAATGGTTAACATGGTGTTTTACATTAAGATCTCCACAACTAATTAAAACACACAAATAGGGAATTCAAAGCCAATCTCCAACGTACCTGATTCCCATTGCCTCAACGTGCTTGTTATGTTTTACTTGAGGCAAAGGTTTAGTGAGTGGATCGGCTACATTGTCGTCTGTTCCAATCTTGCAAATTCTGATTTCACCCTCGGACTTCCATTCCCTTACCATGTGAAATCGCCTCATGACATGTTTGACTTTCTGATGCTCTCTTGGCTCCCTAGCTTAAGCAATATCCCCACTATTATCACAGTAGAGGTCTGTTGGTCCCTTTATTGAGGGGATAACACCAAGTTCACCAATGAACTTATGTATCCAAACTGCCTTCTTAGCTGCTTCCGAAGCTTCCAAGTATTCGGCTTCAGTTGTAGAGTCTGCTATCGTGCTATGCTTAGCACTCTTCCAACTAAACGCTCCTCCATTAAGACAAAACACATATCCTGATTGTGACTTAAAATCGTCTCTATTAGTCTGGAAGCTTGCGTCGATTTAATTTTCAACAACCAAATCCCTACTCCCACCATAGACCAGAAACTTATCCTTGTTCCTTTTCAGATACTTTAGGATGTTCTTGGCCGCAATCCAATACGCCTCTCCTAGGTCTGATTGGTATCGGCTCATAGCATTGAAGGCAACGATACGTTCGGCCTAGTATATATCATGGCATACATGATCGATCTAATAAGCGAAGTATATGGAATCAGACTCATCCTCTCTCGCTCATCAGGTGTCCTCGGACACTGTTTCTTGCTGAGAATTATGCCATGTGACATGGGTAGGTGGCCTCTCTTGGCTTCCTCCATATTGAATTGTGCTAGTGCCTTATCGATATAAGTACTTTGGCTCAATCCAATCATCCTTTTAGATCTATCCCGATAAATCTTGATGCCCAATATGTATTGTGCCTCTCCCAAGTCCTTCATTGAAAAACACTTTCCAAGCCAAGCCCTTACAAACTCCAACATTGGAATGATGTTTCCAATGAACAATATGTCATCAACATATAAGACAAGGAATGCGATTTCACTCCCATTGACCTTCTTGTAAACACAAGACTCATCTGGATTCTTGATAAAACCAAACTCACTAATGGTTTCATCGAATCGCATATTCCAACTTCTGCTTGCCTGCTTTAATCCATAAATGGATTTCTTAAGCTTGCATACTTTCCCAGCATTGTTTGGATCTACAAAACCTTCCAGCTGTATCATGTACACAGTTTCTTCCAAAATCCCATTAAGGAAGGAGGTTTTGACATCCATTTGTCATATTTCATAATCATAATATGCGGCAATTGCTAGGATAATCCGGACGGACTTAAGCATGGCGACTGGCGAAAAGGTTTCATCATAATCAACACCGTGAATTTGCATGTAACCTTTTACCACCAATCTAGCTTTTTATACATATACATTTCCGTCTTTGCCGATTTTCAATTTGAAAATCCATTTGCAACCGATAGGTGTGTAACCTTCGGGCAAATCAACCAAGTCCCAGACTTGATTTTCAAACGTGGAGTCCATCTTGGATTTCATGTCTTCTTGCCATTTTACAGAGTCGGGGCTCGTCATAGCTTGTTTGTATGTCGCTGGCTCATCTCCATCCACAACTAGGATGTCTTGATCTTCGGTTAAGACAACACCGAGGTATCTGTCTAGTTGAGATCTTGCCTTTGCGACCTATGCAGGGTAATAGGTTGAGCATTTACATTGTCATTTTGACTATGCACATTGTTGGTTTGACTCTGACCAATGTCAACAGCTGCTTCTAAAGCACTTTGGTTGTCAGCTTTGTCAGTTTGACTTTGTTGCTCACCTTCTCGAACTTCATCAAGTTCGATTTTCCTCCCACTTGCCATTTTGGAAAGATACTCCTTTTAAGACACCGTCTCGAGCAACAAATATTTTTTTCTTAGACTGGCTGTAGAAGTAATACCCCTTGGTTTCTTTTGGATAGCCCACAAAGAAACACTTGTCAGATTTTGGGTGAAGTTTGTCGGAAATTAATCTATTGACATTTGCTTCGCAATCCCAAATCTTAAGAAAAGACAACCGTGGAGGTTTCTTCATCTATAATTCATATGGAGTCTTTTCGGTAGCTTTTGACAGAGCGCGGTTCAGAGTGAGTGTCGCGGTTAAAAGTGCGTGTCCCCAAAAAAAGATAGGAAGATTTCTAAGACCTATCATTGATCGAACCATGTCTAACAGAGTTCGATTCCTCCTTTCGGACACTCCATTCCACTGTGGAATTCCAGGAAGAGTCAATTCTGAGACATTTCCATGTTCTTTTAGATGATCGTCGAATTCTTAGCTCAAATACTCGCCACCTCGATCCGATTGAAGTGCTTTGATTTTCTTGCCAAGCTGATTTTCCATTTCACTCTGAAACTCTTTGAATTTCTCAAAAGATTCAGATTTGTGCGACATAAGGTAGACATAGCCATATCTACTAAAGTCGTCCGTGAAAGTGATAAAATAGTGATAACCATTTCTTGCGGTTGTGCTCATTAGTCCACATACATCCGTGTGTATAAGACCCAATAAGTCACTAGCCCTTTCTTCCAGCTTGGAGAATGGCTGCTTTATCATCTTTCCTAGTAAGCATCCTTCACAGTTTTCAAACGACTCTAAGTAGAATGAATCAAGAATCCCTTCATAAGAAGTTTCTTGATGCATTTGATGTAAATGTGGCCAAGACGATAATGCCACAAGTAGGTTTGATTCGACATGATGGTCTTAGCTCTTTTGGTGGTATCATTAATATTTGTCTAGTCACATTTAGAATGTGTGATCTCATATAACATATAAGCAAGACTTTCAAAAACAACCATTGTTATAGTCTTGTGATCAAATAACTCGGCGCCCAACGCCATAGATAAAAATATGTTCAAAACATAATAAAACAAGAATTAGTTCTATTACAAGCCAAAGACAAATGATGTGCCTACAAGAATGATGGAAAGACCATCTTCATTGTCCGCTCGTGGTTGCACATCCACTTGTGAAGCCCTCTCACTTGGTCCCTAAAAATGGGAGCATAAAGTGAGTTATACATGGTATCCAATACCTATGAATAGGTTATACACAAGTATTAATGAAGATACCTGAGGTAGATGAAATATTCCTCTTCTCCTCATCCCTTTGGAAGATCTTGCATTCCCTCTTGTAGTGGCCTTGCCCACCACAATAGAAGCATCGCATCTTTACTTTGTTCTTGAACTCCTTCTTCCTTGCTCTCAAGGGCATTTTGGTTGCTCCATAGGAGTTGGCCTTGCGAATTAGTTGCACTACATCTCTCAATGAGTGTGACTTCTTTCCCGCAACTATATGCATCCTGAGTGCATCATAGCCCGAGTGGAGTGAGGCAAGCAAGATATGACCCGCAATCTCATCCTCCAATGGGTTTGCGAGAAGCTCCATGTGCTTAAAGAGCCTAGTCATTCTAAGAACATGAGATTAAAGGGGCATACCGGGTCTCAATTTGGTATTGTAGACCCTCGACCAAAGTCGGTACCTCTCCTTAGATAAGCAACCCTCTTCCGCTGGCTTTATCTTCATGTTTGAGAGTGACTTAGTCACATCAAACACAAGTCCATCATAGTTGCCATTGAGACTCTTAGTGATTCTCACATTGACAATGTCCTCAAGTGCTTTGAGGATCATGTCCGGAAAATAGGAGGAGAACTTTTCCTTTCATTCTTTCAAAATGGAATTAGCCATTAGTCGTGAGACTTTCTTGCAATTGGAAGACCATGCATCATGAGCTTCATCACTCATGATTCCCTTCGAGAAGACTCTTGGAATGGGAGTATCAAGAATGTACTCCATGGAACAATTCCGAAGAGTTTTTCGGAGTTCCTCTTCCATTCCTTGACGTTGACCAAGTTTAGGCTAAAAGCCAACTTGTCGGGGAGTTCCGGGCACATTAAGTTATTGTTGTTATTAGTTGCAGACATGATTCTACAATTGAAAGAATTTGTAATGAAAAACCATTCATAAACATCAAACCAATAAGTGTGAAATTTAAAGCATACATGCAAAATTTTCAATCTTGTTGAGCGTTTTATCCACACATTTAAAATTTTCCCAATTAGGCGAGAATAAAACGATTCCAAAACCCCAAAAATCAAAAAGTGATTAAGCATGCTTTGGCTTGTCTTAACACTTAATATTTTAAGGTAAGCAATCCAACTGCTAATAGCTCTAAGCTACTCTTGGTTCGATAAAACGTCGCATCTAATGCTTTCTTGACGTTTTATCTCCATTTCCACGACATCTAAGGACTCCTTACTGATATCGTTGAGTCTAACCAAAACTAACGTGTATGTGATGCCTTGCTTGGGCAAGCGCACCAACATACCTTACTTCCCTAGGAAAGTAGTAATGATCTATTTTGGCACAACCCGTTACTATTCTCAGTAGTTCCGTAAGTGTCATTTTGAAATGGCAAATTTAATTCAATTTTCTTTAGGACTTAGGGTTTCTATGTTGGTTGATTTAAGTGAACTAAACTAATCATTCAACATTCGAAATCCTAAACATGCATCTAACATCGCAATTATATAAGTAAAATATAAAAAGTATAATTAAAAGATGCATTTGGCAACTAGCATGACCCCTTGAACTTGAGTATTCAATTCGTCAAGGGTCTTCGTTGCATCCTCTTGGCTCATCTTCTTAGAAATGCCGTCTTCAAGACATCTCCACCAATTATGCAACTACTAGTAAGACTAGGACTAATCTTAATATTAAGGTACAAAATACACAACGGTACGCAGACTGTATTTAGATTTACAAAAATGCAAAACGGAACGCAATCCGTATTTACTATCCTAGCCGGGCCCCACTAGTTGCCATTTTGTAAATCCTGCATTAGAATATCTATTCCATTCATCCATTCGCTAACGTGAATGGCCCATGCATTTTACAAATAATTCAAGCAATAATGCATAACACGCGCAAACTAGTAACTAACTTAGGTGTTTAATCCAATTAACGCGCCTAATTAAAACTAGTCAAAGTTGTTAACCGGTTATGTGATTAAACGCAATAAAATTTAGCTCAAATAATTAATGAAGCTCCCACTAAATTCCACATCCAACTTCATTAAAATTAATCCAATTAATTTATTTAAGCCGGTTTACCCAAAGTTTGCTAAAATTATTTTGCAAGTGCAGGGAAAAACCGAGGCCTAGCCTCGTTTTGATAATTAAATAAAATAATTAAAACGACGAAGATTGCAAAATCGCATAGCCCTTCGATGTCCGAGTGCCTAGCACCAAGCAACCAGGCTTGGTTTGCTAGGCACAAGGCTCGGCTGCCTTGCATGGTTACTGCCCCTCGCACATCCACTTGTTGCGCCAAGCATGTGCTTGTGGATGACAGCATCGCACCAAGTGCGTTATGCTGGCCACACTAGCATGCTTCCACGCACACAAGTGAGGGCCTCAAAGCCCTACTCTTGTGCGAGGCGCACGCTGCCTAACAGCCGCAAGCCGCAGCCCACGCAAGGGCCCTTCGCAGCACCAATGCTCACACACCGTAGCCCACGCATGCACCAAAGCAGCGCACCAAGCTCGCACACACACGCAGTCACGCACACCTCAATGCACCAGCACCCCACACAACCTCGGCAGCGACATAAAGGCTGCGCAAGCAGCCCAGCTGGCCGAGAGATGTGCTCAGGGCTTCGTGCCTCGATTTGCGTGCTTAAGCCTCGGGATTTTATCCCGATTTTTGCGTAAAATAAAATTAATTCTAAATTATTTTTAGAACCAATATTGAGAAATTTAAATAAAACAAGTCAAACTTAAATAAATTCAATTTTTTTAGTGCACAAACCAAAATTAATTCAAGAACCATTCTTTAAATTATTTTTGGCTCAACTTGATGCTACAAAAATTGAGGGCTATTCTCACAATTAATCTAACCAAACATAAATTAATAATGAGTTTTGACAAAATGAAAGGAATTGGAAAAATTAAACACAATCATCCAATGAAAATTTTCCAACTCTAACTTGTGTAAACTTGAAAAATTACATCCTTCCAATATGAAGAGTAATCAAATTTCAATCACGAGTTTGAACTTTTAAGACTTTAATCAACTCAAAAATGATTAAAATAAATATTTAGTTCAATATGGAATTTAGAAAGTTAAGTTCCAACCAAATAAACAATTAAAGATTGGATCTTTAACATTTTAGGGGCTTCAAAATTACAAATTCACCATAAACATTCACACTTGAAGCAATTAATTTGCAAAAATGTGAAATTACAAGTTTATGTGAAAAATTAACTCACCAAATTAAGCACCAAATATGACTTCATAAATGTGCTTAATAAGGGTTATTATTGTTGTAGATTAATGGTGTAACCATACACAAATATAACATTAACATGCTGTAATTAATCAAGGTTTAAAGATTTAAAAAATTTCGTCAAAAACGAAAAATCCCTCGAAAAACATGTTTCTGGGAGGATTTTGGCTTCTGTAGCTCTGACAAAGTGGATCAAAACCGATTTAGAACATCGATTCCACCCAAAATTCACAAGTTTTGGGTCGAAATCTAGGTTCTTTAGCCAAAATTAGTATAAATACGAGATTAAAACTAATTAAAACGAGCTTCTAATCCAATTAGAAAGCAAAACCATATATTTAAATCCATTTAAATCACCTTAATTAATTATTAGTTACAATAATTAAATGCACGCGGCTCCGATACCGTTGTTGGGTTTCGTGATGTCTAACATCACGCGGAAGGATACCCACCCAAAATCGCATACAAATTAAAGTAACTAAGCATGTATTAAAAGCATAATCACATATAACACGAGGAGAGACAAAGAATCATTACCTTTGACGCGTTCTTCGCTCTTACTAGAGCTCGGACTTGAAAGCGTAGAGTCTCGCAAATGCGTGAACCTCTGATGGCTAACACCCTCGCTCCCCGAACCGACCCGGCCCTTACTCAAAAGCTTAGTCGGAGCTAGGTCAAAAATAATTTAGAGTATTAGAACGAAGGTTTTCTCTTCTTGGAGATCCCTTTAAGTTCACAACTCAAGTGCTCCTTCCTAATGCCAAATGATTGGTATTTATAGGAAAAGGAGCCCTTGAAATCCCATCTCCCATCAATGTGGGAGAGTTGGAAAAAAAGCAAAATAGAATTTAATTTAATTAAATTGAATATCCAAATGAATCACCAAACGACAAGTGGCAAGGGAAGAGCAAGTGGTTAGGTGAGAACCACATGGGGGGGCCATCCACCCCTTGCTCCCCAAGCAAACTCTCAACAAACCAAGCCAACAAGCACGTGCTAGCTGGCGGCCTGCCTTGGTAGCCAAGGAAGCCTTGCTGACGCCTAGCGCCATGGCTGGGCCTGCCAGCTAGCCCGCATATACACACGCACAGCCAGCAGGTCACGCACGCAATGCGAGTTGCTGCTACTACTGCATTGCTTGTGCTAGGCAGCGCCTAGCTAGCTGCAGCGATACCTGTGCTAGGTTGTGCCCAGCTAGCTCCTGCGACCATGCGCGAGGCTCAGCAAGCATATGCTTGCTACTGGCCTTGCGATGGGGCGGGGCTGGTTGCTGGCTTGCCTAGCAAGCGCGACCAGCCATGTAGGCATTGCGATGCACGCAAGGCATGCTTGGCCAGCATGCTCGGCCATGCTAGGCATGCTGAGATTGCGGCTGAGCATTGCCTTGCGGTAGTGGCCTTTGGCTAGCCATGCTAGCCATCTTGCTCTAGCAACGACTTGTCGTTTGGTCGATTTTTCCGTCTCGTCGATTCCTAAATTCGACTCAACTTACGACGCTCAGTTTCGACGCTCTAAGCTCGGAATCTGACGTCTTTATTCGTAATACTCTATTAACTCATTTAATCCTTCGGATTAACTCGTCGAATCGGTTCGGTTCCACGATTGGGTGTAACCCGAAGGGTTCAGTCAAGATTAAGTTGTAATATTAATATGCATTAATATTACTAATCGGAAGCGGCCTCCAGCTAGGCATTTCGATCACTTGACCTCACTGAATAATTAGCTTTTTAATTAATTCTGAACCCTCTATCGGAAAAATACACTTGTTCGAAGGACACCATTCCTTTCAGTTTTAGGCCTAATTAGTAATCGGACTAGGCTCTAAGATAATTTGGTCTCAAATACGGGTTTTAACTTACGTCATAATGCATTTCGGAGTCCAAAAACACTTCAACTTTGATCTAGCATGAAGAACGAGTTTTTATAACATCATCGCACTTCCTGTCGGGACAGGAGGCCAAAAGTAAGTGTCTACAGGTACATCTTGAACAGAGTCACTGTTAGAGAGAAAGCCTAATATTTCTTACTTTAGATCTTTTGGTTGCAAGTGTTTTGTTTATAATGATGGTAAAAGAAACTTGGGAAAATTTGATGAACAAAGTGATGAGGTTGTATTCTTAGGATATGCCTCAAATAGTAAAGCTTATAGAGTTTATAATAAAAGAACAATGTGTGTGGAAGAGTATGTACATTTGATTTTTGATGAAACTGACCAGTTAATTGATGTACAGGAAGGTGATAATGATTTTGAAATTGGACTAGTATGAAAGTATGATCCAGATGAAGAATCAACATCATTGCAGAAGCAGTATCATGAAAAGGAAGGTGAAACGAATCAGGAAGTAACTGTGAATGATGCTCATCAACATGAGCAAGTAATAGATGAAGCACAAGGAACTTCACAGTAGACTCGAGAACAAGTTTGAGTAGAATTTCCCGAAGAAGTTCTAGATGATGTTCAAGGAGAGGTTCTAGCAGATGCGCCGGTCAACAATGCTACTCAAGCAAGGTTATATCCTATTAGAGACTTTCAACCTAAATCTTGGAAGCATCAAAGTTCACATCCAGTGAATACAATCATACGTGATATGGCCAAAGGAACTCAGACAAGAGCACAACTTAGGAGCTTCTGTGCATTCTATGAATTTATATCCTCTATGGAACCTAAGAACCATGTGGAAGCATTGACTGATGTTGGCTGGATTAATGTCATGCAAGCTGAATTGAATGAATTTAAAAGAAATAGAGTTTGGCATCTAGAACCTATACCTAGCCATCAAAAGACAATAGGTCTCAAATGGGTGTTCAGAAACAAACTAAATGAACATGGTATTATAGTTAGAAACAAAGCAAGACTTGTGGTTCAAGGTTTCAGCCAACATAAAGGTATTGACTATGATGAGACACTTACACCAGTTGCAAGGTTAGAAGCCATTGGTTTACTTATAGCTTTTGCTGCTTATATGGGATTTAGGTTTGTTACACCCAAAAATCAGATTTTTGACTTTTAATTGACTTTCTTGACTCTAACTAAGTGGGAAAGTCTTAGAGTTAGTGAAGGGTCTTTGGTCTAGTTTAGTTAAAACATAATAGCTATTGGGATAATATCATACTAAGGCCCAATTATATATAGACCGGATTAGAAGGCTAATGGATGATTTTAATTTTCAAAATAGAGTTGACGCTAAGAAGCATAACCGTACAACAGTTATGGGAGTCATCCATAATTGCTCCATTTTGCTTATAAATAGAAGTGCAAGGACCGAAAGAAGGCATCAACAAACAACTCAACAACAAGCATTTCATTTCTTTTAAGCTTTCTTCTTAGCTTTTGTAGTTTTCCCTTGGTTTAGTAGCCAAGCGATAGTGTAGTTTATCATCTAGCATGTATTGAAGATCGTTCGTCTTTTCCAATTATATGACCATGGAGGTAACCTCTCCTTCAACTTGTATAATTGTAGACCTGACTCTATCCCTTCATTAATGGAGGGCATTTGTATCTTTTGTCATATGTTTATCTATTTGTTTGTTTGAGCAATATAACTTGTTTTACTTCTTTTGGGAAATCTTCCTTATTTGTTTGTTTTACGTTAGCAAGGTTATCAATCTTTGAAATCGGTAACTCGAGGGGCAGCCCCCTAATACTCTTGAACAAGATAGACTATTTAACTTGTTGGTAAAGAGCAATATTTACCTAAACATGTTTTTTGGCGACCACAGTGAGAGAAGGACTTAATCCATTTAACTCTTGTTAATTTGGAAGTTTTTTCCCATGGCTCCTAAGTGTTCGACACGTAAAGGAAATACTCAAGAAGATGTTAATTCATCTGAACACAATCCTGAAACTATTTTAGATGATCAAGCAGATCTACAGAATTAATTGCCAACAGAACACATGGCACTTTTGTTCGAACCATTTGAGCCTCATACACAAAGGCAAGATGAACCAGTTTTAGAAGGAATGGAAAGCCAGACCCCTACCAGACACTTACTTAACACAATTTACACGAAATATGTGGAAATCGTGAAGGGTTTGATTGAGGATTTAAAAGGAAATAACATAGAGCAGTTTGATAACTACTATCGTGTCATGGTGGAAAAAACCGCCAGAGTGGTAACTGTCGAGTTGAGAAACTTTGACTCCATTACCCAACGAGCGGTTACCAGACAGGTAGATAGGATTATTCTAGATATTAATGATACTCTAAGCACTACTAACGTGGCATTATTAAAAAGTGTAGCAACCGAAGAGATTACAAGGCTTGAACCTTTAGTGGAAAAACATAACCAACTCAATGAGAAGTTGATGACTGTTTAAATTGCTTTAGGTAGTAGGATTACTAAAGCAAATCAAAGGGATAACGTCCCTCTAGGATACCCTAGAGTAGAGAATATGACAAGATCTCATGCAGATTTGCCCCCTCTGTCAGTTCTAAGAAGCATCCCTCCTATTGGTTCTGATGATGGGTATAGGAGTCAAGGAAGAATTAATGGTTCAAGGACAGGTTATGAGTCAGGATATAACCATAATGGCCAAGGTCCATCTTCTTCTTCTTTGCCTCCACCGATTACCACACACCCATTAACCTCTTCAATGGGTAACATACCTCCTTTAGGAGCAGAGGTTGGTGTCAGTTATGCTAAGTATGGTATTGGAAATCTGCCAGATCCAGCATGCCACACACAAGCTGTTGCATCTGCACAAAGGATGTCCTCTCAACCTATTAGCATAAACGGTTAACAATCATCCACACAATTTGGGAATTATAACCATTATCCACATTGGGTACTCAAACCCTGTCCACCCTACACAAGGTTCCTCATAGAATCAGGTTCAGGCTAGTGGTCCATTATCCAGCGATTTCACAACCCATTCCTAATACTCTAGGAGGGACAGACGTTGGATATAGGGGTTTCCACAATCCTCAAGGGAACCAATATAATCCTTTTCATATGCAAGATACACTAGTCCAACAACCTAATGGCCTAATACAAGGTCAACCTCCACAAATGGGACAGGAGCCCCTGCTCAGACAAGTGGAGGCGATGATCCAGAGGGCTATGGGTCAAAGTGGTGGATATGCTAGAAGGGGAACCTACAGTCCATACCCTGAATGGATTGATAGGATGTATCCTTTCCCAAGGGGATTCAAAGTTCTTGAATCCTTACCTCTCTTCTATGGCGACAGTATAATGTCTGCTGAGGAACACTTGGTCAAATTTAACTGTCATTGTAGAGAGGCAGCAGATAATGAATTCCTTAATCTTAGAATGTTTTCCAATTCTCTTACTAGTACTGCCTTTTCTTGGTTTACTCACTTACCACCAAATTCAATTCAAAATTGGCAAGATATGCAAACGCAATTCCTTCACCATTTCACTAGAATTGAAGCAGGGGTCACTATAGGTGATCTAGCCAATTTAGTGCAGGAAAAAAGGAGAACCCGTAGGGGACTACATTCACAGATTTAAGAACGCTAAGATTAGATGTCACTTAAATGTACTTGAGTCAGAATTCGTGTGTATCGTCCAAAAGGGTTTGTCTTTTCCTTTTAGGAAAAAGTTTGAAGGATAGTACTTCCCTGATTTTGTTGCTTAATTTAGTGCTATAATAGCTTATGAAAGGTGTTTAGAAGAAGAGTCCAAAACTAAACATAAATACTATGCTAGTATGGTTGAAGAGTGTAATCAGGAAGATGACATGTATGAATCAACGATAGCTGAGTTTGTAGAGGGTCCTTCGTTTAAGTGTCCTCCTTTAACTAACAAAAAGTTCACCTATAAGAAATATTTGAGGTCTGATCAAAAGAGGGAATACACCTTCGATATTAGGAGACGTGATGAAATCTTTGATTGGCTTCTAAGTCATAAAAAGACCAAATTAACAGGGAAACATATAACAAGAGGTCCTGATGAGTTTAAGGGAAAGAATTACAGTAAATGGCATGATGCTTTTACTCATTAAACTAGAGATTGCATAATATTCAGGAATAAGATTCAGGATGAAATTGATAAAAAATAAAAAAAAAATTAAAAAAAAAAACACATAAATTTGCCTGATGAAAAAGTTAGCTCTTGTGATGTAGAGTCAGAGTTTTAAGTCTATGAAATGAATTTTTTTATGGTAAGTGCTGATATGGATATTGTGCAGGGTGAAATTCAAAGACAAAAAGAGGTTACTATTGCAGTTAGATTGTATGAGAGGCTAGTCAAGAAAGGAGTAATTGTGTCACCTCAATGCCAAGACGATGACTATGAAGATATGATGATATGTAGATGGCACTTTAGTTCTGCTCATGCTACTAGTGAATGTTTAGCCTTCAAAGGTTTCTAAATTAAAAGATCAAAATGAATGCAGTAACTGTTTTAGAGCAGGAATATCAAGCGACGAAACTTGCTAAATTTAATCCTAAAAGGAAGAAGGACAAAGTTAAGCATGTTGGGAATGGTAAAAAGACTAATAAGTCACCTAACAAGATAAGTAATCACAAACAAAAGGCACAGTCTCACAAAGAGGCAATTCAATTATTCCCCTTGCAAACCAAAGCAGTAGAGGGACTTAAGAATGTGCGACACAATCTTTGTCACTCTTGTGCCGATTTGTTGCATTTTGAATTGGTCAGGAATGAGACCATTCCAAATTATCCTAATTGGATACCTAGACACCAAAGAACTCACCATAAGAAGAAGACATAAATCAACAATCTGACTCCTTTAAAAATCAGGTTGAGTTTCCATAAGGTGAATGAAGGAAACGAAAACTTTTTACCTGCGGCCAAAAGGGACAACTATGTAAGCATGAAAAAGAGAACAGAAGGAGTGTTGTAGGATAAAGTGACAAAGAATGGTAATCTGAAGCTCAAGGAAAAAAGGAAATCCATAAAAAAGTTGAAATCAGTCATAAGGAATTTAAGCAGCCATATTCAAGCGATGACAGTTCAACTGGATGAAGATGCTTTGAAGAGAGGTGTCCTTAGAACCATTCCATCACAAATTGTCCAACCTGAAGTTGACACAGTGATTGAACAATCAATGGATGGTGGAAAGTCTATTGAGTTGCCTAGCGATGATATCCAAAATCATCCCATAGTGAAGGAGCTGATGGAAAATATTCCAGAAAAGGACTTAACGCTAGAGTATCATAAGGAAGAAAGCTTAGGTGAGGATCTGATGGCCACTGATCAATCAGCATCTGAGTTAGTAGACTATGACCTATAAGTTCTTGATTTGGAAGTTTCAAGATCAGATGTGAAATTTCTGTCAAAGTATTCAGAGGAGGATTGCGAGGCAGATTGCAATACCGTGACTTTACCAGTGGAGTTTAGAGCTCAAGTGGTGAAGCCTGGCACCAGTTCATGGGCAGGTGAAGTGGATCAGGCAAAAGCTGCAGGTAAGTATAAACTCTCTACTATATCTGCTGAATTGAATAAAGCATCATCTAGTTCACCTAGTAGAGATATAGTAATACATGATCAGAAACAGTTAGTCATTCGACATTTGTTAAGGAATTACAATGTTAATAATGCACATAACAAACCTCTTTTTATGACTGTGAATTTTGAAGGTTTTGAACTAGGGAAAGTATTAGTCGATACAAGAGCCACGATAAATCGGATGCCTTTGTCTGTTTTTCATAAGATTGGTAAAAGCAAAAAAAAAAGATTTGGCTAGTGTGAAGATTAATATAGCTGGTTTCAATGGTAAGTTTGAACGTACTAAAGGGTTAGCATGTATTGAAATCCAAGTAGGTACTACTAAGACTGTTTCAACATTCTTTATAGTAAGAGGAGAAGCATCTTGTAATGTTATCCTAGGTAAAGAATGGTTGCATCAAACTTATGCTATCCCTTCTTCTTTGCATCAGAAAATAATATTATGGAATGGTGATGAATACGAAGTAGTTTGTGCAGATGTAGAAGCTTTTATGATTGATACTAACCAACATTTTCCCAGGGTTCTTGTGAAGTCAACACCAAAGACAGATGAGATTGTACTCAAACTTGATTCCTAGTCAGTTCCTAAACTGAAGGTGGTGTTAAGTGCAATCGCTAAGATAGAAGAGGCAGATGCAGATGAAGATAAACACAATTCACCTGCAGAGTCTTGCTCTAAGTTTGGAGTACTTAAGATTGGATATGTTTAGTATCTTTTCTTTGTGCATTTGTAGTTTGAACAAATATTATGGATAATTACATAAAAAGCAAATTCAGATCTGGTACTTTATTAGCTCTTCAAAATTTATATGCAAGTTATTACTCGCAACATAATATAGAGGTTAACACAAACATGGAGGCTCATGAATGTCTATTTAACTACTCAAACTTTGATGACCATATCCGATCATTGCCAAATTCGGACAAAGAGTTCTATGGTGGAGAAGACAATGAAAAGGTATGGGCTAAGAGTGAAGATATCAAACAGGAAGTCCATGATCCTCTAGAAGAAGTCAATCTCGGAACTAATGACTGTCCTAGATTCACTTACATAAGTAAGGAATTACTCGGAAAGGAAAAATTATTTTTGATTGATATACTTCACAAATATAAGGATTGTTTCGCATGGGAGTATCACGAAATGCCTGGTATAGATCCTTCTATTATCCAGCATAGCCTCCCTATTAACCTGGTTACAATCCTATAGTCCAAAATCTAAGACGTTTATCGCCAGAGTTGATTCCTAAAATAAAGAAAGAGATTGTCAAACTCTTGGAGGCAGAATTCATACAACCCACCAAATTTGCAGAGTGGATAGCTAACATTGTTCATGTAATTAAAAAGAATGGCAAAAGCAAGATATGCATAGATTATAGAGATATCAATAGTGCATCCCCAAAGGATCAATACCCCATGCCTGTAGCAGATTTGTTGATAGATGCCTCATCAAGACATGAGCTTGTATCAACGCTAGATGGCTTCATTGGGTATCACCAGATAAGGATCGTTGGAAATTTTCGCTCAAAGACGACATTTAGGTGCCCAGGCTCTTTGGGACTTTATGAATATGCGGCGATGCCATTTGGACTTAAGAATGCAGGGGCAACATATTAGAAAGCTATGAATCTCATATTTGATGAAATGATTGGCCACTTTATGGAGGTTTACATAGACTATATTTTGGTAAAATCCCATGACTTATCAAAGCATTTGGAACACCTCATTCTAGCGTTTGAAAGGATGAGGAAGTTCAATCTAAAGATGAACCCCCTTAAATGTGCCTTCGGGGTTAAAGACAATAACTTTCTGGGATTCTTGGTTCACAAGAACGGCATAGAGGCTGACCAAAACAAGGCTAAAGCAGTTCTTGAAGCACCACCTCTGACCAATAAAAAGGAACTCCAGAAGTTTCTGGGGCAAATTAATTATGTTCAAAGGTTTATCACTAACTTAGCTGGGAAAACAAAAGTGTTTTCTCCACTTCTTAAACTTAAACAAGGAGAAGAGTTCAAGTGGGAGCCCGAACATCAAGATGCCTTTGAACAAATCAAGAGGAAGCTAGCGACTCCACCAATACTAATTCCTCCTAAGCAAAATGGAAAGCCTTTGAAATTGTATCTTTCAACTACCAAGAATTTAATTGCAAGCATGTTAACCCAAGAGAACGAACAGGGTCATGAACAGGAAATATAATTTTCTATTTAAGTAGAATCCTTCATGATACTGAAACTAGATTCACCAATGCTGAAAAGGGGTGTTTGAGTTTGTATGATGCTTCCATCAAACTTAATCATTACTTTATGGCTTTCCCAGTAGAGATTATTTCACCAATAAATGTACTCAAATACTTATTGAATCACCCTTTCATCAAAGGAAGGTTGTGTAAATGGAGTATACATCTATCACCGTGCAAGACTATATGTAGTCTTGAGATGAGTTTTGAAATTCAAAACTCATCTCAAGACTCTACAAATTAAAAAAACTCATCTTAGGAGGGTAAGTGAGTTTAAAGTGAATCTTGGGATAATGTGTTAAATTGGAAAAAGTTTAGTATGAGTCTAAATAATAAAAAATAATTTAAAGTTAGTGAAAAGCTGACGTGACAGAGACTGTGTCTTGGGATAAACTTACCCTGAGGCGCCTTCTGATATTTCAATCCTCCATTGAAGAAACTTCTAAGGTAAGTTCTTGTTCCTTTTTTGTAATCATCATATCAATTTCACAATCTAGGGTTTATTGTTGATCTAATCTAATATCAATTTCGCAATTTAGGGTTCGAACTTTTGAACTATTGGTCCTAATTACTGACGAGATAATTAAATTACGTAGTACTTCCTCCGTTCTATTAATATTGCAACAAGGATAAAATTACACATCCCAAAACACATATTATATGCTAAATATCTATAATTATGTAAGAGTAAAAACTATAAAAAGTTGATATTGTAAAAGTAATTTATGAGACGAATCCAACAAGATCCAACGTGACTATATTTTGCTTAACGTATAAATCATATTATATGGTCAAACAAGAGTGATGAATAGTGCAAAAACTCGATTGTTGCAGCTTGTGGTCGTAGGAGTTTGACCACGTCAATGAGAAAGTCTTAAAGGATAAACTGCCCATGTTTCCTAATCTGAAACATCTAGAGTTGGGTGGTGCTATTCAAGATAGCTGCTGGGATAATCTGCTGATGCCCTTTCTCAACTGTTCACCTGTCTTAGAAACACTTGAATTTGCATAGGTTGGTGTGGTTTTGATAATCATATGAGCAATGTTGTTGAACTTCTAAGCGAGTTTTCTTCATTTTAATTTTAATGATTATTGCTGTTCACTTCTTAGGGACTCGCTGGATATCTTGGCGGCCGTTTATGTGAGTATAGGGTAAAGGCGCTGGAGCGGGAATGAGAGTTTTTTACCCGTACAGATCATGAAGCTCCTGTATGTTGCAGGAATCGTCTCAAAAGAACAGTGAAAAGGGAATACTATGGATTAGATCAGGAGATAGTAATAACCCAGTTTCTCCTTAGACATGCGTTAGTTTTGGAGGAACTGGTCATATGCTTAGCCCGAAATCCAAATCCAAATCCAAATCCATATCAGATGTCAATCGAGAACACATTGAAGAATTTACCAAAAGCTTCAGTCACCTGTTCGATTCAAGTATTATGATCATCAGGGTCCATGTTAACTTCTATTCATTCTTACCTACAAGTTATCTTAATTTGGTTGTATTTTTATTTAATAAATTAATAAATATTGTTAAATGCTTTACTTAATTATGTGAAGGTGGGTAATTCTTACTCTTGAAGTGTGCTAGAATTGAGCCCAACATATATCGTCTGTGTTTGATAAAGTATAGTCTTTGTTAAAAATAGTATAGTTTATGACTGGCTTTTAGTAATAATTCGCATTCAAAGTCGTGAAGAAGTAATTTGCAAATGAAAGCAATTGTTTAACAGAATTTGTTGGAAGTGTCTCTTTCGATGTCGAAACTTGAAATTTCTCTCTTATTTACCTGCTACGGAGTAGCTAGCAAGCTCAACAATGGAAATTGTGCATTATATATGTTAATATGTATGGAATAAACAAGGCAGGAAATAAGATGAATATCTAAACTAGTACAACTTGGAGGATAACACCATTCATGTAATGATCAGAAGAAAATGAGGTTAGGTTACAATATTATATCTCTTTTAATGTGAGGCATAATAGTGCTTAAACCAACCTTTTACTCTTTTCTCATCTTTAAACTCTTTTCATAGATAGATTACCTTTTTTTTTATTTTTTTTTGAAGCCAACATAGATAGATTACCTTATTCACTCAATTCATCCACTTTTATATTCTTGTTAGTAAATTGGTTTTGGCATACATTCATGAATTTTGCCAATTTGTTTCTCTTCTAATTTTTTTGCATTAATAACCTCCGTTGTGAGAAGACTTCTTAATGTTCTATTTATATTGAATAAAATTTGGTTTTTGGCATGGATGACAGTATAACGTTAAAATAATTTTTTTTTCTCATATTCAGAAATAACAATTTTATAGAGCTGTCAAATTGAATGTTCGTCTATTGCTCAAGGGTAGGGGTTATTTTAGTGAAGAAAAAACCTCCATGCTATGCCTATTCAAAGCTCTATCCCTTGTGCGAGTGTCTGATTCAGAGATTTGGCTACGCTTGGTCAGTGTGTCCATGTGGGTCGAACTGAGTTCTAGTCTCCTCTGGTCAATTTTGCTTCAGTAGAGTTTGTTCTTAACATCACAATTGTCATTTATACTATATTGGGATGCTTGTAAATTAAAAACATGTCATAAATAGAACTTGATGGTGGTTAGATTTCCAAACTTATACTTCCTTTGTTCTTTTCATATTGCAATGTGGGGAAAAATACTCTTCCCATAACAAATTCTATACCTTGAAGTATCTTTAATATTATATTGGTAAATATCAGTAAAAGTTGTCATTGTGAATATGTGAAAGTATATATTAAGATGAATCAAACAAGACTCGAGAAAACAATATTTTTATATTGCTTCTATCAAATATGGTTGCTTCGACACGCCAACGAATTTTAAAGCAATGCTGCATCTTATGCCATGGGAAGATCTAAATTCTAGACTCTACTAGTTTACTGCTATTTAGTATTTATTTCCTATTTTCTTTTCTTATAAACATTTTTTTTTACAGGAGCTAAGTTAGAAAGGAGTGAGGGACATAGAAAAGACAGATTACACAAAGTAAAAGGCACTGCAGAATGAAAATTTAGGCAGTTAATAAATTGCACTCAAAACATCTAATGAAATGCATTCACAAATTTATCACTAGATACTGAAATTCTTTACATTAAAAAATATTCTTCTCATCAAATCATCATACTTAAACCTATGAACAAACAATTAAGGAACTCGACATCCTTAACTAAGAAAAAACATGGGGGTTTTATTCGTACCTTCAACTATTGTTTTCTTCTGACATTACAAAAACTCTACTCACTAAAAATGCTTCACACTAAACCTCCACTCCCCTTTCACTGGATCATAGGAGACAAACTCGGCACCTTGTTTTTCAGCTGCCTGCTTCAACTTCTCAATGTATTTCTCAACCATTTTCCCACTATTATGCTGTTTTCCAATCTTGTCAACACATTTAACATTCAGAAGAGTAACTTCAGCTGCCTTGTTAAGGCCTTGTCCAACTGGAGGTTTCTCACTCTCATCATCATACACTATCACCTCTCGATAATTGAAGTGAACTAAGGAGTCAAGATTGAGTCCACGTACATTTGTCTCCCCGTAAAACTTCACCCAACCAAAACCATCTCTGCCCAGTACAAAGTCCTTTACATGGGAGCAAAATCCTGGATTAGAGCTTTCGATTGATGCTAACTTCTCAATTTTGGGCTCTGTGTAGTAGTCTGAGCGTTGTAGCTTTGGAAGCAAGAGCTCCAACTCTTTTGCATTGTCATTGGTTTTAGCAAAATCATCTTTACAAGAGATGGGTGCAGAACTGCTGATTTGGGCTTTTTTAGCATTGCCTGTACCTGAAACATTAGAAGAGATGAAATTAGGATCACTACGTAAAATAATTCACGGGTATAGGCAAGTGACAATTATAGGGACAGCAAAACGATAGAAATCATAAAATTGGTATAAATGATACTATAGAATAAGGACACAAATTTCATTCAAGTAGTTACACCCAGATGCTTAACCTCTTGCACAATATAAATATTAAAAAAATAATTGGCAATGCAATCATATACTGAAGCATCAAGAGACGTACATGGTGGCCAGAATGTGATATGATCTGGATACATACTTTTTATTGTGATACATACTTTTTATTGTGATAAAATCTGAAGCATTAAGACTAGAAAATAAAATCAAGTCTTAGCTTAGACCATCTCATACTTTTTTATTGTGATAAATTAACAAACTCACCTCCTCCACAAGTAATGTCACTCCCCTAGAAAATTAGAATTGGCACCATCTCATGCACGAGTTTTCTAAATCCAAAACATAAAAATAAAGACACAAGCCAATCAAGTTTTTGGAAGCCTTGTCCAAGAGTCCTCCAAAATATTAAGGGGCCGTTTGGTTTGCATGGGGTAAACGGAATGGAATGAACAAAGGGAATGAAATAGAATGAAATGAAAATCCCTCAAATTTAGTGTGTTGTTTGTTTTAAAAATCAAAGGGAATCAGATCCACCACATTACCACCACAACACCACCACCACTACACAAATTTATTTTAGTAATCCAACCTTCCCCCTTACCCCAGCAACCCAACCACCCAACTTTTGAAATCCGGCCACCCAACCTAGCAGCGAGCTCACAAAGAAGAGGGGTTTTGGGTTGTTGGTGGTTTCGGGGTTTTGGTGGTTGTTTTGGGGTTTGAGAGTGGCCGGGGTTTTGAAATTTCATGGTGGTCGGGGTTTTGGTTGGGATGACGACACCCATGGTGCACGTGAGAGCAGCGGCGAGCTCACGAGTGTTGGCTTGGACAAGGAAGCGACGGCGACGTCTTGGAGGCAGTGGTGGAGTTCAAGGAGAGCGGGATTAGGTGGTGGAGTTCACGGAGAGCAGGGTTTTTGCAGGAGTGGGGGAGTTTTTCGGGGGAGGGGATCTCCGGCGAGGGACGGGGAGCTCCGGCGAGGGACGGGGGAGATGCAGCGATGGTGGCTGGGTGGTGGGGGTAGGGTAGGATGGTGATGGCTGGTTTGGATGTGGTGGTGTTGTGGTGGCTAAGGAAAGGGAATGGAAAAATCTAGGGGGGGTGGAGAATGAAGTTGGAAGGATTTTGGGTAATGGAGAGGGTAAAGGGAATGGGAAAAAATGCCAAACAAACAACAATAAAGGGAATCAGGACAATTGATTCCCATTCCCTTTGATGAATACCCCCAACCAAACGGCCCCTAAAATCATAGAAATAATTCCCAGCAGAACAAAATCAGGAACTTCACTTAATTTAACAAAACTATGTGCTTCTTGAATAATCTTCTGTGTCTATATTCTACTCAAAATTTCCTCACCTTTGTAATAAGCTTTCTTATCATAGGTAGTGTCTGATTTATCTTTAATCCATTTTATACCTTCGTTGCCTGTATAGTGGAAATGTATGATGCATCAAAACCTATAAAACATATATATGCACACATAATCTGCAAATCACAACCTGGCATATAATTCTTTAAAGGATTTTAGGACAAGATATTAATAAAATTAAGGAAAGCTCCTAAAACAGTCAGACCAATTTATCAAGCTTGACTTAAAACACACAAAATTAATGACATACCATCCTCATACTCCACAGTAGCTGCATGATTCAGTGAAGATGCCTCTTTTTTGGAAGCACTGTCAAAGGTTGGCTCGGTGGATGCAGCAATCACTGACCTAGGATTCTCCCTTGGAATTATATAATTATATCCCTTGCTTATATTTAGACCTTCCGCAGCCCGATCAAAGAAGGGCACCTATATTGGACAATTAGAAGAAACAAAGACTTCAACAAAGTAAGGGAAAAGAAAAGGTACAGATACAACAAATTCACAGAATTTCAACACAAATAATTCCCTCCTCACCTTTGTACCATCACTGCTAGGATGATATTTCCTGACACTCACAGTCAACGGCTTAAGTGAATGGTGCCTTGATGTAAAATAAGATGGAACTCTGATTTTTGCAGGTTTACTAGACACCTATTTGGCACAATAACAAAGCTCGTGAGATTTTTAAAAGAAAATCATCCTAGATAAATAAGTTTATTTTCAATGTAGCATGGAAAGCGTGTGGATATACTCACGGGCATGCTAGAGATTCCATGTTGAATAAATGAAGAACGGACAGAGTGATCTATCACTGGCTGGAATGTTTTAGTTTCAGATCCAAAAGGATCTTTCACAGCTATAATGCTTTCCGTGACCTTGCTTGTTGCTGTGAACCTATAAAGAAATAAGATGATTGCCTCAATATTTTGTGGCTAGTCAACTAATTGTTTTTTCTTATAATCTATACAGCAAAAAGCATGAAATAAAAGTATGATAAATTTTTACAAAAACAAAAATGAAGATAAAAACATCAGCTTACTGTTGAGGAGGATTGGGCTGAGGCGAGCCAACATCGAGTGAAAAACCTCCATTATTCCCTAATGGTAACCAGAAAATAGCAAAGAAAGTTAAAATGTTATACAAAAAATAGCAGTTACTAATATATGATAGATGTTGCACACAGAAATCATTAGTATATTTTCGTAATGATCATATGAACTTTTTCAAGATACCTGCTGAGACAAGAGGTGTTGTCCAGGGAGATGATGCTTGCTGATGAGGGAAGAAAAAAGGAGGTTACAGAAGTAGAACAAATTATACAAGAAAATATTACCCAAAAAAAAGAATTAAAATATCTAAGAGACAGGAATGAGCATAAAACTATAACATAATCCAAACAAAGAAATCATGTATTGCAATTTCAACCAGATCAGATGAAAAGTGCTTGATGAGCAACACACAGAAAGAAGTGATAGGAAGTTCAGAAAAATACTGCGCATTACTTACAATTGTATCTATCACTGAATTTCCATTGTTTGGCCATGGTTTTATCGAGCTAATAGCAGAACTACTTGCTACTTGGTCACATCCATTTCCAGTAGATGGTGAGTGGATTGACAGATGTTTAGGTGTTGTTCTTAGTAAGTAATCAGGCCAAAGTCTTAAAGCTTGAGTTGATAACTGAGGATTCTGTAGTGGCTGATTATTTGGATCACCGGCAGTGACTTGGTCGCATCCAGATCCAGTAAAAATGGGTGTTCTGGTGTGAAATGCAGATATATTTGGTGATGGGATTTGAAAAGTAGGAGTATTCATATTTGTTGAGAACGCTGGAGCACTACAAGATGGAGTAAGGATTCCCAAGGAACTTGTAACTGAAGGAAGAGGGATGCTCAAGTGCTGTTTGTTAATCCCCTGTGCCTGGTCACTGACTGAATTCTGCTGGACTGAAAAAAAAAAAAAAAAAAAAAAAAAAATCAAAATTATTTGATAGCAATATTATCAATAGACTTCTACAGACTACAACAGCATGTGATGAGGGTATAAAGAAGAGAACATAAGGTTGAAAAACTTGTAACACATTAAGCATGCATACCTCCAGATTTTAGGCCATAGTTCTCCCATCTCAATTCTTCATGGCTTTTACCAGCGTAACAAGGCATGCCTGATATTGAGATTAGTCTGCAATTTTTTGAATCATCCTTTATAATAGTTTGCTCATATGATTTAATTCTGCATCCTGTATATTGGCCACAAAAAAGATTGCAGTAAATTTACATCACAGAGAAAAAGTTAATAAAATTTACCAGAACAAAGCTGTGGCAGGAAATCAGCAGTATTAGAAGAATGTATACAAAAAAAAAAAAAAAAAAAAAAAAAAAAAAAAAAAAAAAAAAAAAAACTGCATTTGGACAGGTTGTGATTTTGTTTGAATTTGATTATTACTACCCTCAACAGAGTTCAAAGCTCCAGTGAACCGGGTGGGGAATACTCAAAATAAAGTCCCTAAGGCAACAGGACCAAGAAATGATAAACTATGAAAACACATAATTGCTACCCAACAATATAGTAGGTAAAGAAAAACATTTAGAAGTAGAGATTTTACTTCATTTCTTATACATAGTATCCACTTTTCCTTTTTACTTTTGGGTGGCAGATACATTAAGAATTAGTACAACTTTTGGGGAAGCCCTTCCTGCTTGTTTAGAATTTGATGATTGCAGAACAAATTCAATTAGGCAAAGTAGATTTGTTATCACTACAATCCGTTAGTAATCAGACATTACCTCCAAAGTTTCCAGCATACTTAGTTCAAGCATGAGAGAAATTATTGCCTCACACCCCTAGTACAAAAGTGTTGGATGATATATAAACTTAATCCATAGGTGTATACTATTTTAAAATAATCACGGCAGATTTTTAGCATATCAACAATTAATCAGGATTCCACGATTTATTGTAACTAATTATGCCCATTACTGGTCTGACGAACATACAAACTCTAATTACTCTGTATCACAAGTCTCTGTAGGATCAACAAACCAACCACAAGTTTCTATCTCAAAATCCAAAATCCATAGTCTCAGTCACACTGGACATTGATTAGAATAGAAGAATGTTAAGATGGTCAAAAGACAATTAACAAAAACCCTCACAACTGTCACAAGTCAAACATTTTATTCCAGAAATTATTCAGATCTTCAAATTAGTAATTCCAAGTGATAGCCATAACTGATATTGTTTATTCACGTAACTGAACTTAAATGGAGCCTAAAGAACCAAAAAAAGGTGCAGGTATTCCAACAATTTAAGGATAGTGTATTCATAATGTGAAATAAAAGCAGATAATTAAATAATCATAAAATTCACTATTTCACCTACTAGTAATGATGGGGAAGTCACAGAACTGGAAGTTGAAAATGGGTTGGCAGGCATTATTCCAAGTGCATTTGAAGTTTGCCCAAAATTTGACCCTGTGACATGTGAAGCTAGTGCATTTCTCAATGGCATAAAAGCAGCTGCATTGCTACTATTATTACTGGTAAATCCAACTATTGCAGGTGGTCCAGGAGCTCCCGCTGGTGTATCGTCAATCCCTAAATCATAAAATGAAATATTTCGAAAATGACATTGTTTACATTATCAGTAAGATGTTTGACGTGGAAGCTAAGGAAATGGAAACCCCCTCAAAAGATAATCTATTAGGGGGTAGGGTAGTAGAACAACTCAGTGGGTCACAGAGAGCAAGAGAAAATATAAAACACATGAAGCTCCAAAAGTCCAAAGTATTGATCAAATAGTTGAAGTTCATATCGTGAAAGCAAACTCTATGTAATAGGATGATTTCCAAAGTTTAGGAAGCCAAAGGAATGAATCTCCTCAACAGGTGAATACTGATTTCAGACCCTGTCATCAATTTGAATGATCCACAAGCTCACCAGAAAGAAAGTACTAATTGAATAAGGGCTAAGTGCTGAATAGGAAAAATTAAGATATAAGAGGGTAATCTATTTAAAGCAATAGACTTCCTGTCTATTACTCATTGTGAAAAGATGAATTGTCAAATACGGGATTAAAGGTCGATGTTTTTCACCCACCATGAGTTAATAAAGGCTGTGGCATACTCCTATGCCTTCATGATTATTCTTATCACGTCATTGACAATCACTCGGCATACAAATAATTTCTACTGTTTCATTGCCCATAAAAGCGTGCCCTCAAGAATTAAGATGCTTAGGAATCTGATCAGTATCGAGAGGAAACTACAACATAATGTGGATGTAGTAATGAAAAAAACACAGTTAGGCAGTGAAACTATATGCACCATCACTAATTAATCAACATAAAACAAGAAGCAGCAGCATGAAAATGTACAGTATCAATAGTGAAAAGGAAATGCAGATATTTGCCACATAAAAGACGCAGAAATTAAGCAAGGCATAAGTACCACCAGAAACTACTACAACTTCTTTGACTGATATTGGGCGAATAGCAGGATTTGAACCTGCATCTTCTCCTGGGTAGGAGAAGACTTACCATTTTTTATTATATTCGCAAATGTACAGTGTCAATGTTGAAAAGAAAAGGTAGATATTCACCAATCACCACACAAAGGATGCAGAAAATATGCAAGATTAAGTACCAGCATAATGTTACAAGTTTATGTAGTTTTGGACAAATAGTGAGGACCAATCCTACATCCCCCTCCTTGAGGGAAGAGTAACCAAAACTGGTATAAGAGATACTGTGGCTATATGTGCCAAATGGAACATATGACCATCAAATAATCATGACTTAAGAAAGTACCAATATTCAAAGTCAAAGCAATCAAATCATAAAAATATTAGTTAGCTTCAATTTAATTCCCCTTCCCAGATTCTTCTTTAGATTAGGCTATTACACTAGTTACAGCATAACCCATGACAAAGAGCATTGATTCAATAACTAGTACTAATTACTAAATAAGTATCAGTCTCTTCCATATTTACCTTCACCTATCTTAAAATCTATCCCATTCAAGAAGCTATGATGTCAGCCAATCTAGAGGCTTGACACATGAGTACATGACACACCACCTCCCCAACGAAAAAAGAAAGAAGAGAAGAAAACAAATGAAAGTAGAGCCGATACATTGGTGGCAGGAGAAGTCAGAAATGAAGATGATGATGCTCCAAATTATCCAGTTGAAGTTCCACCAAAAAGTGACTTCTGTATTGAGGAACTTGGGATGGTTTCACTCTCTATTGTATTAAATATTTAAAAGCAACTGAATTATGCCCAGGAATTCTCTTATTCCCAAATAATGACAAGGCAAAAAATAAAGAACAGGGACCTTGTGCAAACACTGAAGACTTGAAATAAATAATGTATAAAAATATAAATAAATAAAAGGACACACAGTTATAATACCAGAAAACTGTTTGTTTAGCAAATGACAGATGAGAATGCAATAAATGATATGCATCGGCAGTTAATGTAACTTAGAAGACTAAGTAAGATACTGTAGATTTTAATTCTCTGGAGAGAGAAGATTCCTAAGTTCTCAAACATGAACAATACAAAAAGCACACTAACTACTACAGAGTAATATGTAAAATAAACTCCCCATGGAAACAAAATCATGTTAATTAGATTTAACAAGTAAGCACGAAAATAAATAAAAGCCAAACAATAAATGCTTCAATTAAGGATAATACAGAAACCAAACATGATGATGATAGACCTCCAAATGCTCCTCTTGAAGTAGTAGAACCAAATGGACCATAATTTCCAACGCTTGTGGTCCCAAGTGTTGATGATGATCCAAAGAAAGCAGCTGGTTGTCGTTGTCCAAATGCTGGCACATACAAGCAAACAGAGAAATCAGCGCAAACTGACCAGAGAGCTGTGGATTTGACTTCCACTTGATTCAAAGCATAAATCACTATTCATTTTTTCCCTAATGAAGATAAAAAAAATTCAAGAACTGCCAAACTATGGACATAATCATATAAATTATCAAGGGAATATTAAGAAGAAAACAAAATGATCCTAAAAATACATTGTGAAAAACCTGACATGAATCATTTATCACTTACTCAAGGATGGGGAAGAAGCCGACGACACTCCAAATAAACCTGTTGAACTTCCACCAATAAATGATCCCTGATTAATGAAACTTGGGGAAGTAGTACTTCCTGTTGTATTAGAAGCAAACATATAACTCGAATTGCTACCCTTTCCAAACAAACTTGACATTCCCAAAGAAGACGATGTTGATCCTAATACATTGGTTGTACTACCCCCAAAAATTGACCCTTGGGTCGGTAATCTTGTAGTCCCTGTTGTATTTGGAGCGAACACATTACTCAAATTGCTACCATTTCCAAACAAACTTGACGTCCTCAAGGAAGAAGATGCTTCCCCAAATACATTGGTTGTACTACCCCCAAAAGCTGACCCTTGGGTAGATATATTAGGAAAATTTGTAGTCCCCATTGCATTAGAAGCAAGCAAATCACTTGAATTGCCACCACTACCAAACACACTCGACGTCCCAAAGGAATACGATGCAGCTCCAAATGCATTGGTGGCATTACAGCCAAAACCTGACCCTTGGGTAGATATATTTGGGAAATTTGTAGTCCCCATTGCATTAGAAGCAAATGGATTACTCAAATTGCTACCACTCCCAAACACACTTGATATCTGAAAAGGAGACGATGCAGCACCAAATGCATTGATGGCATTACCACCAAAACCTTTGGAAGCAAACAAATTACTCGAATTGCTAACGTTTCCAAACTCACGTGACGTCTCCAAGGAGGCCGAAACTTGCCCGAACACTGTAAAATGGAGAATAAAAAAGCTCACATGATATCGAAAGCCATTCAAAGTACCATATCCACAACAACACTTTAAGTATGTTAAGCATGCATGATTACACTACGTACATTTTTATATTCAATAGGTATACAGAGACCAAATCATGCAGGTACTCTGAAGTATCCCAAATTATTACTACAGTCAATGAGAAATCAGGAAAAACTTCAATTAAGCATTTTAATTTTTTTTTAATTATTTTTTTTGGATAACTTGGCAAAATTTCAAGTTATTCTATCAAATCAAGCCATTTTCCACTATTTTTACTAGAAATTCGATGAATTTCCTTGTGTTTTCTCTTTTCAGAAATTCTCAAGTTCTTAATACAACCTCACGAAAATTATTATAAAAAAAAAAAAATATATGAAATTTTTTAAAAAAAAAAAAAAGAAAGAAAGAAAACTCTAATTCTCTATCATCAATTCAAACCCTAGACGAAGAAATCCAACAATTACCATCAAAAAATTGCAAATAAGTAAAATAACTATACAGAAAATCCCTAAATATCATTAATTCAAATCCTAGACGAATGAAATTGTGCAATAATGAACAGAAACTTGTGAAAATTTCAAAAAGTAATAGTTCGTTTTTACAATTAAAAGACATCGTAAATTACCTCCAGCCATCAATTATGGTTGAAATCTGGATCGCTAGAATCTTCAACAAATTACGATGAACGCAACAAATTTGATATTTGGAATTTGGAAAGGAATCAAAATTGAAGCAATTAAAAAGAGTAAAAATAAAAGAATCCATATATATATATAGTTAGAACTTAGCTTGAAAATGGAGCAGGAAAATAATATAATATGCCCAGAATTTTAGTTCTTCGGCGTCAGAAGAACGCATTATATACGAAGTATGATTTCAACTCCCGCGTTTTTTTTTTTATCTGCAAAAGCATACTCGCAGGATACATGTTATGATTCTATTAACTTGAACTCCTCGGATTGGGCTTGAGATCAAGTTGGGCTTATGTTTTCAATATCCAATTACTATTGGCTAGCGCAAACTTTTAGCTGGCCTCGCGACCAGCCGTAGCTGGCTGATCCCGCGCAACAAAAATGAACATTTATTAGAAAAAAATGAACCTTTACCAGAAAATAATGAACATTTATTAATTGGATATTGCATTATATAAAATAAATATTTATAATATAAGAGTAAGATAAAGAGACTATGAAATTGGAAAAAAAAAATAAAAAAAATTGTACATCTAATATTATATAACTGAACATTTCAGTTGTAAATAAAAATGAACATATAAATGTTGTTGCTTATTCATCAACATTTTTTTAAGCTTCAAATGAAATACCTAGATTTGTTCAATTCTCTAAAATGGATATCTTGCAATTTGCTGAACTATATGATTTAAAACCAATTAAATAAATCAACAATCTGTTTTATAATAATGAACAAAATGCTAATGTCTAACATTGTTAATGCTAATGTTAATTGAACATCCTATACTATAAAAACGAACATTTTATACAACTGAACAAATACAAAAATTTGTATTAATTAAAAAAGAAAATGAACATTTATTTTAGAAGAATGAACATCATAGTGCATGAAAATGAACATTTAATTATTGAGAAATGCATAATTATTGTAAAATATGTTCAATTAGAAAATGCTCATTTTTGTTATAGTAAATACTATTTCTCAGCGAGGGACAAGCCAGAGTTGGCTGGTCTTGAGTCCAGCTATTAACTATTGATTAGCTAGCCAAGTTACGGGTTAGCCATACTAATAGCTAGATCCAGATATGAATGTACAATATGATAACATATAGAGGTGTCAATTCTGGGCATTCGGTCGAGTTTGATCGAGTCTAGTCGGGTTAGTTATAGTTTAGGTTTGAGTCATACTAAATCTTTATGGCAGTGCTGATTAAATACGGATTGAGTCATACTAAATTTTATGGCAATGCATATCAAATTCTGGATCAAATCATTTTTGGGTTAATTCAAGTCTAGTCGAGTCGGGTTAGTTTTCAACACCCTTATTACCCAATGCTTAACCTTAAAAAAAAACTCATGCCAGTACTATTTTGGATATCAGACTGATTATGCTTGGAGAAATAATTCCTTCTACTCTTCTAGTAAAGGTTTGAGTCATGCTAGATTCAAATTTGAAATTATATGTGTACAATACCTTTATTAAAAAGAAAATAAATTAAAATTAAGGGTTGAGGCAGAGGGTTATTATCTATCTATTACACATTACACATTAATAAAGGGGAAGCTAAAGAGACATTTGGTGGCGCTATATTAAAACAAATTCCTCCAAAAGTATTTGTTTAAAAAAAACATTCTTACTATAACAAAAGATTATTGTATCTAAATAATGACATTTGCTTAACATAAAATCTAAATTAAATTTTCTAGAATAATAAAATATTCATTATAACTATTATATGTGGTTATTTTTTTTAATATATTTCACACTTTCTAATAATTGGTGTGTCGAGTTCTTATTTTTTATGATGTACTTACAATTTTGTTGTCATCATAATTATTAAACAATAGTGCTTCTATTGCACAGGTTTAACCTATATTATCAATAAACAAAAATGAAATTATAATTAAAACAACAAACATGTTTAATCAATATGACATTTTTGTAATTATTACACTATAAGCGACGGATCTCATCTTTAGTGAATTTTGTTTTATTAATCTTTCAATTATGCCACCTGATTGTGTCGAAGGAGATAAACTTTATTTTCATGAGGACAGTACGTACCTAGTGATGTCAATTCATGTAGGGTAGAGTTCGATGAGATCGGGTCTATTTTAAAGTTGAGTCGTGCTAAATTATCTATTAACTAATACTAAAACAAAACATGCTGACATCATCTTTCTCTAAATTTGTACACATGTCGCTTTCTTATAAAAAAAAATTCCCGCCTAAATGCTTTAATGACATCATCATTTTTTTTTTTAAAGTTGAACTACTCTAGTTTTATTAATTGAAAACTATTTATGAATTTTGACTAAAAAATCAAATAGATGCTTCTACAAACTACTATACAAACTGTTAATTGATGGAAGCTAAAATAATAATTTTGATGACATCTATTAACTAATACTAAAACAAAACATGCTGACATTATCTTTCTCTAAATTTGTACACACGTCGTTTTCTCATGAAAAAATTTCCCGCCTAATTGCTTTAATGACATCATCTTTATTTATTTATTTTATTATTTTTTTTTAAAGCTGAACTACTCTATTTTTTTTAATTTGAAAACTATTTATGAATTTTGACAAAAAAAAATCAAATAGATGCTTCTACAAACTACTATACAAACTGTTAATTGCTGGAAGCTAAAATAACAATTTTGATGACATTGGTACTAAGTATACTTTTTGAAGCATTGGTGCTAATTATATACTATGTAATTTTTTTCTTCAGATTTCATTAATATGCATTCCTTAAATAATTTTCTTTTGACTATTTCAATTATTAATTATAAATAATGTGTTTCATATATATCCTTAAATGTAAATTATTTTTATATCTAATTATAATCTTTATATACCATATAATGCAACAAAACATAAATTACAAGAAAGATTAATTCTAACCGCATCGCATGAAGATAACCTGATTGTATTCATATACAAAATCTGAATATCGGATTAGATTGGGTCGAGTTGGTCGGATTAGTTTTGGTTTGACACCTACTAGTACTAGTACATTCGATGACGCGCACACATAGACGCAAGTATATAAATACATCTCACAAACAAAACTAGGAGTAAATCAAAAGGAGGTAAATTGATCTGTCTAAAAGCTGGTGGAATACCTCTAACACGGAAATACCGAGGGTGTTGTTGATTTTATATCATAATCTCAAAACAAGAGAGAATTTTATAGTCATCCAAAAATTTCAAGAGAAATTAAACATGGCTCAAAACCCTCAATTGTTTCCAAATGGTATGCCTGTTCCTTTTTATGCCGAATTGTTCGTCTTGGCTAGAGATGGTGTTGAATTTGAGATCGATAAAATCCCTGGGTTAGAATTTCTCCTCCTTTAATTTGTGTTTAATAATGTTGGTTTTTTTTTTGGTATTCTGATGAATTTGAATTTGAGGTTAATTTGTTTAATTGACCGGTTGATTTGTGTATTTTTAGATTAGGAATTGGTTAATTGTTACAAGTAGTTGTGTTTCTGGTATCGAATTGAGCTTTTTTTTTTCCTTTTTTTCTTTTTTTTTTTTTCTTTTTTTTTTTTTTTTTCCAAATTTCGCTTAATTTCTTCTAAGCTATGCGAATTTTTTTGTTTTTTTGGGTTTGGTATTGACTTGGGTTTTTGGTTGGTTTTTTAATTGCAGATTTGATATTGTTTAAAGAAAATTCGTACTTATAAATTGCTATTTAAAAAATAAAAAAATAAAAAAATTATTGGGTGAAACATCAAATTTGGATTATAGAGGACAATAAGAGAATTGAGTTAATAAAACAAGTAGATTGAAAATACCAGAAACAACATTTAACTTAACTTTTTCTTCAATTGGTTATGTAGCAAACCCCTGTTAGTTTGATAAAAGCAAGTTTATGGGAGATAATGGGTGAGTGAGAGAGTTTTTGTAAAATAATGAAGGCAATAGTATATGAGAGATGATAGGTGATAGTTAAGCAAAAGGGATAAGATGAAGTGTTAGTCGAAATTACTTAAGCTTTTCGACTATGATTTTGGGGACGATTCTGAACTTGTAGTAACCTCCCTCCATCCCTACGAAGTAAATTATTTAAGTTGTTAGTCAATTAGATTTTTGAAATTGCCTACCTTTGTCGGCTATGAACAAAATTCATGAAGGGTAGTGTGAATTTTATATTGGAATTTTGAAATTCTCTTTACCGACATTTGTTGGATATGAACAAAGGTAGTATGAAATTGTGAATGTTCTTTTGGGGTAGGACTTTGAGAGATGAAATAAATGCTTTTAGTCATGATCAATAGGGATTGCCCATACGAGTGAAGCTTGAACTTGGCAGTGGTTGGTTTTATTTGCGAGAGCAGTGTAAAATATCATAAATTCCTAAGTCCTTAAATTACCGCCAATATTAGATGAACTCACTTTTAATATTATCTTTTTTTACTAGTAGTAGATCAGAATGTGGCATTATTCAAAATTTATGTTTTAGCCTTTTAGGAGATATCCTTCACAAGAACTTATTGTTAGCTAATTATATAGTAGAGTGTTGAGGTTTGTATATAAATTTCCTTCATAGACTTTGTGCTCTTGGTACAAAGAATTTAGGTTAATACTTTGACTGCTGGAATCCTATTAGTAACCAAATCACGTTGCTTGATCATGAGTTGTATTTTGTAATGTACCTCATGCAATTGTCCAACAACCTTTCTTCCAAGCTACTCCCTATGTCCCCATTTTTTGCCCCATTGCAAATAAATATGTCAAAGTTGAAAAACTTTGACCATAAATTTCCATTAATCAAGAAGACATAATATATCCATGTGGGATATTGTTAGATTCGTCTCATTGCATCTTTTATCAATATCAAGTTTTTATAACTTTTACTTGTATAGAAAATGAAGTTATATACATTTTAACATGTGTCTTGGAAACCGTGAAAAGTCAAATGGGGCAAAAAAATAGGGATAGAAGGAGTATTTTCTTAAGGTGTTAGCTCCACTAGCATTTTTTCCCACAATTCTGGAAGATGCTCTGCAGTAATACAATGTGCAATTAATTAATAGTGGTTTAAGTGACTAAGCAATCTGCAAATATGTATTACATTCAGCACCTACGGATAATTGGTAGAGCCAAATAATGAGGCACTCCATATTGCATGTGGGCAGGTTCATGACCAGTTGTTTGTGTGATTAGTTGCTATGTGTCGTTTCCTAGTATTGTCACAAGATTAATGACTAAATTTGATCTTATAATTCTTCCTTCAAAATTTTGTTTTCGGACATGTGAAGGTGTTGATTGTTATGGCTTTCATGTATGCTACACTGTTACTATATGGATATATGAGGATCTCATCAATTATGATATAAAATGTATCCTTTTGGTTAGAAATAATATCAAATTTTTAATGCATCATTTTTGCTTTATTAATGACATCTCTGTCTGGAATGAGTGATTAGTGGAAGACACCACTGTTACAAGATTTTTGTAAAAAAATCATGTTAAATCCTTAAACTTTAAAGTTTTAGAAACGTGACTATTACTTTTAGATGGAGGGAGTATCATTTTTTTACCAAAACTTTCTTTGTACATGCCCAAAAGGAAAAGACTAAGATGTAGATGAAATTATATTTTGAAGTTGAGTTTAATTACTTAAATATGATTTGCTGAATTTATTGATAAATAAAGATTATAGCTTTAGGAAGAAGCTCTGCAGCTTTAAAATTGTAGTCTCTTTTAGTTCTGCAATTATTAGCTCGTCTTCAAGTTGATTAATTTTAATCCATAATGCACTATTGTTTGTCTCACTTGTGTTTTACTGGCTTCTAGGAGCGGAAAAGTGAAAGCTAAGGGGACTATCTACTTGTCAAATGTGCGCATGGTATTTGTTGCAAGCAAGCCTGTTGGGAATTTTTATGCATTTGATATGCCTCTGGTATACGAACTTTTCCTTAGTGAATGATTCTGTGTTGTATTTTTCCTTTCTAGTTGATCCAAAAAGCTAACTACTTTTTATTACATGCCATTTCGATTTTAAACCTTTTTTCGTCCTTCCCTACCATCCGCTATTGATTAGACTTGTTTGTAGGGGATCATGGTGTCAAGTGTTTCTTTCTTGCCAACAGAAAATGTCTTATGCTAATAGTGTAGCGTTTATTTCTTTATTTTGGCATTGAAGAATAATTCAACTATTTTACTGAAATGCTTCATCTGAAGTGGAAGTCACATAAGTATATCTATTACTTTTTTGTTTTTTGGGTTATTTTGTTTTCTGTATTTTGATGGTTTAAAGCTATGGTGATCTACGTTGCCTTTCTGCAGTTGCATGTTCATAGTGAGAAATTCAACCAACCAATATTTCATTGCAACAACATTTCCGGACATGTGGAACCTGTGAGTTTTCAAACTATCAATTTGCACATTGGTCATGCTCTTTAGAGTTTGGACAGTCCTTGTTTTCTGAAACTTCAAATTTGCAGGTTATACCTGAAAATGAGAACAGGGCTTTATACTCAACCCACCCATTCAAGATTTTGTTCAAGGAGGGTGGCTGTGGTACCTTTGTTCCATTGTTCTTTAACTTGATCAATTCCGTTAGGCGCTACAATCAGCACGCTGCACCTGCCCCAGAGCCTCATATTGATCCTCTACGTGCAGCACAAACTCCTGTGGATGAAATGATGAGACATGCGTAAGTATATTTTTAATGTTTCGAGTCTTCAAGATAATAGTGGACCTTGAGGTAGTTCACAAAACCAGAACTATATTTCTGCAGGTATGTTGATCCAAATGATCCTACAAAGATCTTTCTGCAGCAACCTACACCAGAGTCAAATCTGAGACGGCGTACATACCATTCACAAGGGGACACCACCATGTAGTACTAACTTGTTTCTTGTGTGGAAGATCTACCAAGTAAAGATAAGAACAATATGTTTTCAGTTCATATTCGTGATGATTAAGGTGCTCTCATGGATTGTTAATACCTTTTGTATTTTCATCTTTCTATGGAGTTCAGGACCTCGTATTATACAAACATCGTTGGCTTTATAATAATAATTTATTGTATATTACTGCAGTAAGATTTATGAGTTTTCGGGGTTTTTTTTATGTATATTGATTATAAGAAAAATTAGAAAATAACACCACAAAAATTACAGAAATTTGATTATAACACCACAAAATTTCGAACTTTTATTACAACACCACAAAAAAAAACACATAAATTGGATTTTACCACCTCCTACCGGATTTTTGGATGAAATCCCTGTTAGTAAGACCCACTATAAACACGTGTCAATTAGGTATTGGTTTTAAAAAAATAAATAAATAAAAAGAAAAATAAAAAAAATAAAAAAACCTTAAAACCCTAACCAGCTACTAGCCCACCACCAGCCACCCTAACCCCTATCGCCGGCAGCACAACCTTAGCCGTCGACACCGCTTGCCCCATCCAAAACTAGCCCAACCACCACCCTTAAAACCGCGCGACTCCATCCCTTCCCCCCTACCCCTCCCCGAAACCATCCAGTCCCTTCAAACGCCGCGAAAACCACCCTAACCTTCGCCCAGAAATTGAAATCCACCGGCAGAAATCAAACCCCCCCTCTCCATCGCCCGAAACCCCCCTCCTCTAACACCGAAAATGACCGAAACCCCCCTCCCCTAACACTGGATACCCCCAAAACCTCCTCCCTAACACCGGTGGACGGGGTTTAATTCGCGATTTGACGTCTTCTTCATCGTTGGTGTGGTGCGTAAGGTGGTTGCGGGGGCTAGGGTGGTTTTCGGAGAGGGGGAAGGGAGGAAGTGTTGAAGTCGGCAGTTTTGGTGGGGTTAGGGGGTTTCGACGGTTGGGTTTGGGTTGTTGGCGGCTGGCTTTGGGCTGTTGGCGGCAAGGGCATGTGGTTCCGGTGGTGGGGCTGGGCTGGGTTGGGTTAGGGTTTAGGGTTTTTTTTTCTTTTTTTTTAATTTTTGTTTTTATTTTTATTTATCTTTTTTTTAAACAAATCGCGTGTCTACAGTGAGCCCCACCAACGGATTCCATCCAAGAATCCATTAGATAGTGGTGAAATCAAATTTTTTGATTTTTTTTGTGTTGTTATAATAAAAGTTTGAGATTTTGTGGTGTTATAATCCATTTTTTGTGAAATTTGTGGTGTTATTTTCTAATTTTTCCTTGATTATATTCTGAAGGTTGCACTTATGTTATATGTATATGATGTTATCTACAAACTACTAATCCAGAAAGAGTATGAAAACAAGTATGATTTTTCCTACTTTTTTAAAATGCTACCAAATTACGATTGCTAGGCATTAACCCATGTCTACACATAATAAAAACATGCATGACTGCATGAGGCTGTAACGAGTGAGTATATGAGGGAATATGAATCACTAACACTAGGGATGGCAATGGGTCTAGGATCCTACCCAGACTCTGTCAGAGTCTACCCTGAAATACGGGTATGGGTCCAATTTTTTTAGACCCTGTGGGTGCGAGTAGGGTATGAGTCTAGGTGGTATCGGGTAGGGTAAGGGTCCGGGTATAATCTATTCAAACCCAGACCCTACCCGCGGACCCGTCAAACCCAGACCCTACTCAAACTTGTACTTAGATTCGTCCGATTTATTAATTTTGTAGGATCTTGATAATGAAATTGAGTATGATAAGAAAGAAGACTACTAATTTTGTGGTTGTGCATTTATTTATATAAGAATGAGACTTTGAATTGTAAAGTGTTTACGGAAAAAAATATTTTGAGTTTTTTTTTTCCATAGTTGTACAATTTGTCAAATTAATTATAATTATAATGTCAAAATAAATAAATAAATAATAATAATAATAATAATAATAATATTAATAATAATAATAGTAATAGTAATAGTAATAATAATAATAATAATTATTATTATAATAATTAATAATAATAATAATAATAATTATTATTATTATTATTATTTATTTTGCGTGCTATATGCAAGTATATATATGCAATCGTACATTAAAAAAAAGACGATTAAAAATTAGGGGATAAAAAGGTAACGGACCCTGTTTGGACCCTGGACTCTTCCCAGACCCTACTAGACCCAGGTAAGGGTCTAAAAATTTTAGACCCTAAGGGTTCGGGTAGGGTATGGGTATGGGAAAAAATTTACAGGTACGGGTTTGGGTATTACTAGACCCTATTGCCATCCCTAACTAACATGTCTTCCTAGAAGACACTAACACTTTTTTTTGGTCTTTTCATTAAGTTTTTCGTTGGTGTTTATAACAACCCTCTTGGTATCTTATTTATTAAATATTATTAAAGCAAAACGTTGCTGACATCATCAACCTTTAATGTATCCTACGTGTCATTCTCACATTAAAAATTTTCCCTCCATTTCTATGTGTGATGTCTAGGGATGGCAATGGGTAGAGTTTAGTGATACCCGGACCCGTACCCGGAATTTTCAATTCATACCCATACCCTACCCGGATCCTTAGGGTCTAAAATTTCAAGACCCTTACCCGGACCCTATGGGTCTAGCAAGTCTGGGTTGGGTCCAGGGTCTAATATGGGTCCTTCACTATTTTTTTCTCCAAATTTTAATCGTCTAATTTTTATTGCATAATTGCATGTATTGCGCAAAAAACAAATAAACTAATACATAAGAACATGACCGATTAATTTGACATATTGTAAAATAATTAAATAAAAATGTTAGAATGATAGATAAACAAATTATTATTATCCATAAGCATATTACAATTTAAATCTTGTAAAATGGTGCACAACTAGAAAGTTAATAGCCTACTATTTATAATTGTCTTTCATATCATACTCGATTTCATCATTAACATCCTACAAAATCAACATCCTTAAGATTTTTTTCTATTGGATTTTGAAACTTTGTCTAAGTTAATATATTATGCAGGCAGGTCTATGTACAGGTCTGGGTAGGGTATCGGTCTTAAGGGTCCGTGGGTTGGGTCTAGGTCTGAAAACATCATACCCGAACCCTTACCCTACCTGATGCCGCCTAAACCCATACCCTACCCGTACCCATAGGGTCTAAAAAAATAAGACCCATACCCGTATTGAAGGGTAGGGTCTGACAGGGTCTGGGTAAGGTCCCGGACCCATTGTCATCCCTAGTGATGTCATCAATTATTAATTTTTTTTTTAATCTACACTATACATTTTTCAAACAAAAAACAATTGCCACTTTTTTTTTTTTTTTTTACAGAAATGATAATTTTTTTTTTATGCATAATAAAAAAAAATTATTCAAATTGTGCAATGCACGAGTCTAATACCACCAGTTAACCAACAAACAATAATACTAGTTAAAGATATAGCTTTATAAGATTGATGATCATTTGTTTTAGCTTGATTAATGGCTAATAGCCCACCATGTAACGGATTAATTATTCAATTAGAGAGTTTTGATCAATACCCGAGCTTAGTTGACAATGAAATCTCTGGCGTTCTGAGCTTTCGGATTAACTAAGGTAGTTAACCTGAATCTTCTCTTCCTTAGATTAGGCACAACACAAATCTAATTCGTTTTCTACCTTAGATTGTAGTCTCTAATCAAACAATCTATATTGTTTTTATGATGAAGTTTTTAAACTGAAAAATAAGTCATTTGAGATATAAGGTTCGAGAGCATAACGTTCCTTTTTGGAAGAAACTTTTATTTAACGATTTTTTCACCATATACCCCTGAGTTTTAACTTTATTCACCATATACCACCAAAATTTTTCAAATTCACCATATAACCATCAGTTTCATGAAAATGCCACCACATGTCCTTTTCCGTAAACTCTATTAGTCAGTCAAGCTAAGTGTACTACATGGCATACTTTAATTGGTTCTTATTTAAATTAATTAATTAAAATAATTAAACAAATTTTTTTTTTAAAAAAAACCCCACGATTCCCCGAGCCCTAGCCACCCTCACTACCCCTACACCGCCGCCGGTGCCCAGACTCCCTCCCTCTCCCCCGCGCCGGTGCCGCCTCTCCCCCAAGTCAACGCCCGTTCCTCATAAACCACCACGAATTTCCCTCCTTCTCTCGACCCCTTTCCCCCTAAACCACCTCGACACTCCTCTCCCTCTCCCACGAAACCCAGTGAAACCCAAACATATCGGTCTCAAAGACAAATTGAACTATTTCTTGCCCAAATTTGAAGAAATTGAAAATCGTTTGAGGTTAAGGTTAGAGTTTTGATCGGATCGAAATCGTTTCCGAAGAGGAAATTAAAAGCAGAGAGAAAAGGGAAAGGGGTGCGGCACCGGCACGGGGAAGGGGGAGAGGCGGCGCTGGCGGCGGGGAGAAAGGCCGAGTCTAGGCGGCAGCGAGGGTGAAGGCAGGCTGGGTTGGGGTCAGGGAGGGTGGATGGGTTGGTGGTGGGTTTTTTTGTTTAATAATTTAATTAATTAATTAAACCTATCATAGGTTGCCACGTGGCACAATTAACCTTAATGACTAACGGATTTAATGACGTTAGTCATTAAGGGCATGTGGTGACATTTTCATGAAATTGATGGTAATATGGTGAATTTGAAAATTTTTGGTGGTATATGGTGAATATATAAAGTTAGAATTCAGGAGTATATGGTGAAAAAATCGTTTATTTAATTTGAAAAGATTACAACACTCATATATTACAACACTCTAATCTTAAAGCTTAAACAAACATGACAAGAACTAGAGTTTTTTTCTAATTTAAAAGAGATGGAAAATCAATCTTTTTCTTACGGTGAGGATTTTCTTTAGAGGGCTCTCTAAGAATTTAGAAAGACTCTATGAAACTATCTTCAAGTCTGCCTTACACACCTTGCCTACAAACCTTTATGTAAAGGAACTAAAAAGTTACATAATCCGTAGGATTCCAATCTACAAAGTGGATAATTGATTGTTGTTGTGGGTCGGGGCGGACCCACGAAGGAATGATGCTACCCCTAAAAAAACGAAATTGTTGATCAAAGAGACCGGTTGTTATAGACAACAGGAATCTTATATGCTTCCATATGAAATTAATGCCAAACTGCCATTGCCTATTGTTTTAAACTAAAAGAACCGATTAATGTTATATGGAGTATTTAACAAAGGGTGTCTTAGGTTCTCTCTTTTGCTTCTACTTATATGCGTACACGATTAATTTTGTATTCATCCAATTTTTATTTATTTTTTAAATTACTTTTTCTTAGGCTCTCATTTAAGTTATAAAAAAATAATAAAGTAGTAGAACCTATGATTTTTGTGAATTATAAAATAAATATATACTCAAATTTTACATATTTTTTAATCACCGTACATGATACCAAACATAAAGAAAAAAAAAATAATGAAATGAGTGTGTTGTTATTCTTAAAGACTCCTTTATTTTTGAAATTCTTCCCATTTTATTGCACTTTTCAATACACGTATTTGGTAAGTTATATATTTACTATTTAGTTTTATTTAAGTAAAGCAATTAAGATAAGTTTTTTCAATGAGAGTTTTTCACTCTGCCTCAATCTTTTCTAGTTGATGGCATGAGGTATTTTGATGCCTTGAGTTTCTTTGACATTGGCTAATTCTCTAGCTAAGTTGTCTGCTAAGGATCTCTTCGATCCTTGTATATGTTCAACAGTATAAGAGAATTTGTTAAGACATAATTGCCAACATAAGAGTCTCCTATGCGCTTGCATATTAGACAATTTTTTTAAAAAAAACCAAGTATGCCTTTGCAATATGTTCTTATCAAGAACTTTTTGGGGAATAAGAAGATTAAGAACTTCTTGATCCCTCTAATGATTGCAACAATATACTTTTGCATTGTAGGAGAATTTAACTTAGTTTTATTAAAACTTCCACTGTTGTATCTACAAAGTCTTTCACCTTCTTTGATTTTTAATGCAACACTCCAGTGCTTATTGCTAGCATTTGTTTCAAGAATTAAATCATCCTCACTAATAGGAAGTGTTAGTACAGGAAGATTTTTACACATAGATATTTTGGACAAATTTGGAATCATTTTTCTTTCAGTTCCAAGTTATGTCTTTCTTGAGTTTTTGTTGTAATTGTTTTCTTAACAATAAAGCAAGATTTTTTTTATGAAATTAGAAGCATAGGTTAAACATCTTAGAAAACTTTCATAGTTGTTTTCTATTTTCGATGTTATCTGGGAATTTTTCAATCTTTTCAAGAACATGTTTTTTTGCAAAATAATTTTTCCTGCCTCAATTTCTAATCCTAGAACTTCAATTTCTTGTTTAGCATGGACACATTTATCTTCTCCTTGAATTATTCCATGTTTAGCACATTTTTTAGTTACAACTTTAAGATCACTCTTATGTTGCATTAAATCTTTTGAGAAGATTAAAATATCATCTATATAAACCAAACAACACAGATTAAGCTCTCTGAAAATTTTATCCATCCTTATTGAAATATTTAATTTGTAGAGCATTTTTTTAATCCAAAAGGCACTACTAACCATTCACAATGTCCCTGGGGGCACTGAATGCATGCAATTAATGGAATGGTTTCCCCTTCCATTTCAATTTTCCAGTAACCACTCTTATAATTCATTTTAGAAATTAAAAAATCAAGTGGCTCCTTGTATTCTATTAAACAACACAGTTTTATTAGGAATATATATAATAACCATCAAACACAATATTATCATTTAATTAGTTGCTTATAATTTATTACCATTCTAGCTTTATCTCTTTTTTCTTCCGTATGATTTCTTACCATGAATGCTAGACTATTATGAGCATTTTTGCTATTCTATTTAACTTCTTTTTCAGCAATTCTTTTGTTTGTTCAATATATTCCAAATATCTTGATAGGTATAAACCATTTGTCTTCTCAAATAATCTTATTAGGATTTGTTAAAGTTATTTTAGCAGCATTATCCTTATCCCTATGTCATAATGGATTTGTTGAATATAACTCTACACATAATTATTCTTGCTGCTTAGTTTTCTTATCCATCAATAATGAGTTCTACCTCTTGTTGTGGTGTAGGAGTAGCCCTATCACTATACTGGTTGCACGTAAGTTCCATAGTTTGATGAGTATAAGCTTTTGTTATTTTATGAATAGGAACCGAATGACCATTAATGGTGAAGATAATTTGATCAACATTATGAGTGCATGGAGTGTATAATCTTTGAAAATTATTTCCTATTACCGTATCATGACATGGATGATTAATTGCCAATAAAATAGAAATAATGCATTGAACTCCTCCAATTTCAATTGGTAATTCTTCTATTATTTCCATATGCAACATGACATTATGAATTAGTAATTCTAACTTGCAATTGGATTTTTAGCTTATTTCCACAAGAATTCTAGAAATTAAATTCCAAAACAGGTAGAATATTTATTGTAACCTTTGATGCATATATCATTGGTATGTAAATACTTGGATTAGTGCTACTTATTTCATTAAAAAAATGGGTTAAACCAATGCCAACTAAATAGATCCTATGAGATCACACGTTACCGTGTTAGGTCAAACAAGAAAACCGGGTCCAAAAGTTGGGCTTAGTGAATGACCAGCCATATGGAATAAATGGGGAATGAGTCTGGCCCTAATTAGATGATAAGATTACATAACTAAGGGCTTAGGGAAAAATAAAACGACGCTCATCATCTTTCTTCCTCTCTCTCTCAACAACCGGTTAGAAGTTCTCCATAGAAGAGGAGATTAATCCCTCCCGTCCAACTAGCATTGGTGGAGGTTCGATCTACATTTGTGGAATAGTGTCACGGTCCGAGTGTTTTGACACCGGGTCATGCGGCGCGTTTTTGTCTTTTGGCGACAAGGACGCAAGCCTAGAGTGAAAAGGGTACACGAGCACACATCAACACGGACCAAGAGTATCTCAAGGAAGCACACATCGATAATGAGTGCAGAGTCGGGGCTTGTGACGACCGATATTTTGAAGGGCACAAGCGAGACCGACGACAACGAGGGTGTCTTTTGAGGTTCTCTTGGTTTGGAGGGGATGCTTTAAAACAAGGCAAGCACAGTATCTATAAAAGCATAAATCAACACACAAGTCTTAAAGCAATATGCAACTGGGTAGGGAGCTTTGATTCATTCAACCATTCGCTCCCTAAAGAGCTTTAAATAGAATTTACAATGGAAATCTAGTAAACACTAGATTGACAATAACATAATAATTCTACTTAAAGCCTAAAAAAACTTAAAGAAAAGCCTAGAAAGATAAACAAAAGCAAAATACAAGTAAAAAGAAAGAAGAATACATAAGAAAGGAGGTGGATTCTGACAAATAGTCATAGAGGAGCAACAATTGGGGCTCTAATCTTCGCAAAAAGGTAGAAGAAAGCTTGGGAATTCATGCATCAAAATTTAATTCTAAACTATTATGTGATCTTCTATTTGTATATGCATGAGATGCTGTTTAGGTGTGTATCAAATGTGTATCAATGAGATTCATGAAATTCCGCGTAGAGTACCTAAAACCCTAGGTATGGTGCTGATAACGTGTTGTAAAATAGAGAGAGAATAGATATGAGAGGTTGGGTGAGAAGAGGTGTATCCTTTCATATAATAGGAGATTTATATAAATATACATATACAATAGCAAGTTATTTATACGGAGAACCCTAAACCATACACCTAGAATATTCTAGAGAGTACAGGGGTATAATAGTCATCCACAAATATTTCATAATAAATATACTTTTTAAATCTAAAGGCCAGACTGATTGTGCTATGATTAAACCGAAATTGGACCATTAAAAGCAATACATAGCCCGGACTGAATAGATTTGGATCAATTTTATAAGTACATAAAAAAAAAATAATAAAAAATATGGTTAATGTCTTTCTGAAATCTTAATATATAATACGAAATACCTCATAATTTTAATCTTTTAGGATTTCTCCGAACATATTAAAGGTAAAATTGAATTTTATAAATCGATTTTGGACCGAATCGATTAAACCATGGGTATAATGCTAGAAGCCAAAATTGAAACAAGCAAATTATGATGAAAACATATAATTATGGGAACCATAAATTTAGTTTTCTCCTCTTTCTCTAGTTGGATCGGCCCACTTCTGACAAAATAAGAAGATAGGAGAACTAGTATAATATTTTTTACCTTCAAAATTTTTAGAAAGTGGGGGCATTAAAATTAAAACATAAATAAGAAAAAGGAAAAATAAAATTAAAAACGCGGCTGCTTTACACCAAAAAAACCGTAGTTCATCTCTGCTAATCAAATTCCAGCTCCTACAGATCGTCAATTTTACGATCCACAACTAAAAAGGGGTTTTTAATACTCCTCAAATTTCGATCAATTACAATTAAATTACCCTCAAAAAACCCAGAAAAATTTATTCTTTTTCTTCCCAATTTAATTCATTTATTTTATTTTATTGTTTTTTTTTTCCTTTCAATTAGGTGGTTTTTTCTGGATTTCAGCTATTGATCTTGATCTAATAAGGTGAAATAACTAATGGGGTTTTCTAGATTTCGATATTCTTCAATGGGTCGAATAGAATTTGTGATTTTATTTTCTGGGAAATTGTGAAATAGCTTGGTGAGTAATTTTTGTCAATCGAAACGTTTCGCGTTTCTGAGATGATTTCTTTGGGGAGGAAGGGATTAGAGCAGAGATTTAGCAGTAATAATAATAAGAGAGAGATGGAGGTTGAGACTGAGCTTGAAGAAGGAGAAGCTTGCTCTTACCAAGACGATGATGATGATACAAGCATTGACCCTGATGTTGCCCTTTCTTACTTAGTAAGCTTCTTAGTTTAATTGTTATTGGGTTTTGTTTTGATTTTATGGATTAATTTTGTGCAAATTTTGTTATTCAATTATATGGTGCTCTTCTACTTTAAGCTGTTTTTAGATCAGGAGTCTTTAGTAAGCATTGAAATTTTGCTTAACAGAATCTATTTGTTTTATAATTGTATAATTCTTTGTTATTGTATTAGTTAGCTACAATTGATACTTAGGTATTCGAGGTTGAGGTAGGAGCATTTTTGATGGGGTTTTGTTAGTGGGTGAATGGTGTTGAATTTGGTATGTCATGTGGGTAATGAAGTCACAGTTGTTATGAGAATGGAGATGCTAGTTTCGATCAAATGTTAGTGAATGTGAGCGTTTCTTCGTGAATGTAAAATTTGAAACCAACTTTGTGTATTGAGAATAATTGGTTTCGAACTAAGTTTGAGATGATATATGATATAAAGTGTGGGATTTTACCTCAGTGCTTGAATGTTGAGGATATTTCTTGTTTGATAATTGGGATACTTTCCTAAGTTGATGAAATACTAAAACTTGGAACTTCTCAAAGACTATAGCTGATTAATAATAGGTGTGGACCACAGAAGAAACATTGATCTTCTTTGATTGTCTGATGCTTTATAATGAAGTGCCAGTAGCACATATATGTCTTGGAGGTTGGAAGGAACTATACAACAGTTGTTCTAGGCTATCCGACTACATTTGAGATTTTATGGACTATGGTGGTTGATTAAAATGATCCAAACTTGCTAAAACTTTGTGAAATGCCATCGAATGATAGACCTTGAATAAATGCTTGGCCTTTTTCATGCTGGGGGAGGTGGGGAAGAGAGGGGGGGGGGGAGGGGGAGAGTTTGAGGTTCCCTCAACTTGTTGATGATTTTCATGCTAAGTTTCGTAACGGAAGTTACTACTTACTCTAAACTCCAAAAAATCTAGATCTGCTTGTCTGCACATTTTATGACCAGCTACTCTTGAGCAGCAAAAGGAAGTGCTAGCTCTATCTATTAACTGTATGGAGTCATTTATTTGTTATTTACTACCTTTCAATATCTGACAGCTTATCAAAGTGTCCATTGATGATACTTTCAAATTAATATAATTAAAATATCTTGTATAGTGTGCTCTTGCTTTGTCAAACATAGTCTTTTATCTTGGAGGAACTACTAAAATATCTTGTATAGTGTGCTCTTGCTTTGTCAAACATAGTCTTTTATCTTGTCAAACATATGAGAATGCACCCCCATTTGGAAGGATAGCATATAAGGCTATATCTTGAATGAATAGCAGACTGTCTTAGAAAAGGACTATGAGGAGAGATAACGAGAATTATTTGGTATATCAAGATTTTACCCTTATATGCTAATACCATACATACCAATCAATGTAATTGTCTAATTAAATGGCAGGGAAGTGCTCGTTATTTCTTAATTTTCCTGATATCTTAATTGAGGAGGAATTTACTTATTAACTAACCAGCGTCCAACATATAAGATTCTTATTACAAGTCATAGAAGAATGTACTATTTTGCTTTTCTAAGTATTTAATTACTATTGACTAAGTAAACTATAGGTGATCATAGATAACTTGTTTGTTGATGCTCAATACATACTGGTTATCTAGGTCTATTGATTGCTTTAGAAGTCAATCACGTTGAACCTCAAAACAAGTTGTGATTAAAGAAGATGGTCCAGGAACTACAAACTTACTGAAAGCATACTGTCTATTAAGCTAGTATATTGCAGAACAATATGGCATAGTTGATCATGATTGACAAGATTAGTATTCCTAGCATTATCTCGTTGCTGGATAAAGAGTGTGAGAGTTTGTAGTTTTATGATCACCACATGTGGTTCTGATAGAGTAGAACAGATGAATAAACTTGCTTTTAATTCTTACAGATGAATAGAGTTTGTTGCATTATCAGGAATTAATTTTTTTTCTTACTGCAGAGACTTATCTTTGTTAATTCTTAGTTAAACTTTTAGTGACATCGGTCAGTTTCATTATCAGGTGGTTAAAAGTAAGTATTTGAGAAAAGTTAATAGTAGTACTATGTTTTTCACCTTTCATGATGGTATGGCATATAATGATGGACCAAGGTTATCCCTATTTTGAATTTATTCCCTCATCTCAGCCACATGTTAAAGTCAATTGCATAAGTGATGGTGAATTTTTCTTTATTTAAGTACATGGTAAATTTTTGTTATGGCCCGTGATACCAATTCATGACAAATATAAGCTTGTGACTTGGGATAGAATGATTGATGGCTAGCAACTATTTCAGATATCTATTTCAAAATCCAAAAACTCCTTCCTAATTGATTTTCCACCTCCTGAGTTCGGTGGCAGAATTGCGAGTCACAAGTTTAATAGGGGACAAATGATCTAGGATGAATTGGTACCCATTGTTTCTTTTCCTCCGTACTCCCTTTTTTCATTTTTTTTTTTCACGATTAGATATGCTTTTTCAAAATAGAAATCTGATAATGCCACACGCTCACACAGAGATGAAGATAAATCTTTAGGGATCTGAATTTTTTTTCCTAACTTTGTCAATAACTATATCAGTAATGAATTATGGATGCAGGATGTTTTCAAGGTGAAATATTTTGGCAGTGTTATGTCTCGTTTATAGAGTAATGAGTGTTGGCTTCTTTTTTCTGATACAAGTCATTTGTGTACCCATTCTTGTTATCGACTTCGACTCGGTTTGTCACTTTGTTTTGGTGCTGTACACTATATTATTGGTGACAATATTTTAATTGTGTTTTCAAGGATGATAAACTTCAAGATGTACTGGGTCACTTTAAGAAAGATTTTGAAGGGGTGGTTTCAGCCGAGAGTTTGGGTGAGTCAATTATTACTAACCATCTACTCTTTTCTATGATTTGAAAGATTTGACACATTCATTATCCTTGCCTCATGATATTTCAGGAGCAAAATATGGTATATATGGTTCGTTCTTGCCAACTTATCGCCGATCACCTGTTGGATCTCAATCTAAAAGTCCACCAAGAGTTCAAAATAATATTACTCCCCAGTCTCCAAATACATTACAAATGGAGGTACTCTTACTATATTGTTTTATGACGTATCTCTTGTTAAATTTATTGGTGAAAACATTATTCATATGCATAGAAGGCTTTGTCTTTACTTTTGATTTGTTTATAAGTTTTAAAAATGACCATTTTGGATATTTCTTATTTGTCGGACTTGTCTTTAGGTTGGTCATCATAAATCTCTTGCTCCGGCCAATGTCTCGTATTCAATAAAACAAGGATCTGCTTCTACTGGTTCTGCTTCATCTTTTCCTTACAAGCCATTACCCCAAAATGACCTGAGTAGAAAAAATGGGAGGAAAAAATCCATTAAGTCATTGGATTTGTGTGCAACTAAATCTGAAGTTCGTGATCAGAAAACGCTGAAAGTTCGAATTAAAGTGGGTTCAGATAATTTGTCAGTGAAGAAAAATGCTGCAATCTATAGTGGTCTTGGACTTGATGGTTCTCCAACTTCATCACTTGATGATAGCCCCATGGATAATGAAGGGCTGTCTTGTAGACTTTCATTTGATGGTTTCGAGTCTCCAACTCAAATTATTCAAGTGAGTTCATGGTTTTGTTTACTTTTTCTTGTGAAAATTACTTTTTCTCTCTTATTCTTATTGATCTCTATTATATTTCTGGGCAGATGATGACATCCTCCCTGCTATTAGGAGGTTGCTTTTTGTCTCCTCTTCCAGATGACCTGATGTGTTTGAGTGAAAGGCCAAAACACACGCAAGACATTCTTACTGAAACTTCCTCCAAGGCCGAACTAAAAAATTCTGTCACAGGGCACCCAACTTTTCCAATCAAAGATAAGACAAGTTCTGTTGAGAACAACATGAAGTTGTTGGATAAAAAAGGGTTATCTTTGCAAGATAAGGGAGATGGGAAGGACAACAATATAGGTTTTGGTTCCCAATTGAAGGAGACAGACATTGATGCTGTTTCTTGTGATGAGCTTGTTTCTAAAGCTTTGAAACTTCCCCTTCTATCTAATGCTCACAGTGATGTGAGATGCTCTCCAACAGCTTCTTTGAAGCAAACAGTTTTCAGTGATACATCAGAGAGGGAGCCTTTAGAACCAGTTTTTGTCCATGTCAGCTTAAGTGAGAAATCAACTGGGAAGGTATCCTATGCTGCAAATAACTCAAATAGCAAAGCTGCTGAAGTCCGAAACAATATGGTGACCGATTCAGAAAAAGTTGGTGATGACAAATTTAAAACAGTTGATGGTACTACTAATTTCAGTACTGGTGCTTCCAATTTAAAAAAGGCTTCAAAGAATGGACTGAAAGATCCTGTAAATCAAGGGACCAACAAATTTACTTCCCGTGATGATGCTATGGCTGTATCTTGTGGGAATGGACAGTTCTCGTTTGGTGATGAAAAAAGACCAAAGAAAAGTCAAGCTCGTGGATTTGCTACTGGAAAAATAGCCATGGAAATTAATGAAGATAGTGCTCCGTTGCTGAAAGACATGAAGTATACTGATGCTGAGAAAACTGCTTGTAGAATTGAAGTGCAAAAGGATTCCAAGATAGGCATGGGTCAATATGTTGACTTCTTTGGAGAGATGAATGAGGAAGAAGGTGATGTAATGGACTCCCCAGATGTCCCTTCTGGAGAGATGTTGAAGACCTCTGAGGTGGTTGACAAGACCAGCTTTGTTTATGAGAACAATTCTAAGGAGAGGACAAGTTCCTTGGATACACGCAAGGGAACAACTTTCGGGGAGAAACTTAAAGGGCACTCTACCGATGCTCCTGTGCCAGAAAATGGCCGCCCTATATTTGAAACAGCTCCTACTAGCAATGAAGCAAATGTTGATTGGGTTGGCTGTGACAAATGCCAGAAATGGCGAGTTTTCCCACCTGGCTGTAAACCTGACAACCTTCCTGATAAGTGGGACTGCAGTATGATGACCTGGCTGTAAGCTCATTTTAGATTAAATCTATGTTTCCTTGCTTTTCATCCAATTCACACTGCTTTTAAACATTTTTTTGGCTTGAGATGGCTGATGGGCTATCATGCAGGAAAGAATTTCTGGTGTTAATTTTTCTCACATTTCAAAAATTTTGTTGAGTTCTTATACAATTTTGATTTTATCTCTAGGCCTGATATGAACCGTTGCAGCGCTAGTGAGGAGGAAACCAACAATTTCCATGTCCCTCCTCCTGGAATGACTTCAGCTGATATTATGAACTCTGGGAGAATAACCAGTAAAGTAAGAAAACCGTCAAAGTCATCTTTCCAAAATTCTCCAAAAAAGCCTCCAAGCTCTATAAAGAAGCAATTTTCAGCAAAAGAGCCATACCACATGAACGGACTAGATCTTGAGCAACAAGCTAAGTCTGGTGATACATATCCAGATTCTGGTCAACATAAGAAAATAGAGAAGCACAGAATGGATTGTTACTCTGATGGAGGTATTAAATGTCAAGTATCCTTGTCTAATTGTTCTGATCTTAGCACTCTTATTTCTTATAGAGAATTGATTTTCTTGGTGTTCCCACAGGTCATGCTAAGAACCCAAAAATAAAAAGCAAAAGGGAATCTGATCAAGATTTTTCTAGAACTTCTAAGAAAAGTAAAACACGTAGCATGCAAAGTGGGGATAATGGGGTAGCTGCCCATGATCAAGGTTTTGAGACTTTGGGTGTTAGCTCAGGCTATGGGCTGGGAGCTGGTACATCTGGAAAGGATCAGGTATCTGACTTAGAATTCTTTGCTTCTCAGAACTCTAAGGATGACATCAATAGCATCCGTCCAGATTATTTTGGCAAATCAAAATTTCAAGTTGAGGACCTTCCAGTTGTTGGTTCCATGCATGTCAGCAAGTCTGGTAGTGGAAATAAGAAGAGAAAAGGTGATAATTTCAAGGATCCTCCAAACTCTACTCCATCTTCTGGCAAATTGAGGGATGATAATGAAAAATCTAGCAGGAAGAGGCATAGGATATCCAAGTCAGAAGGAAAAGATTCCAGTGCAAGTAAAAGAAATGGTAAAGCAGACAAGAAGACTAAAAATGTTTCACAACACAGATTGGTTAGTAATGAGTCTGTGCAAAAGGATTCAGTAGGTGCAAATCCTGTTATGGCAGCTACATCAAGCTCTTCAAAAATTTCTGGATCTCTTAAAGTCAAATCTAAGTTCCAGGAAATAAAAGGTTCACCTGTTGAATCAGTTTCTTCTTCTCCCTTGAGAATTCCAAATCAAGATAACATCATATCTGGGTGCAAAGTAACAGTAGGGAATGATGACGTCCAAGAGGCCACCAAAGTGGCAACAGACAGTCCTACAAGGTGCTCTGCTGTTGATTATGATGGCAACGATGATCAATCTGGAGCTATACTGAACGATAAAATTGCAACAGGCACACTTCATGGCTCTTCAAATTTGATTGGCGTGCAAGACAAAAGTATAGGAGATTTACAGCTGACTAATGGTAACAGCCGCGTTGAAAATTTGAACTTAGATAATGGGTTCCCCTCAGAGACACAAGTTTCACATAGATGTGTGAATGAAACAGCAGCTAGAGGTGAACTCCGTCTTGATGCCAATATTTCAAACTCAGGAAAATCTTGTAAGGATTCTCCTTCACTCTCCAATGATAAGAATCAAACTTTGAAATCTAATTCTGGGAAGAGCAAAGTTAAGATGTCCGACTCATATGAGAACTCACTGAATCATACAATAGCTCATGAAGAGAGAGAACTGGACAGGAAAGTAAAAGTTGACGAGAAATGTGGGTCAAGTGCTGATAAGAATATGAATTGTACAATATTGAGCAATAAAGAACCCTCTTTTCCAAAGTCTGAAGGAAAGCCAGAATTTGATGAGAGAAGATTTTCAAAGAAGTTTGATGTGGATAAATCTGAGGACTTGGTACCAATATCTGCAAAAGAGAAGTCCAGGCATATGCTGCGTTCTGATGGTGAGAAAAAGGAGGCGTTAGATAATCTGCAACCTAAGCAAGGTATTAAGGCCAGTACTTCAGCCAGTGATGCTCGTCTTGATGCTCTTCCTAGGGAACCCAGACTGAATAAAAAAGCTGATAGTCAGAATGGAACTCATATTTTGTCAAAGCAAACAATATCTAATGGCCACAGGAACAAGAATCAGGATGCTCCAAGTCCTCTTAGAAGGGATTCTTCTAGTCAAGCTGCAAGCAGTGCTATTAAAGAAGCCACAAACCTCAAACACTTGGCTGATCGACTGAAGGTGATAATAGTCTTTGTTCTCTCCTCTGAAAAGAAATCAGAAAATGGAAGAATCGCTAAAGTATCCTTTCTTTCTAAATTGGTGTTATTTGCTGACTGTTGCAGAGCTCGAGTCCAACAGAAAGTATAGCAATGTACTTTGAAGCAGCACTGAAGTTTCTTCATGGAGCCTCCCTTCTAGAATCTGGAAAGGCTGAGAACATTAAACATGCAGATATTGCTCAATCTAAGCAAATCTATAGTAGTACCGCAAAGCTTTGCCAGTAAGTAAACAAGTCGATCACATATTCACTCTTAATATTGTCTGTATCATATGACTGGATGCACAGCACTGAATTGCTAAGACTAATTATTTCCAGCATTCTAATACTGGGTGGCATATAGTTTCAACTAATATGGCAGATATTTTGAGGAATTAGTTGTGCTTCATGCATCCTTTGATATCTCTCTGTGGTTATCTGATGTCTGCAATTTCAGAGAACTTGAACTTGCATGTGCGCGCGCACACACAACACATTATATCAACTTTGCTGTAAATTATTTCCTCTAGTAATATACACTTGTTGATTTATTATAACACACACACACACGTACTGCTTAGAATTATTGACCTGAGTGTCTGCAGTGATTGTTTCCTTATTTTATTTCAACTTTGCTATAACCTCTAGTAATATGTAGTCATATACCTCTTGATTTATTATGTTCGCTAACTAAAGTTTCTCCTCCCCAAATGAAAAAGGTTTTGTGCCCATGAATTTGAGAAGATGAAAGACATGGCTACTGCTGCACTGGCATACAAATGTGTGGAAGTGGCATATATGAGGGTAATTTATAATTCACATATTACTGCAAGCAGAGATAGGCATGAGTTGCAGGCTGCTCTGCAGATGGTTCCTCCAGGTAATGGAATATGTTTGTACTTATGACCTTGTTTTCCTTTTTTCTTTTGTTCTATTCTTTTTATCCGCTTTCGATATTCTGGGACTTTCAATTAGTTATTTATTTTCATCTTCATGACAAAATACATAGCAGAACAATTTTATGTTTTTATGCTTCACTGCCACCAGCGGTGTTTCTGCCAATAGGCCCTATTTTTGACTTGTGTTTGGGGTTAAGGGCAGTAGGGCTGGTGGTCAAAACCCTTACATCAACCTGTATTATATTGTTGCTTCTTTCTAGTAGCTTTTTATCATTGATCATTTTCATAAATACTGACCCCTGTCCAATTTTTGTCCTTGATCAGCTGCTGCTACTGATGTTTAGCAAAGTAGAAGCCACTAATTTTGAATTTGTATGTGTAGGAGAGTCGCCTTCTTCATCTGCCTCTGATATTGACAACTTAAACAACAATGCTAATGGGGACAAGGCTGCTCAGGCCAGAAGTGGTGGTTCACCTCAACTTGCAGCAAACCTCGTCATTGCAGCCAAGAACCGTCCAAACTTTTCTAGGCTTCTTAGTTTTGTAAGTTCCCCTGGTTCTTGTCTGAAATAATGGTGTATCTACTTATGCTACTGAAACCAGATGTTACTTGCCTTGAAACTGAAATAATTATTCTGTTTATATCAGCCTGAATAACTAATATTTGGAAAAATAATTCTAAATATTCCAATTTTAATCATTTATCTTTTGTGAATCCCAACTTTGAATGAATTCAGATTATCCTAACCTAAGAGGGGGTGGAGGGGGGGGGGGGGGGTGGGGGTGGGGGGTTGGGTTTCCTAAATGATTTCACTCTAAAGGATTATGAACTATTGCATAGTTCCAAACCAATGGCATTTAGGCTAATTTTAGTTTGCCTTATTTTTGCTTATCTGAACTTACTTCTTCTGATGTGATGTGATTTGATTTAATTGTCAGATTTGACTAAACTTTGACCTTATATGTACGTTAATTCATAAGGAAAAAAAATTAACGATGTCTTATTAGATTTGTATAAATGCATATTTTCTAAATATGTAATTTTCATAATGATTTTCATTACGGAATTTAATATATTTAGCGACAAAACTTTGCGCATAAAACAATAAAGTGTGATATTAACTTTTAATTTCTGATCTCTAAACAGTCATATTTCATATTTCGTAAAATGTGGGCTGAATTTAGTTTGGAGAGTTGGGGAAAGTATGGGTGGTGGTGGAGATGAGGTGGTGGTTTACATTTTTTGAGTTAATGGGAAATAGGGGGAGAGTGAATGTGTATGAAAGAGGTAGTGGGGAGGGACCAGGCTAAGGGTATGAAGGAAGATAGAAACAAGCAAGGACTTTTTTGGACAATAAACATTGCAAATTAACCTTGGATCATGCTAAAGATTATCCCCTTGAAAGTTGAACTTATATTGCGTCAACTCAAAGTTGGAATTATATTTAACATGCCGCTCAAAGTCAGATATGCTTATTTCTCTTTGTATGTTTCATGAATCTTAAAGCATGTTGGACTGTTGAGTCTTGACATTGCATAGTTATGTTTCAATTTATTATTCTCTTTGAACAAAAGATGACTATATCATTCCAAAATAGCATCAACTGCTACAACCTCACTGGTGAATGGAGAAGCTCCTACAACCAAACCGTTAACCATATTCTTTAGCTGACTCTTGTCTCTTGCTAGCTAGTTATTCAGCAAACGTCCCCTAAGTCAAAGCGAGGATCCAAAACCTTGCATTTACAAACTTTCTTGTAGGTAATAATAAATGGTGATGACTTTGTATAATTTTACTAGGAAGTGTCATGCTAAAAGTCCATAATTATGCAATTATACCTCTAGATGTATTTATCTTCATAATTTCCATCACCACACCACTCATTAGTCATACCAACAATTGTTATCACTTACCAATGGGGACTTTGTATAATTATACTAGGAAGTGGCATACTAAAAGTCCATAATTATGCAATTATACCTCTAGAAGTACATCTTTTTCGTAAATTTTCATCACCACACCACTCATTAGTCATCACCAACAATTGTTATCACTTATCAATGGCTTAGCTGATCCCACTAGCTTGTGAAATTCATTTTTTATCAGCTAAGATTTCCCTTGCCCTCAGACCTTATTTAATTACTGAACACCAAGATTAGAGGTTTAACTGAAATCAAGGTCTATAATGAGCTCAATCAGTAACAAGCTATTCCATAAAATTTTCTTATATACCCTATAGTGCTGTGGCTTAGAGAAGGTACTTTATCTTCTTGTAAATTTCTCTAAAGTTAAGATTGATGTTGTGCCTTGATAAGGTTTATCTTTTGCAGGCTCAGGATGTAAATTCTGCAATGGAAGCTTCAAGAAAATCACGCATTGCTTTTGCAGCTGCTAATGTTAGCATGAGTCGGGCAGATTTAAAAGAGGGAGGAATCACTTCCATTAAGAGAGCTCTGGATTTCAATTTCTATGATGTTGATGGGCTACTGCGTTTGGTTCGGCTTGCTAAGGAAACAATCAGTCGTTAAGCAGTTATTTTTGGCAGTTCATGTTGTCCAGAGGAAGTTATGTCTTTTGTGGAACTGTCTTGAGGAGGTAAAAAGTGAATGGGTTTCATCCTTTGCTTGCATGTGGTGATATGGACCAGAAATCATTTCATGTCTTCAGCTGGTTCCTCACATGGACAAGAGACTCATTGCAAGCTGTTGACAATAGTATCAAGGCTATCAATTATCTTATGTTTCTTGGGAGTAGCAGTCAATGAGAATTCTTTTTGCGGCTAATTATTATTGGAAGGGATGGCAATTATCATTATTGGATTTCCATCCTGTTATGACAAGAGAATTCCTATACCGTTCATGTTATTTTAATTCAAGTATGATTGTGTACATAAAAGAGATTAGAACATGAGAAATGTAGCTCATATGGAGTAACAGTCACTGGAGCTTGCTGGGAACCCTGAAACCGCATCACTCTTGTTTCTAGACAATCCCAGAAGATTGAGGAAAAACTACAATTTGATGTAATTACTTTTTCCAAGGCTTTATCATGATGGCTTTGCAAAGATTGTAATTTGATTGTTTCTGTTTTCTTTATGGCAGTGCTGACATTTTCTAAATGAGAGGATACAAGTGGCATGAAGCACCAAATACATGTATATAAGGTGAATAGATGAAGTCTATAACATTTGTGGTATCACATCTCATTAATGTTTATATGAGTTTTTACTTGAAGGCATGTCTTTATATAATATAGGATTTTCTGAACTAAATCTGGTGTCCCATTGCTTATATTAAGCTATATTACTCATTTTTTTTTTCTCTACTGGCAAACAGGCAGCAAAATCTTCCGTATATTTTTAGGAAGAAACACCGCAGAGTTTGCACAGCACACTCCTAAACTGAAATCACTAACGATGGGATCAGCTCTAACAGGTAAATTTAAATTGCCTACAAGATCTCCAGCCCTTTGATTAATAGATTGTCCTGTAATTCTGATCAATCTAAATTCTCAAACAACTGGAAGCCTTTTTTTAATTTATATGAAGAAATAAGTTCTGAATTTGTAGAGTGTGTATTTTCATTGCTGACTGCATAAGCATTTATTTTAGTTTGAGAGTATTGATCTACCTTATTGATGTCACACATAAACATTATTACATATTGAAATGGAGGTGCTTGGACTTAAAGAGACTCGAACTGAATTGGTGCAACATCATATTGTCCTTGTTTCTAGATGAATTGTCATCTTTAAAACCTATCCTCTCATAAATTTGTTAGTTTTGATTCTTTTAATCTTCCCGCTATGTTTCTTTGCTGAATCTTTTCAGATGAGTAACATTGATTATTGGCATCATTGTTTGTTATATCTTCTGTTTGATTCGAATTTTTTCATCCACAACACTTTTCCTTTCACTTTATGCACTAGATTGATGAGATTTATATTTTTGATTTTCAGGTGTATGCTGCAGGTTTTTGTTAACTTTAAAAACTGTAAATACAAGAAACATGAGTACCCCTTTACCTATTTTAAGGTTTTTCCCCCCTCTAAATTCGTTTATTATTATTTTTTTCCAGAAACAATGTATAAGGTTTTTTTTTTTTTTTTTTTTTTTTTTTTTTTTTTTTTTCACAAAACAATAAGCAACTTATTGTCTTACTACAATCTATGTATTCTGTTCATCTCTTAAATACACCCCAAACAGCATGTATACATTACCATATGATACACTAGTACAATCCTAATCTCAAAGGGCATTGCCCAGTTACGTGAGTCGGGTTGTTTTGTGAAAGGTTCCGACTTGATAAAGCCTTCTTCTTACCTTTAAAAAAGGTGACTATCTTTAATAGCACCCAAAACAATAAACTTTGGTGCTTTTAATGAATATGTTTGAGCAAAGATATCGGTCCCTTAAATGCATAATTTCCACCTGCAATCCCTAGTTTTTTCTATTACAATTTACTTCTTTTATCCCTTTTAGTTTGCTCCATTGCACTTTTATGAGCCAAATTAGAAAAAATTTGACCACAGATTAACACTAATTTATAAAAAAAATTAAAAAATATATATATTGTTAGGTGAGATTGTGTTGAATTTATTTTAATATCTACTCTTATGATATCACATTTTTTATTTTTTGCATCAACTATTTAGAAGAAATTTACATCTAAAGACATATCTTGAAAATTGTGAGAAGTCAAATGGGGTAAACATAAAGGGACAAAGTAATTTTCAAGGATAATCAAAGTCTAAGAGTCGCCAATACAGTAAAACCTAAGAAGCAAAATAGCATTTCAAATTAGCATTGTTTTTAATCTTACTCCCACTGTTTTGATTAATTGAAACACTTTTTTTTTCACTTGTTTTTGATTAGTTACAATGCATTCTTATTTGGTAAGAATTTATTATATCTTATTACCTCCTTCTAATAGATGCAACGTTATGACTTTTAGTAAAGCCAAGATAAGTGTTTCATCAATAAGATAAAAGCTTTTCATCAATAAGATAAAAGCAAGAGGGGGGGGGGGTGGGAAGGAATTATGTTTAGAAGAAAGTCTATCATCTAAAATTAAAATAAATGTTTGTATTTTTTTTTTCAAGAGAACATGTTTGTACAATTTTTTTTTGACATATGTTTGACAAATATTACAGACAAAAAGCGTCCGACAAAGATTTAAAATGAGCTAAGCTAGCTCTTACAAGTACCAAAATACAATAACGTGTCCTGGTTTTTCAACTTTGAAATAACTTAGTTTCTTTAGTAAATCTTAATAAACATTTTTCATTTATCAAATAGTTCTATGATAGGTAAGTGCCTTAATTTTCGTACGTGCTCCAATTTATTAAATTATATATGCATTGCTTCTAGCTATGTTTGACAAAATGCGGTTGTAAGAAATATGCCTTGAATCGGGAGCTAGGAAGATAAACGTCGGAAACTAGGAAAGTAGGGCAAGGCACGTCCATGCCTTGGGAAGGCATGGACATGCCTCGATGAAGAAGTATTGAAGACTGACTAGGCACGTCTGTGCCTAGTAGAGGCACATTCGTGCCTTAGCAAGCTTCATAGGTATTCGGCCAAGCACGTCCATGCCATCAGGAGGCACGTCCGTGCCTAGACGGAGTTCCGATGAGGCCCGTTCGTGCCTAAAGGAGGCACATCGCAGATTTTGAGTTTTGGTGCTTTTTGGACCTGAGGCACATCAATGCCTAAAGGAGACACGTCCGTGCCTCAACAGTTTTGGCCGATTTTGGATACTTTGTTCGTGGTTTTATTTCCTTAAATAAAGTCTATCTTTTCTAGAGTATGGGTTATTATAAATACCCTTAGGTTTTTTCCTAGCCGCTATGATATTCATTATCAATCTGTAATATGGAATTTCCTTAAGATCAATAACGCTTTTCTCTTGCCTGCCCGTGGACGTAGCCAACACACTGTTGGTGAACCACTTAAATCTGTGTGTTATTTATTTATTTATTTTGCATTAGTTAATTTGTTCTTTCTCACATCCGTTACAACAAATTGGTATCAAGAGCTTAGGTTCAATCTAAGTGGGAGAGATGTCTGGGATGAATGTGAAAATTGATAAATTCACTGGAATAGTTTTAGTCTATGGCAAATCAAGATGTGGGCGTTGCTGAAGCAACAAGGGTTATGGGAACCATTGGAAAAAAAGTTATCGAGTTCGGATACTGCTGAGATGGCCATTCTGGAGGAGAAGGCACATTCAACGATCATGTTGTGTCTTACAGACGAGATCATTACCGAGGTCGCGGAGGAGGATACCTCATCGGGTCTGTGGTTGAAATTGGAGAGTTTATACATGACGAAGTCTCTAACCAACAAGTTTCTATTGAAGCAATGTCCGTTCAGTCTGCGAATGAATGAAGGTACACCTCTTTGAGATCACCTAGATCAATTAAATACGATTTTGCTAGATTTGCGTAATATTGATGTTAAGGTTGACGATGAGGATGCTACTTTACTTTTGTTATTTTCTTTGCCTCTGTCGTATGAAAATTTTGTGCAATCTTTCATTGTTGGTAAAGATACTGTGTCCCCAGAATAGGTTAGATCATTTCATCATACTAGGGAATTGCGCCATATGGCATCTGGTAGTACAGGTACAGACAATCTAGCCTCTGGATTAATAGCTAGTGGTGGTAAAAGATATGGAAATTCCGGGAAGAAGAAGGCTAAGAATCCTGGAAATTCCAAAGGGGGTCCTAAGACAACTGATATGTGTAATTATAGTAAGGAAAAGAGGCATTGGAAGAGAGAATGCCCCAAGAAGAATCAACAGGATAAATCTATAACTACTGCTTTAGTAGAAGAGGATTCGATTTCTGAGTATGACATTGCTTTAGTTGCGGGTGAACATACATATCACAATGATGTGTGGGTTCTTGATTCTGGGGCATCATATCACATATGTCCACGTAGGGAGTGGTTTACTACCTATGAGCGGGTAGATGGAGGAAACATTTCGATGGCTAATAGTGCAGTGTGCAAGGCAATTGGGATTAACTCTATCAAGATCCGGACACATGATGGTACGTTTCACATATTGAACGATGTTAGAAATGTTCCACAAATGACTAGAATCTGATTTCACTTAGTGTATTAGACAATAAGAGGTTCAGTTTCAGGGGTAAAGGTGGAATTCTGAATGTCTGCAAGGGTTCTGAATGTCAAGCGTGGTACTTTGTATTTTCTACAAGGCTCCACTCTATCAGGTTTCGTTGTTGTTGTTTCGTCTGAGATTCAGAAGGATGATATGACCAAGCTATGACACATGAGGCTTGGGCATATGAGTGAGAGAGGGATGCAAATTCTCTCTTAGGCTGATCTTCTAGGTGGCCACAAGGTCACGAGCCTTGATTTTTGTGAGCATTGTGTCTTTGGGAAATTACATCGTAGCTGGTTCCTTAAAGGCATTAATAGAACTAAAGGTACTCTTGATTATATCCACTCCAATTGTTAGGGTGCTTTACGTGTTGAGTTATTGGGAGGTCACAGGTACTTTGTATCATTCATTGATGATTTTTCAAGGATGACTTGGGTGATCATAATGAAGTTTAAAAGTGAAGCTTTCAAGAATTTCAAGCATTAGAAGGTGTTAGTGGAGAATCAAATTGGGAAGAAGATCAAAAGGCTACAAACTGATAATGGTCTTGAATTTTGTTGGTCTGAGTTCGATGAGTTTTGCAAGAATGAGGGGATTGCCCGCTAGGCACCGTACCGTCAGAGATACACCACAACAAAATGGTGTAGCAGAACGATGAAAGGAATGGTGTCCTTCCAACAAGTGTATTATTCTGATAGAGGGTTCAGAATTATTACAGAGCTAATTCTTCAGTAAGGTCAAGTGATCGGAATGCCTTGGTGGAGGCCGCTTCCGATCAGTAATATTAAGGCATAATTAATATTACAGCTTAATCTTAACTGAACCCTTCGGGTCTAACCCAATCGAACAACCGATCCAAGACGACGAATTAATCCGAAGGATTCAATATAATGAGTCGTCGGAGTTTTACGAACACAGACGTCGGATATCGAGCCTAGGGCGTCGAGACCGAGCGTCGCAAAATCACAAGCAACAAGTACGAGCATAGCCGTAGCATCACATTGGCCGAGCCATGTGAAGTGCTAGGCTAGGCTAGTTCATCGCAAGCCTAGACGCACCATGTGTGTGCTAGGCGCACAAGGCAGCCCATCGTACAAGCACAGCACTATCGCAGTGCTAGGCACTTGCGTGTGTGTGCGTGTGCATGTGCCTAGGGCTGTCGCACCATCGCAACACACAACACAGCACTATCACATGGCTAGGCCTATGCGTGTGTGCGTGTGCATGTACCTAGGGCTGTCGCACCATCGCAGCACACAGCACAACACTATCGCATGCTAGGCCTATGCGTGTGTGTGTGCATGTGCCTAGGGCTGTCGCACCATCGCAGCACACAGCACAGCACTATCGCATGGCTAGGCCTGTGCGTGTGTGCGTGTGCATGCATGACATTGCAAAGTGTTGGCAGCCTCGCACAGCAGCACCATGCCAAGCATCACCCTGTGCGTATGCGTGTGCGAGTGCGAGTTCCAGGCAGTTAGCAGCGAGGCCCAGCGCCCAGCCTAGCATCATGCGTGGCTCGCTAGCAGCACGCATGTGCTAGACATGCTGGCTGGTGCGCGTTGCGTGCTGGGCAGTGATGCGGTGCAGGCTAGCTATGCTGGCTGGTGCATGCTAGCATGCTAGCTGGCTGCCAGCCCAGCAAGCCTTGCTTGGTGGCGGTTTTGGGAGAGTGGGGACCAACACTTGGGGCAAAATTCTTGGGGAGCAAGGCAATGGTTCCCCCCTTGTTTTTGGTCCTCACCTAACTCTCTCTCTCCCCTTGACAATTGTTGCATAGTGATTGCCTTGATTAATTATTTAATTAGAATTAAATAAATTATCAATTTGACTCATTCTCCCACATTGGTTGGGGAATGAAATCCAAGGGTTCATTTCCCTATAAATACCAAGGCTTTGGCATTTGGGAAAGAACACACTTGAGTGGAACTATATAGGCATCTCCATTGTTGAGAATACCTTAAGTTCGTAAAACTCCAAAGTTTATATTTTGTCCGGGTCCCGACTAACCTTCGGGGCTTAGGACGATCTGGTCGGGTTCGAGGGTACGAACAGTCGGAGGCCTTGCATTTGCGAGGTTGAAGTAAGAGCTCTATTAGCGAGCGAAGCACGTGTCTAGGGTATAATTCTTTATCCCTTCTTCTTTTAATTATGTATTAATTATGTTATGCATGCTTTAATTGCTTTAGTTATCGGGGCGGGTCTTGGGGGGTTTCTTTCCGTGTAGTGAGGGTCACTACGAAACCCTACAAACGAATGAATCAAACACTTTTGGAGAGAGGTCGGTGCATGCTCTCTAATATTAGATTTACTAGAAAGTTTTGGGCAGAAGCCATTAGTACGACATGTTATCTGATCAACCGTGGACCGCACTCTGGTATTAACCTCAAAACACCCTATGAGGTGTGATATGGTAAGCGTACAGATTACTCAAATATGAGAGCTTTTGGTTGCAATGTTTATTATCATGTTAATGAGGGTAAATTAGAGCTAAGGGCTAAAAAGGGAGTATTTGTAGGGTATGGTTATAGGATTTGGTCTCCATCAGAGAATGGAGTTATACTTAGTAGAAATGTATGTAGTATTTGATGAAAATTCTATGTTTAACTCTAATGTTCAATCCATAGTTGTATCAGGTAATGGTAGTGGTGACAAACAGGTGGAGCAACAAGTCACTCATGATGAGAGTGATGAGGTACAGGAAGAAGATGTTTAGCATGAAAATTCTGAAGCACCAAAATCATCAACACCAAAATTGAACAAGCCTAGTCTAGCTCTGGAGCGTCCTAAAAGGGCAAATTTTGGGAAACCTCCTAACAGGTTTGGTTTTGAACATATGGTGGCTTATGCACTACAGGTTGCCGAAGAGGTGGATGTCTATGAACCATCTACCTAAAAGGAAGCAATTACATGTACGAAATCTACCCATTGGCTTGCTGCAATGGGAGGTGAGATAGAGTAACTTTATAAGAATAAGACTTGGGATCTTGTTCCTAGGCCTTCAGGGAGAAAAATTGTTACTTGTAAATGGGTTATTAAGAAAAAAGGAGGGGATGACACCTACGGAGGGGATCAAGTATAAGGGTCGAGTAGTTGCTAGAGGGTTCACACAAAGAGAGGGGTAGACTACAATGAGATTTTCTCGCCTGTGGTCAAACACATTTCCATCAGGGTGCTACTAGCAATGGTTGCACATCAGGATTTGGAGCTTGAGAAACTAGATGTGAAAGCAGTTTTTCTACATGTAGTGTTGGATATACATGACTTAACTGGATATTTTCCAAGTTCCCGGGAAAGAAGAATATGTTTGCAAGTTGAAGAAGTCCTTGTATGGGCTAAAGCAGTCTCCTAGGCAATGGTACAAGAGGTTTGCTAGCTACATGATGGAGCTAGGCTACAACAAGAGTCTGTATGATTGTTGTGTATACCACAACAAGTTGACAATTGGGTCTTACATCTACTTAGTTCTGCATGTAGATGATACGTTGATAGCAGCGAAGAACAAGTCTGATATTCAAAAATTAAAGGGTCTTCTCGATGCCGAGTTTGAAATGAAGGATTTGGGTGCGGCTCGAAAGATATTGGGCATGGAGATATATAGGGATAGGTCTCAAAAGAAACTTTTTTTTATCGCAGAATGGCTACATTGAGAAAATATTGTCGAGGTTTGGCACGTCAACAGTGAAGCCTATAGATACTCTAAGCGCGGCCAATAGTCACTTGTCGGTTGCTTTTGCACCGAAGTGTGCTGAGGATAAGGAGTACATGTCTCGGGTTCCCTATGCCGGTTCAGTAGGGAGTTTGATGTATGCTATGGTAAACCCTAGGCCGGATCTTGCACATGCAGTAAGTGTTGTTAGTAGGTTCATGGTTGATCTTGGTACGGAGCATTGGCAGGCAGTCAAGAGAATTTTTCGTTACCTAAGAGGTACGTTTGATGTTGGTCTCATTTATAATAATGTGTGTTTATTTAGTTACAAGTTATTCGGATTCCAATTATACTGGGGATGTTGATGGTAGAAGGTCTATAACTGGTTATGTGTTCACTCTTGGTGGTTCTGTTGTTAGTTGGAAAGCTACTCTGCAGCTTACGGTGACTTTGTCTATTACTGAAGCAGAGTACATGGCTTAGACGGAAGTGGCCAAGGAGGGAATCTGGTTGAAGGGACTGGTTAGTGATCTGGGTCTACATCATGATCAAGAGGTAGTATATTGTGACAGTTTGAGTGCAATATGTTTGGCAAAGGATCAAGTGCATCATGAGAGAACTAAGCACATTGATGTCAGGTATCATTTTCTACGAAGAGAGACGAGAATTAAAGAGAAGAAGGTAGGTACTGCCGATAATCCTGCTGATATGTTCACCAAGCAGGTTCCACAGAGTAAGTTCCAACATTGTTTGAACTTGCTCAGTGTTCGAGGTTGTTAGTAGCTCTTACGGGCTAATCTGGAGCCCTACGGAGCTAATCAGGAGTCCTACGGGGCTAATCTGGTCTGGTTGTCTTTTGGGACTAGTCTGGTTGCAGGGAGAGTCTGGGCATTGTGATCAATACGTCTGGTTATTTGTTTTTGTGAGAGGATTCAAGTCAAGGTGGATTTTTGTAAGAAATATGCCTTGAATTGGGAGCTTGGAAGATAAACGTCAGAAACTAGGAAAATAGGGTAAGACACGTCCATGCCTTGGGGAGGCATGAACATGCCTCGACGAAGAAGTATTGAAGACTGACTAGGCACTTTTGTGCCTTAGCGAGCTTCACAGATATTCGGCCAGGCACGTCCGTGCCTAGACAGAGTTTTGACGAGGCACGTCAGTAGATTTTGAGTTTTGGTGCTTTTTGGACGTAAGGCACGTCCGTGCCTAAAGGAGGCACGTCTCAGCAGTTTTGGTCGATTTTGGATACTTTGTTCGTGGGTTTTATTTCCTTAAATAAAGTTTATCTTCTCTAGAGTATGGGTTATTATAAATACCCTTAGGTTATTTCCTAGCCACTATGATATATATTATCAATCAGTAATCTGGAATTTCCTCAAGATTAATAAAGTTTTTCTCTCGCCTGCCCGTGGACGTAGCCAATACACTATCGGTGAACCATGTAATAAATCTGTGTGTTATTTATTTATTTTGCATTCGTTAATTTGTTCTTTCTCACATCTGTTACGACAACAGTTAATGTCCATTTCCTCCTCCAGTTCACCTTCTTCTTCCTCCCACCTACCTTCATTTTATTCATCCTCCTTCCTCCCACCCATATTCATCTTATTCTTACTCATCGATACTTCAATTTCGTCACCACCAACACCACCTTTTCACTATGATTCTTACCCACTACTGCTTCGATTTCGCCACCACAATTAGCACACCAACATCGCCATTTCCAACGGATGTGCCATTGGAAATAAACAAAAACCCTAAAAACAAATGGTGAAATAAAGGGCATGGTTAGCCCCAAAGGGTAGGTGAGCTTTCTCACCTCCGTTGACTCATTAGTTTTTGATATTGCTTTGTTTTTCCATTAAAATCGAAGGTTGAAAGAAGAGAGAGAAACTAAGGCGGAAAGAGTTAATGGAGGAGAGAGAAAGTAAGTGATAATGCCATTAAGTGAAATGTCAATTACATAAACACCGCAAAATTGTTTGTTTATCGAGGTTAGAATTTAATTTTTTTTTGTTTCTTGAAACTTACTCCTTTTGCCTTGGATTGTACTTTTACAGGTGCAACTTTGTTGTTGCATTGTTGCTAGATTATGATGAGAGAGTGCCTCTGGCTGACTTCCTATAAATTGAAATTAAGAACCATTACAAAGCTAAAAGAGAGTTAAACAATGTTAATCATTTAAAGTTGTTTCGATTAATGAGATTGAAAGGGAGCACACTTAATTTCTAAAGGAGAAAAATCAAGTGCCTAACACACAAAACCAGAACAAAATAACTCACCTTCAAATAATTAGACATGTTTCCCTAAAGGTTCGAAGGTAATCATGAATCCAAATTAAGATCTCCCACCCTCTATGAGACTCAAAATTCCTTGAAGAACAAGCCTATTGTAACACCCTAGAAGTTCCTTTCTTTTAAAATACCCATTTTTCCCTTTTAAAATACGAAAAAAGGAAAAATCTAAGACATTACCGCCACCGTGAAAACGGCTAAGGCAAATATCAAAGACTCACACAGCGGAAGACTATCTTTAAAACCATTTAAAAACAAGTCAACTTGAAAAAGTCAAACCAAACGAAAGTAAAAGTCAAACTAAGTCAAACAAAGTTAACCTACAACTTGGAACCACTGTAGACCCTTAAAACCAAACAATACTGAAAACCTTTGCGTTAGTCTCATAATCATAATAAAATATATAATATTCAAAGCAAATATAATACATCATATTCCTATGAGAACTAAGCATGATTCGCTCTTCACTCATGCCCTTCATAAAAATGCTTCATCACCTGAAAAGCTTCTCTCTACTTGTCCCCACTACTTGCCATTAAAAATGGGTCGTCGTAGGGGCAAGGTAAAGACAAGGCCAAACAAACATACAAACACACAATCAGCAAAGCTGAGTACATAAGCGTAATAAAACACACTAACATGCTTTCATCCTAACAACACACAACTTACCGTGATGCCCTTGTTTACAAGCACACAAAACATTCAACACCTAATTAGACCAATACCAATATCCATTTAATTTTGATTACGCATCGAACGGGTTTCCCCCTAACTTGCCCCAATAAAGGGGTACTAACACGGGAGCTAATCGTGCCAGTATACAATAAACCACTCGTAAGTGGCGGAATTCCTACGCATAATAAAAAGGAAAATACAGCGTCCTGTACTCCCAGTAGAAGTTATGGTCAAATATAAAGTCACTGATTTCCCCCATATGTTCATACTCAAGGTATATACGTTCGAAAAGTTTTAGTGCGTAATCTCTTTCACGTTATTTACATATCATTAGACTTAGTGATGACTCTCAAACCATTTCAAAATCAACATACTAAATCATTCAAGCAATCAAACACACCAAGTTTAATTCTTGAATAATTAGTGACAACATAAATTTAATGTTAAACCCTTTTTAAATTACCTCGGTGTTAAATAACACCTTAAGCGCATAAAGCACCTTAAAACTCATTATTATACTTTGTGATGACTCTCAAACCATAACACAATCAAACATACCAATTTAATTCTTGAATAATTAGTGACCACATAAATTTAAATGTTGAACCCTTTTTAATCTACCTCGATGTCAAAGACACCTTAAATGCATAATACGCCGTAAATCCTATCCCTCGGTGTTAGAAACACCTTAAGTGCACATAGGCACCACAATATAATTTATTCCTCTGTACTAAGACACTTAAATAGCTCAATTCCCATGCTTATAGTATCAAAAAAAATTATATGAACCATAATAAAATTCCCTTTTCATATTCCAAACCAAATTAAACATTTAGTTTATTTAAACATGCTCTCTATCATGCCAACAATAAAAGTGTGGTTCATATTCAACATGCCAACATAATTAATTCCAATCACCAATTCATCATAAATAATTCACACGTCACAAATCATTATTCACCAATATCAATCCAATCAACAAATTCCAATCATCACCTACCATGATACTACTTGAAATTTATTTAAACAAAGTCTAGCATGCCTCTACATATTCAAGTAATTACCAAGTACGCGAACGTACCTTAAATCGTCTTTCCAACTAGCTACAATGCTAGAAATTACTCAACTTAAAGTCTCCTTCAATACCAAATACATAAACTCAATTACACAAATTTTCAGCAACTTTTAAACACTTTTAACCCTCTCTAATAAGCTGAAATCTTGGTTTAAAACCTTTAAAACTCTTTCTTTAAGTGGGTAATTAAAACCACGAGGTAAAAACTCATTCATGGTGTTTATATAAAAATTCCAGCACACTTTTAAGGTTAAAACCCCACGAGTAAATATGAAAATTATATTAAAACCAATTAAAACCTTCTCTACTTATGGGTAATTAACCCCTTTTCAATTAAACACAAAAGTTGTACTTAAAATAAAATTTCAGCGATACTATTTTAATAAAAACTCATCAAAACTTCATAAAAACATAATCTTTAGGCTTTATTATCACTTACAATCACTGGGTATATATAACCCTCAAATCAATTGTAAGTTAGAACCCTAAAAATCAACACTTTAATAATTAAAACCTTAACTTTTAATACTTTTTAAAAAATCATAATTTAAAACCATAGAAAATCTGAAATTTATACTCTTTAGTCATTAAAAGACAATCATAAAACATACCAATTATATTTCAATAATTAAAATCAAAAACACCGTGGGTGGTAGCCAACAGGTCGCCGGCGGTGGTTGGTCGCGCGGGGTGGCGTGAGGTGATGTGGGCAGCACATGCGTGAGGCTTGCATGGGTGCCTTACCATGCGTGAAGTGGTTTCACGCATGAAACCTCAAAAATGCAAGGAAAGGAAAAAAAATGAGAAAAGGAGAAAAAAAAAAGAAAAAGAAAAGAAAAATAAGGGAAGAGAAAGAAAAGATTACTTACCCCCAAAAATCTGATTTTTGATCTCTTGTGTGGGAAAATTTTGGGGTTTTGAGGGATATTTTTAAAGTAGAGAGTAGAGATTGTGTTTGGGCTTAATAAATAAATGGACTTTTGTCATGAAATATTTGACCCACAAGGGTTCAAATAAAATAATTGGGCTTACTTAAATGAAATGGGTTGGTCCACTAGGAGTATGTAAGGATTGTTCACATACTATTATTTAAACAAGTTCAAACAATTAATAATGTTTAGCCAAAATATATTATACTTTTATAAAACTCAATAATTTAAATACTTTAGACCTTTAAATATTTAATTAAAATACTTAAACACTTAAAAATATATTTTATAATTAATTAAATAATTTATAAAATACATAAAAATACGCAGTATTACACCTATGCTTAGAATCTCCCTTCGTCCATAAAGTCGAAGGCATACTAGAAACCAAGCTTGATCACGCCCGGAAACTAGCGAGCTCTCCAAGAGTTTATAGGGTAATTCCAAGTTTCTGTTATTGATTTACACCAACTATCTCACAGGGTATGCTTGTCATTTTGACTATGTAATTGGGGCTAATATTGTAAATTCATAAGATACACAGGAGCTAATTCATATGTTCATCTTCTTCTTCCATTCTCTCTCCTCCACCACTCGAATTCAAAGACCTTCATTGGAGAAAACCATACCCTTTGGAATTAATTTAACTAGTTCTTATTTCTCCATCTTTCTTAGTGTTTTTCTTTTAATTAAGCAGCTTTGTCGTCAAAAATGGTGGTGTTTAGGCATTGTATGAGGTGTTGATGAAGAATCTGCCATTTTTATTGAGAAGGAAGGAGTAAATGAAGAAGAAGGAAGGAGGACAAAAACATCGAATATTAAAACAGTAAACACAAATAACGGAATTTTAGCTCTCAATTTCAACACGGGATCGAGGGACCTATGCATGTATTTACAAAACTGCCGCTGAGAAATATCTTTCGTTTATCAATAAGAGAAAGTGAGGCTTGCACGAGTTTGTGTTTTGGCTTAGATTGAGAGGAAGGTAAAGAGAGCTTTATTTTTTAATTGAACACCCTCCAAAGGTTATATTATTAAAAAAGAACAGGCTAAAGGTTGTATTATTATTTGCAATTTTTTCTATTTTCAAAGTATTAAAAAAAGAAATTTTGATTCATTTTATTGTCATCATGTGAGCAAAAGTAATCCTAATGAACAATTTTCACAACATATGTACATCTATATTTCTTTTTTTTATTTATTTATTATTATTATTAAATTAGCAAAACTAATATAATGAACATAACAATTGGCTCTAAGGTTAGGCTACTCCAAGGTGATAGTTGAAAGTGATGCTTTGAAGGTTGTTTCAGCTGTGCAGAAGAAGAGTGTGGCGTTTGATCCTCCGAGTTTGCTAGCTAATTGAAGATATTATCGTTTATTCTAGTGTCTTTTCTGTTTTTTCTATTTCTCATGTAAAACGAGCAGGGAATACGTACTCTAGCTCATCTTGTTGTAAGATGGGATTCAAGAGGTTGTAACGAGGTTCTTTGCTTAGATCTCTGCTAGTGGTTTTTTTTTTTTTTTTTTTTATGAAAAAAAAAAAAGGAAGCGCTTGTGGATATACTTGGCTTTAGGTGAATTCTCCGACAATTAAGAATTTGTACACACTAGAGTAGTTAGGGTGGAAGATGGGGAGCATAATGGGTCTTTGCCAACTTCATTGGAAAAATTTAAATTATAATTAAGCAAAGACAAGGCCAAGTATAATACTATTACAATCCTAGTAAATATTATAAAAATAATAATAATAATAATAATAATAATAAATAAAAAAAAAAAACTTTTGATATTCTAATGAGCTAGAAGGCAATACAAATGGGAGCCAGAGATTTTAACCCGTATGACTCTTAGTAGACAGTTGAAAAGATAATTTAATATTGTTAGGGTAAGGTATAGCTAAAATAATTTTTAAAATCAAGAAGAAGATTAATAAAAAAAATAATAAACCCTAAACCAAAATCACTAAAACATGATACTTTTATACCTCAAACTACCTTTATGGATTGAAAAGATTTTGGCCCATTGAGGATGCATTAGGGACTGTAGCTGATATTCCACACATTTGAATCTCCCATCCTCCTCCATTTGTGAGGAGATATTTTGTGAGTTCGGACTTACAATTAGATGGATATTAATTATTGAACGTTTCATTAAAACTTTTGAACATTTTGAATTTTGAAATTTAGAAATAAGTTGAAATTTTCATTAAAGCTACTCTCTACACTTTTTTTAAGTGCATCATTTTCCTAAATAAGTCATTTTCTTTAATTGCTTCACTTCCTTTTTTTAGACATATGGTCTTCATTCCTATTCCATCTGTCCCTATTTTTTTGCTCCATTTGACTTTTCACAGTCTTCAAGACGCGTCTTATAATGCATATAATTTCATTTCTACATCCTTAAAAAATTATAAAAACTTGATATTTATAAAATATACGATGAGACGAATCCAACTAGACTCCACTTGACTATATTATCTCTTATAAATTAATGAGAATTTATGGTTAAAGATTTAAAAGTTTGACCCAATTATTTAGAATGGGGCAAAAAAATAAGGACAGAGGGAGTAACTTATTTACCGAGCATAATTTACCAAGTATTATTACCCCACTATCTATTTTCTATAATTTAAATTCGACAACAAACCCCACTTACACAATATCTTATTCCACTCAACTCACCTTTCTAAAACTACGTGCCAGTCAAATCAATACACTAAAAAACAGAGAAAATATTGGACATATATATATCAAATGTTGATAGATTCACGGTAAAATAGACTCATCTAAGAGTCCCACTATGATTTATAATGCCCTTATGCTCATTTGGACCAAAAAATACATCAAAAATTTTCTTTGTTTTATTACACGTATTATTTTATAACTGGACTAATTTACAACATATACTCCTAATCTCCTATAGATATTCCTTATTTTGGACCTTTTTTTACATGGACAAATGGACATAACAATGGGTATTCGACCTTTGAACCGTTAGATAAGGCTTTTGCAACGCAACATTGGCTTTCGGATCACCCGGATGCTTTCCTCCTTCATCAACCCATTACGTTTTTGGATCACACAACAGTTACTCTACAAGAAAAAGCCCCGCCTGCTCATCACCGCCCGTATCGAATTGATAACTGGTGTCTTCTTTCAAAGGAAGTGTAGAAGAAATTATTAATTTAATTGACTTGGAATCTAGATACCTCCGGATCTCCTATGTACGTTATTTCTAGAAAACTAGAGAAGTTACGAGCAAAACTGTTAACTTGGTGTATCAATCATATAAGAAGTTGTGGGGTATAAATTGGAAAGAGTTACATGCTTCTATGTCACCTTTGGCTCAGAACTAGGATTCCAGACTTCATAGACATCTATTTCTTTCTTTAAGGGATGAAAAAATAGTCCAATCTCAGGTCGCGTTCTTATACTGGAAGCAACGGGCTAAGGTTAAATGGGATGCCCTCGGTGACTCTCACTCCCACCTTCTCTTTTCCTATGTTCAGGCTCGCCGTCGGAGGAATAAAATTCAAGGTTTTCTGGATATGAGTGGTAACTATACCTGGCAATCCTGACCCAGACTCGATGACTCGACCCGAATGACCCGACCCATGACCCGAATGACCCAAATATATCGACTCGAAAATGACCCGAAACCCAAAATTGACCCGACCCGACCCATACCCGACCCAGAAATAGAGTTGACCCGACACCCGAATTGACCCGACCCGAAATTGACCCGAATTGTTTGACCCGAACAAACCCAATACTCAAAATTGACCCAAACAGACCCAATACTCGAAATGTCCCGAACTAAAATTACCTTATAATTGCACTAAAAATGTCCGGTGCCAAAAATAATTTAAATTGTTCATCTTCAATTGTAGCCACACTCATAAACCAAATTGATAGTTCTTATTATAACAATAATAAAATATAAAATTATTGATTTGAACTAGATCCACAAATTAAATGGAACAACCTGAACATGACCCGACTTGATTTAATTTTGAGCCGACCCGAATTTGACCCGAACATACTTGACCCGAAAATGACCCGATCCGAACTCGACCCGATACCCGACCCGATCCATACTCGAAACTCGAAATGACCTGACCCGGCCCATACTCGACCCGACCCGAAATTGCCCCGACCCGTACCCGACCCAAACCACCCATTTGCCAGGTCTAGTGGTAACTGGGTTCATGATTAAGATGGAATTTGTGGGATTATTCTTGACTATTTTTCGCAGTTATTTTGTACTCCTCAGAGCCAAGGCTATCCTCAGGATTTCAACTGGACTAATCTAAATCTTCCTCAGCTCTCGAAGAATGCCAAAAAGGATCTTATGATTCCGATTTCGGCAGACGAAATAAAACGGGCTATGTTTCGGATTGACGATTCCAAAACTCCTGGTTCTGACGGTTTTACTTCTGCTTTTTTCAAGTCTCATTGGCATGTAGTCGGACCTTCAGTTATTTTTGCTGTGCAATATTTCTTCCTCCATGGTCATATGCTTCAGGAATGGAACCGTACCTTTATTGTTCTTATTCCCAAGGTGGACCACCTGCAATATCCTTCTCAGTTTTGTCCAATCAGGTTATGCAATGTTATATATAAATGCATTGCAAAGTGTATTGCTTTTCGAATTAGGAAGGTATTATCTTCCCTGGTTTCGGACTTTCAGAATGCATTTGTACCTAATCGACTTATGTCTGATAATGGTCTCATTGCGCATGAACTACTTGCCTACATGAACAACGCGAAGGGTCATACTCTCTCAGCGGCTTTGAAACTCGATATGAATAAAGCTTATAATAGAGTCAGCTGGCAATTTTTGTGGTAAGTTCTTCAAGCTTTTGGTTTCCCACCGTACTGGGTACATATCATTCAGCAATGTGTTTCCACGGTTTCCTATCAGATATTAGTTAATGGAAATCCCACCAAGGTCTTTTGACCCGCCTGTGGTCTTCGTCAGGGAGATCCTTCATCTTCTTACTAGTTTGTCCTTTGTATGGAAATTTTTTCAGCCATGATCCACAAAGCCATTTCACATTTGTTCTTTGCTGATGACTCCCTTCTTTTCTTCCAGCCTTCTCCCAAGCATGTGATGAAATTCTATAGGTTGTTCAGGGTTTTTTTGTTATTTCGGGCCAGATGATTAATCTGCAGAAGTCCTTTGTCAAGTTCAACCCTAATACTACTAAAGGCTATCGTGATTATTTATCTTCAGTCTTGGGTTTAAAGTTTCAAACCTCCCTAGATTCTTACCTAGGCCTTTCAATGGATGTTGGCAGAAGTAAATGTAAAGTTGTCCAACCCCTCATCGTTAAAGTGGCTAGCCGCTTAAATAGCTTTGCCTCTCTTCATCTTTCAGCAGCGGCTAAACTAGTGGTCGTCAATTCTATTTTTGTGGCCTCCCTCAACCATGTCCTGTCAATTTTCAAGATCCCTACCACGACCACTGATAAAATTAATAATCTTTTGGTCCGGTTTTGGTGGAAGTCTAATCCCCATTCCAAAGGTCTTGCGTTGATCCCCTCTTCCCTTCTCTTTACGCCTAAAGGTTTAGGCGGGCCAGGTCTCAGACACCTAGGTCTCTTTAATTCTGCATTACTAGCTAAGCAAGCCTGGAGAGTTATGTAGAATCCCCAGTTGCTGGTTTCGTGAGTTTTTTAGGCCAGATACCCATTGCTCCTGAATTACCACTCCCACGGCCGCATCACTCGTCCTTCATGGGGCTGTAAAAGTTTGTTAGAAGGTTTTAAGACACTCCAATTGGGGCTTAGTTGGAAGGTAGGAAATAGTTCTTAGGTTTGTATTCTATAGGATTCTTGGGTGTCGGGGACGTCTGTGCAATTCAAGGAATCCATTGCTGGATCGGTTCGCCCGACTCTGGTTTCTTCTCTTACCCAAATTCTAATTCTTGGGACTCTACTTTAGTTCACTTGTTATTTACTCCATCCACTGCTGTCAAGATTCTGAGCTTTGAACGCCCCGTGCATCCTATGGATGATTTTGTTTACTGGAATTTCACTAGAGATGGAGCGTTCTCAACAAAATCAGGCTATGCAACTTTGATCCAACATTCGGGTGTGTTTACTCAAGTTGCCGCTTCTATCTCATCCTTATGGTGGAAAAAGCTTTGGGCATTATGGAAACTTTTTGTTTGGAAATTGCTCCATGACGCGCTTCCTATTGCTTCTAGTGTAAAGACTAAGGGTATTCCCGTTGATCCTTCTTGTTCCTTTGTCATCTCAGTCATGAAACTGTTGATCATCTCTTTTTACATTGTTCGTTTACTCGCCGCCTTTGGGTTTGTGGTCCATTGGGTATTTGAATTGATGATAATTCCCTCCCTGCCTTTCCCCTTTGGTAAACTTCCTTACTTAATTCAGTTATCAAGCTCAGAGATTGGTTGGGTTTAGACTTGATCCCCTCCTTCACCTGGGCAGTTTGGGCTTTTAGGAAGAACATTAGGTTTCAAGACTCACAATGGTCACCAACAGCTGTCTTTCAGATTGCTCACGAGTGGTATATGCGTAGTACGTCAACAAAGGAAAATTCTATGCCAATGGATAGTGCCATTCCTCCTGATTTTAGGTCTCAGTTGTTCTCCCTTTCCCTTTAAAGTAGCAGCATTGCTTTCCCTACGGTGGATCTTATTGTGGATGGGGCCTGGGATTCTAAAGACTACAAGGCAGGCGCGGATTGGTGTTTTTATGGGACAGGTAGTACTATCTGCTTAGGGGGTGGTGCTCGAGCGTGCTTTGCTCTCTCAGTTGTTCAAGCTGAGCTACTTGCCTGCCTCTTTGCTTTACGCATGGCTCGCCAGCGAGGATTTACATGTTTGCTAACTCGTACCGACTGTGTGGCTACTTTGACTTCTCTTCGAGAAAATGGTACCAGAGACATTTCGACGGCTTGGATCCAACAGTAGATTATAGACATCCTTCCAGCCTTTACTGTTTGCCAAATTTTGAAGGTCTCCCGTGAACATGTTTTGTCTGCTCATCATCTTGCAACCTCGGCTAGGAAGCGTTAGCTTCTTTGTTTCTTTTTTTAGTTGTTTCTTTGTGAATGATCCTTTGTCAAAAAAAAAAAAAAAAAAAAAAAAAAAAAAAAAAAAAAAAAAAAAAAAAAAAAAAACTAGCTTTCCCTTCAACTTATGAATTTTAAGTGTAAAAGAAGGATAATTCCATCATCTTGTTGCCAGGTGTTCAAACAGTTAAGAACTTGGTTTTTTATTGTTGTTGCACAAATATCAAAGCAACTTAATTTTCCAATTGCTACTCCCTCTACCTTATTTTTTTGGAAAATGATTTTGGTACACTAAAAATGATTTTGACACACCACTATGAGAGAACATAGTTTTCTATGTTCTTTTCACATAAGGATATGCCAAAATCAATTTCCTATTTTTTGGCCCCGTTGTAAATAGTTGAGTCAAACTTTGAAAACTTTGACCATATATATCCATTAATCTATAAGTAATAATATAGTCAAGTGAGGTCTTAATGAATTCATCTTATTGTATATTTTATTAATATCTAATTTTTATAATTTTTACACATATAGAAATGGAGCTATATACATTATAAGACGCGTCATGTGTAAATAAATTAGGAACAGTTTTAGAAATACAATGCCAGAAGCCCAGAAGCTCAAATTAGTCATAGTTCTCTAGATAATCAATAAAAGGCAATTTGATACGAAAGTCCATCCTTTTTGCTTTCCTTGTTTAACATCAAACAAATATTGGGCTTTGGTCAGCTTGTTTAACTTCCCTTTCTTTTTCTTTTTTTTTTTTTTTTTTTTTTTTTGATGTACTGTATTTAGTTGATTATTTCATTGCACAAAATTCAGCAGTCTCTTTACGTAAAAATGTCGAATATCACACTTTCTCTACAAGAATATGAAACGGGTTGTGTTAAAAGTCTCAAGACTTCCTAATCAAATGGAATTGCCATATTAGAAATGTGTTTTCGGATCCGTGGTCGAGGGTCCATGACTCTAAACTGTCAAACAAAATCTGCTCTCATCCGAACTTTTCCAGGTACCTTTGGTATAACAAGAATAGCCAACCTATGCACAGAATAACAAAGCCATACAAGCCAATACAAAGTCGTTATCGCCTCCGGTCACCACTATTCCAACGCCGATTAACACTACCACCACCACGCCAATTTTGGTTCCTACTAAGCCTATCAGGAGGTCCATATCTTTCCCTTTGCTCAGGGTAACTCCACCCGTGGCCATGATGATGCTCGGGTGGGTACCTTGCTGGGCCAGGACTATTCTCTGGACTCCAAGATTCATATCCTTTATGACCACCCATGTGGTAATCATTCCTCTCCCGTACGGGGCCTAGTTGACTGCCCGCCATAGTCGGATTATATACATTTTGACTTACATGATTAGAGAAAGGCGTGTGAGACAAACCATGCCTACCATGCCTAGCTTTTACCACTCCCGTGTTACTACCTTCAGAAATCAGATACTGCTCTGTTAGATGATGTGGATGTGGATGTGGATGTGGATGTGGATGTGAATGTGCATGTGCGTGTGCATGCATTTGTGACTGTGAAAGTGCAGGTGATGGCCGGGAATATGAAGGCATTGGTGGGTTTTGATTCAGGACAGGGGGGAAATATGTCGGTTGATACTCGGGTATGAGAGTTTGAGAAGGATGGTGCTGAGGCAATGATGTGATTACAGCAGATGCTGTTGACAGAAACTGGGGCTGCAAGCCGCAGTTATTCTGAGGCCTATCTGAAGTAACAACAGCAGCTGTAACTACTGGAAAGACTGCCATAGTATCCTGAACTCCCATAGCACGTCGGGAAAACGGATTCTTTGCAGCCTCTGTTGTTGTCCATCCACTCTGCAAATTTATGTAAAACATACAATCTTAGTATATATCACTCTCGAAATACATTTATGCAAGTAATATATAGAAATTTAATCAAGAATATTAGGCAAATTTGGGAATAATCATTCACATTTAATGAATTTCCATACTACCATAATTGGGTAGCCATTATATTTCAAAAAAAAAAAAAAAAACAAAATTAAATAAAATTAAATAAAATTCCATACTAAAATTTGTGCACCCGCCAACACTAAAGCCAACTACCAGAGATTAATATCAAAATTTCTGTTTACTATTCGCATTTTAATTGACAGATTTATTATTCTTTGTGCTGATGGGACAGCTAGATTTTGATGTTCAATGTTTAAGAATTTGCCAACTCCGTTAGTCCGTTAGTTTTGTCCCTTAATAATTAGGATCTTATAAAAGGTAAGATATATATATATATATATATATATATATATATATATATATATATATATATATATATATAAAAGCAGAGCTTGCCCAGGAAAAATAATTATTAATAATAAATTAAAGAAAAAGAAAAAGAAAAAAAAAACAGTTTTTTTCTTTTATTTTAGATGGAAAATAATGAGATGAACGTGGTCTTAACTAATTATATCTAAGCACAAAAAGAGCTAGGTGAAGGCATATAAATTAGATTGTTTGTAACAAGATGAAAAAAGACATTTTGAGGTGGATTAATGCCCAGAACAAGTTAATAATTAAATAGTCAAAATCCATTGCAAGATAGAGATGCGAGAGTATAGTGATATAAATACAATTTTCACGCACCGGACCAGGATTGGTGGAAGGCGACGGGGAGGGAAGAGAAACTTCAAATCTGCTAGGTGGGGTGGGAGATGGAAGAGAGACTTCAACATTCCTGGTAGGAGTAGGAGTTGGCGAAGGAAGAGAAACTTCAACTTTCACTTCCTCAGGCTTCTCAACAGCTTGCCCATTTAACAATGCTGCCCCTCCATTCGACTTAAGCAAGTCAAGGAGTTTCACAGTATCCTCACTTGACAGCCCGCTGGCTTGACCAGAAGTCAGGGCAAAAACTAATTCTGGGTTTTTAAGCAGAACTGCTAGGAGCTCAAGATCAGGCTCAGCCTGTGAAGAGGTGGAGGGATCAACTGGAGCAACTGTGGGATTTTGACTTTCAACTGAAGTAACTGCCGTATCTGCGTCAGGCAACTGCTCAATGGGGATTTCTGGGGTTAAGGTATCATCATAGTCCATCTCAATATCCCATGGCTCCTTCGGGTTTGGTGGGACATCTTGAAGCGTTCGATATGTAGTTTCCTTTTCCCGGTGGATTCGGTTCCTCTGAACCTCCATTTCTTTGCTGCTTTCTCCACTGCCAATTTCTGCCACGTGATGAACTTCTGCAGGAACGGATAAAACAACAGAGCATCACTGTTACCATGAATTCACTCGATAGGCTTTAAATAATCCATATAGAAAAAATAAGCTGCATATAGACCAACTATGTAACGCAAGATTCAATCAAAAAAACTGATTTACAAAACAGTGCCCAAAATCATCATATATACCAAGAGGAACTAGTCGCTGCAGCATTACCACTGACCTAATAAAACTGAACGTCTGAATTAGTAGTTGACTTGTTTATACATTTTGAAAAGATTTAACTTTTTACTAACGTTAAATTATTCTTATTAATTTATTTTACCTATTCGCAGTCTCCCCTTCTCTTCTTTCCTCCATTATTTTGTGTTACAGTTGACATACATTTTTTATTTTATTATTTGTTTTATATTTGTAGATTTACCACATTTGCCCTGCAGAAGCTTTGCTCCATACACCTCTGTAAAGAATTTTCTCAGGGATATATCTCATCAGAAAGCTTGGAGTACTAAATCAGTTCCAGGCTATATTCTGCGCGCACAGCATTGACATTGTTATTGTCATCAACGCAAGTTATAGGTGATTTTTTGGTAGAAAAATGACTGTCAAATCTACTGGTAGTCATTCAATTGTGACAACCTTACTGATAGTAGACAATTTGGCCACCAAAAGTTGCCTCTCAAAAATTTACATGACAAGGCCTCAGAAGACAAGTGTTAGTTCAGTCACCAGTCTTCATTTGTCTGTCAAAAAACAATACAATGATGACACTAGGCTAATCACCAAATTCTGTAACATTGAAATAAAATGAAGGTTTGCTTAGAGTAAAGCAAAACGTAAGCCTCAAATTAGGCTCCCAAAGCATCATATCATTGTACGATAAAAAAAGTTCAGACAATGAGAAAGTCATTGGAAATATTGCCTGCAAATACAAGGAGGCTGCTGACAAGGAAGTTTGAATCTTTAAAATAAATGGCATGAAACTGTTAATGAGATCACAAGTTCCCATCTGTTGCCTTTTTATGATTTCTGCTTTAGGAGGGTAAAAGGGGAAATAGGAGCAACATTGGAAGGACTCACACCATAATTATATACAATATGTTCAGCCCATCTTTAATGGTGAGAGCAATTGAGTCGCATTACATAATCCATAGAAACATTCAAACTGTTGATAGTACCATAATTAGGTCACAACACTCTTAACAGTTGTTAACACATGAAGTGAACCAATCATTAATACTTTGTACAACATGCACCAGTTTATGCGTTCATGTAATACGTATACACTCCCATATATCCTATAGTAAATATGATTATCACTACCGATTGTAACTTTTAAAATGCTACTTTAGTAACAATTAATAATAATAATAATAATAATAATAATAATAATAATAATAATAATAATAATAATAATAATAATAATAATAATAATAATAATAATAGTAGTAATAATAATAATAATAATAATAATAAAAAATAAAAAAAAAACCCACTTATTTTAGGTCCAACTTATCTCATCAGATCTTAATTCCTACCTACGCTATTAGAAATCCTATAAATTCTGTAGGGAATCCACCGCAGATCCCTTATACTATTGGATATCTGAATCTCACCTTTCACCCTACACAATACTTTTAAAACCAAATTAGCTTCAAATCACAACCTACAAAAATGAGTGAACTATATTTAAATTCACAAGGAAAAAAAAAAAGTAAAAAAAATTGCATATCAATTACAGGAAAGTAGGCACCTATAATCTCAGACTGATTTTGTTTTATTTCTCAACATATCAAAACTTAGGCAGCCCATTGAAATATATGAACCTTGTAAAAATAGATTTGTTCCACAAAAGTTTAATCCAGCATTTGAGGGGGCATTTTTACCCATGCATTTGGTTTATAGTGTTTAATAAGACAAACATTATTTACTTTAACAATTGTCTTCCAACAAATAATAACTTTAAGACAAATCATGTGTTGTTACATCATGAAGCACAGCAATTTTGTGATAAATTGATGGTAATGCTCTTTGACAATCAAAACAAATTTCGGGAATAAATTTCAGACACTAATTCATTGCAACATCAATTGTTAGTACATCTTTCCCCAAGCAACACACACAAAAGGGATAGCAAGGCAAATGTTAGGATTGCAACCAATAAGGGCTGGTGGGGAGATCAGATGAGTTTTCATTCTACAATTCTATGAACTATAATTTTGAGGAGGGGAAAAAAGCCTTTGTAAATAATTCTCTGCACTGAGTACTCCAATGACTGTACCATGTTCTATACATCATAAATAGTGCTACAACTAAAATCTACAGAAAACCTACGACTAAATCACAGATAGATTTTTGCCTTTGATTATATAGAATCATGGGAATAGAGAATTGTAAAACCATTGTTTCTCATCTGAAAGAGTTTCCCAGATGACCAATATGACGATCCTTATATCCTTAATTGAAGAAATTCTTAAACAGTTACTGTCCAACAATGAGTGCCATTTGAGATATGATCTGAAAAGGAAATAAAAGAATCCTACAACAAAACTTGAAGAAACTGTACCTGGGGGTGCCAACCAAGGGATTTGAACCCTCCGGCACTTTTCTAGCAAAGATTCTTTCTGGTCAAACGCTGGCTTCTGTTCGGGAACAAATTCCACCTGTTTAATACTACTCTTTGGGGGAAGCAACCTTGCTTTTTTTTGCGCTTCAAGCTTGGGACGAAGATAAGCTTCTGATGCTGAAAGCAAATCATTAGTGAGTAAAGAAGGTTTCTTGGGACCTTCGGTTTTCCTTTTGCTGCTCTGCATAAATTGAGCACGCATTTTTGCCTTCTGTATTTCATCAGCTGTAATAGGACGCCTTTGATTGGCAGCCACTGCTTTTATGGGCTGACTATTACTAGCTGCTTTTTGGCCTGGTTGTTCAACAAGCTGAACCTTTCTGCGTTCTTTATTATCTGTAGAATAGCTAAGGAATGTCTAAATCATCTAAATAACACATGCTTAACTGGACTTGCTACTCACGATACTTGAAACTGTTATTGAGCATAATCATGACAGGATTCTTACTGTCAAGAGTGTCAACCCTACATCACATAGCTCCCTTATAACAATGTTTCGAAAGAATGCTAGAATATAACTGTTTAAAAAAAAAAAAAAAAAAAAAAAAGTAAAAGGATACGAGCAGCCGATGTCCCCAACATGAGCTTCTTATTAGATTCATCTGAAGATGCTGTGAGCAGCTTCATTGTTTCTATAGTTTCCACTTTCCTAAAAAAACACCATATGTCAGTCCAGTCAATCTTTTAAAAAATGTAGAAGAGTTGGGCTAATCAGGAGGAAGTTAGTTAAATGCACAATCTAATTACCTGGTATCATCTGGACCCAGATATGAGGTAACTAACATGTCATCCTGTTGAAATGGAAATAAGCAATAAACATGTCAAAAAAAGTACATGAGCAACCTTTGAAGCAAGCAACAATTCTTATTTACTTAATACTCACAGAAGCATCAACAGAAGACTGCCATGAATAATCTCCAACAAGTTCACCAAACCTAAACACAATTTATGTTCCACATTATAGAACGGATAAAGCAATATAAAACAAGTGATATTTTTGAAGCTAATGCAGGAAGCATGCCTTTGAGTCAGGTCTGTATCTTGCTCAGTGGCAGCTCTAATGCCATTAGATTTCTTTAACGCTTGGCTTTTGACAAACATTTTGCTCCACTTTGACAGGAGAACTCTTGCCCTGTTTGAGATATCTGATCTTCAAATCAGATTAATAAGAATTGAAAAGAACAGGAAGCAGTGCAAAAAAAAATTTAAAGCACACAAGAAAAATATCAAAGCAGAATTCTACAAAAGTTACAAAAAACACAAAAGTTAAGACACAAGAATATGATACATATGCACTTGTAAAAAATGATGTATATTCTCTCTCCCATTCACCGAACAAAATATTCAATTGAAAGACTTCTGTAATTAAATACAATAGTTAAACCAATCAAATTGTAAGAAAAGTAATACTCCAATTATACTAGGTGCGCATGTAGCCTTGTCGTTACTCATTACTTCATTACACATGCCAATAAGAAAAAATTAATACCCAGAACCCCAACACCCAATCTTGCTACCAGATTCTGAGCAACAAAAATTTACCCCAACTCACTCCTTAATGCTTGAGTATTGGAAATTCAACACATACAAGGAAAACCATCATCGTTAAACACACACACCCAAAAAAAAACACTTAATAGTCACCATGTTAACAATCTTAACATAGCAACTTGATGATGATACTAATTATGCTTCCATTCATACACACTATAATGCCATTTTGCAGGAATTATAAAAGCAGCATCAGCAGGGAGTCAATAGGAAGAGAAGCACAAACCTGGTACTCGGTAGAACCGTAATTTGTTGACACCTTGGAGTATTGCTGACATGTGAGCAGGGAGAGCTTTATTCAAGGGCAAATGACAAAGAACCTACATAATAGCACATAAGCACATTAGTTTAACCTCTAACAAGAAACCAGAGAGGTCTGTAACAACATAAAATTAGACCTTGAGAACAGCAGAAATAACACTCGTTTGCTCTTCCGTAGCAGCTTGACTCAACCAAGTAGCCAGAATCATGACACCACCTTTCATCAAAAACCTACAGCCATACACAAAAGAGCAGCTTAGCCACTACAGAACTATGAAAAATTCAAACACAAAGGTCCTATGTAGCTGTTGGTTGATAAGCAATTACCAGCACAAGACTGTAGGATTTTCTATCTGCAAGATCCATTCCATCAATTTCACCTGACCAGAAAAGGTTTCTTCTTTACACATAGAGCTGAAAATATTTTCAACAAAATCTTTTTCAGACTCGCCTAGTCCTGGCAAACCTTCATCCTGGTTTGAACAAGAAGGTGCTTCCTCAACATCAGGACCAACGGAGCTCAGCGGAGTAGTCTCTATGGGCAGCATAAGGTCAGAATCAGCAGATATACTATCTTGTAGTTCCTTGTTACCATTTTCCCTAATCGCTCTTTCTCTAGATAACCGTACCAATTTCCTCACTCTAGACCGCTGACTAGCAAAATACTCCCTCACCTATTATTGCAGTAAATAACACCGATCACAATCAAATCGTTCCGTCTCAATAAATGCAGCTTACTCAGTGTTAATACAAATTCCATTAGACGATACCTGCGTAACTGTTAGTCCAAAAAGAGCACCAATCTCCCGAGATTCCTTTTTACTGATAGCATCTTTCATCGAAAATACTGCTTGCATATATTGCAAAGCCTTCGGATTTAACAAATCTCGAGGCCTTTTTCCTGTAACAAGGTTTCAAATTTCACATTAACAATGTACAATCGGTATAAACTTCATACATAGTTGCAACACTACTAAGATAACACGGTACAGTGATCACAAATCGAAATGCTTAACAAATTACTCTTCAACAAACAATTAACTCAAACAAATACACACATTCAACAAATGTTTGAATGATACGAATACGAATAAAGATTAATCACATTAAAATCAACAATACTAACAATAAAAAGAGAGAAGGTCACAAAACTTACCAATATTTATAGAGAGAGCACCAGCTGCCTGCATTCACACACACAAAATAAAATCATAAAAAAAAAAAAAAAAAAAAATGAACGCATCTAAATATCCAATTCAAATTCTAGGGTTCATAAATTTCCCCAAAATAAACAAAAAAAAAAAAAAAAAAAAAAAAAAAAAAAAAAAAGGAGAGAGAAAGAACCATTTCTTGAGAAAGAGGGTTAACACCAGTGAGTTTGCATTGAGTGACGACGATGTTGCGCAGTTGATCGATCTGAGTATGGAAAAGCTGCTTCTGTAATTCCATTCCCTTCTGAACCGACTCCATGGAAGATCCAATATCAATTTCTGATGGATAATCCTTCAAAACCTCCATTTCAACAACTTTGGGGAAATCAAGAGTTTAATTTTTCTTTGAGCTTAGATTTGTGAAGATTTGATGGATTGCAGACATCGAATTTCTTGGAAGATGAAAAATATTAGGGTTTTTGCTCGACTGTTTTAGGGCAGGTAATTCGCTCTCTGTATGTAGTTTGGTGGGATGTACACGATTTCTTCGAGGGGGTTGCTAGGAGAAATAATTAGGCAAGAGAGTGCACGAAACTTTACCTTCGTAATCCGTATGAGGATTGACAAATTTCCCTCCGCTTATAAAAATTCGACTCACCTCGTTCTTACACGGTCACCCATGCATCGGGATGACAATTCAATCTGATTTCAATTCAAATTCGACCTATCTGAAGAAAAAAGTCTGAATCCGATAAAATAGATCTGGATCTGAATAGGAGGCTGGTCGGACTTGGACCCTGCGAAAAGTCCGACCAAGTCCGAGTCCGAGTATGAGGATATAATGCTTTATAACTTGGGACAATTGCTTGCTTGTTTGTAGCAAATTTTGTCATGTAAATTAATAAATAATTAAGTATGTTATGTTTAGACTTTATACCCTATGGTTTTCCTAATATTTTACGCACCAATATGATATAAGAAATAAAGTTTATTAGGGACAATACAAGTAATTATAGGTAAATCATACATTACAACAACAACAACAAACAAACAAACAAACAAACAAACAAACAAACAAACAAACAAAAAGAAAGCATTCAGACCATTTGAAGGTCCGAATAAACGGACCGGATTCAGATCCTAAAATTACGAGTCGGATCATACTCGAACTCGGATTTTTCGGATTCGGATCCGAGTCCAGGGTCCGTTTACTAAACGGATTGGATTCAGATTTAGCCGCTTCCGACCCGAATCCAATTCGTTGTCATTCCTACCCATGCGCATCTTTAATCTAAGTATTTAGTAGAATACTTAATGAACACATTTTTTTTTTTGGTGAGAATGAGATAAACGAATACGAAGTATATTAAGATATGTCCTTCTCGGGACATTTGGCATATGAACATGAGAAATTGTAGTTTGGAAATTAATAAGTTTATATCGCAAAGAAATTACATCATTGCCCTAACTAATATCGTTCCCTTCCCTCCTCCCCTTTCTCATTAATGGCAATATGGTTATTTTATCTCTCTCAATTCTCTTCGATTTCTAAGCCTCTGCAGTTATATCTTCAAAGAACAAGGCGTTTCATATGGAATGGAGATGAGGAGAGGCAAAGAATTCACCTTATCGCTTGAGAAACCTACAAATACAATGAGAGATTGGGATGGAGATGAGTCCTTACTAAACTGAATGTCTTACGGTAAAAAGTTCTTAGAAGCAAGCATTGCAAAGATAGATGCAATATCGATATGTTTGAAACCAAGGAAAACATGTCCAATGTGTGGCTAGGGATCGCGGAGAATGCTCACAACATTAGCAAAGGTGGGAGAACAATAGTAAGTGATGGCTCAAACTCTATTTTTTGGGACCACATTTGGGCATGGTCAAAGACTCTTAGAGAACTTGCAATTACAGTTATCCCTAAAAATATTGAAGGTGCTACAATAGCTAAAATGTGGGATGAAGAAGAAGGGTGGAAGTGTTGTACCCATTTTTTGACTAATTTAGATTGAAAGTCAGAATCTCGCTTAAGTCGATAATTTGACTAGATAAAAAGATATTAGAGTCACCACTCTATTTTTGCCCGAATAAAGACGATATTTTATAAGGTCATTTCCAAATAGAAAATGACATTAACTCCATTAGGTGAGACACTGTATCATAATGATCTTGTGAAATTAAAGATCTAGGTACGGGGTATAAGTTAGGAAGATCGAACGTCTAGAACTCATCTCTTCCTCTGTTCTAAAGACCAGACCCTTACTAATACGTTGTTAATTGGTTATGGTTATTCACTTACTATTTTCTTAAACTAATGCACAAAAATACTTAAATTTCCACATTGTCAATCACATTCAAATACAAAATATAAAAAAAAATGAACCTTACGATATATGGTAGGTTTAAGCATTAAAGTTTCCCTACGTACCACTCTCGGATCAAAATCCTACGTAGTTCTAGCGAATGTACATCTAAACATGGTAAAAAAATTTCATACAAAGTTTTGAAAAGTTTTTTTAGGGGGGGGGGGGTCGATCCATATAGGATCATTTGAATGAAACTGAGCAATCTTGCTTTCAAGGTGGAGGTCAATCTATCAAGGTTGAGGAAGCCACTAGAATTATAGTGACACCATAAGGGCTTATTTGAGGAGAATTATGTTTATATAAGATGCGTTTTGGTTTTGCTTTTGGATTGACCAATTTCTGAAGATAAAAAAAAATATTGTATGGGCTTGTTAATATGCTTAAGTTGAGATTAAATGGCATTTTGTTTGATACGAATCGAGAGGAATATGAAAGGGAATGTGTTGATATTGTATGAAATTGACCTATGCAAAATGGACACTCTATATGGCCTAAATCCAAATGATAAGTAGTGAATTAAAAATTTTGATCATGTTAGATTACAAGAATGATCTATCAGAGGTAATGAAAATCATTGATAAGTCCTAATTTGTACACATTTTTTTTTTTTCGAAATACCAAACTGTTCGGACAACATGTTTTTTTTTTCGCAATTTCCAAATTTAATTTGGTTTTTTTTTTTGAAAATTAGATAAAATCCGAAAATAAACACGAAAAATTCCGAAAATAACACATAAATTTTCGAAAATAGATTCGAAATGCACTTCAAAAATTAAATCCCAAGAATTTTAGCTTAAAACACTTAACTTCAAACATTGATTTGAAAATCAAACTCATTTTTCAATTAAAAACCTAAAGCTCTGGATGCCACTTTGTAACACCCCCATAATTCTCTCTTGTATAAAATACTATGTTTGGCGCATGGTATCATAAAATTGAGAATCAAGAGGGTATTACTGCCATATCCAACCAATTCTGTTGATTGAATTTACAACATTTATCAAAGTACGGCAGCGGAATACTCTACTATAAATTAAAATATTTTGAAAACTTATTTTAAAATCAATTAAGTCAAACTTACAAACGAGAACCATTAAAGACCTATTTAAAAATACTCCAAAATATATAATTCTTCAAACGTTGTCTCAAATAAACCAACATAGTATTTATTCATAGAAATAAACAAGAAACTCTCTACTCTCAAGTAATCCCCATGCATTCCCTTAGCATACATCAACTTGAATCACCTGAAATTAAATAATTCCTGCTCCCCAAAATCACAAGTGTGAATATGAATCATCACAGTGCCGTCGAAGAACAAGACATGGCAAAACAAATAACACAACAATTAAGTCAGCGAATGCTGAGTTTGTACATTAAGTAATAGAACTTAATCTGATTAATTAAAACTCGTAAAAATAAAATCCAAGTTAGGCTCATTAAACAACTTCATTAATTAAAACCCTTTTAAGATAAAATTCATTTAATTCAGAACAAATAAAGTCAATGATTAGAAATACTACTATAGAAACCTAAAAATATCTCCACTAAACCAAACTCGATGATGAACAACCTTTAACGATTATTATTGGTAAGGTTGAGTATTTAATCTTCGGAATGCTTAAAATTCATGTTCAATCCAATACAGCAGTTTTCAAATCAGCCCAAACCATTTTTAATCCATTTCATTATTTATTAATTGAGCCCAATTAATAAAATTATAAAACCCTAAACCTGAAAATGAGTCCGGAATAATAGAAACGACGCCTAATTTATCACGTGTTTTGTTTAAAATAAGATAAAAATGAATTTTAAAGAAGTTTCCGGAAAACTGAAGTGTCGTGCCACGATACATGTGTCGTGGCACGGCACTGTTTTCACCTGGTTTTATCTTTTTCACGCGTTTTTTATCTTCAAAAATGATAAAATTTACCACCGCGCCACGTCACGAGTACCGTGCCACGGCACCTAGTGCTGTGATGCGATGCTTTTTCTTTCCACAGCGCCTCATTTCTAGGGTTATGAATCTCATTCCTCATTTCCCCTCTATAAATACAAGGCTCATTTGCAGTCTCAGAGCACCAATTCACACACTCTTTCTATCTTATGCTCTACCTTATACATTTGCTTTCCCAACTACACAATTCATCCCTTAAGCACTCCTTGAAGTCCATACTTTACCTGATGTTCCGTACTTAAGCCAAGGCGTGAAAGGTAGCCTTATATTTCTAACAATTTTTATTATGTTTGTCATATATTAATTATTGGATTTATTATGGTTAAATTGCTTTTAGTTTATTGTTAATTTTATTATTGTTTTGATCACCATATTACCTGTTTAAAGGGAATATGTATTTGAAAATCACGACTAATAAGATAATTTGGACAACCAGTTTAGGTTCCTTTGTAATCTTATTGTTTAATCAAGTGGTCACAAATATTTAGAATTATGTGTGCATTAATATTCAACCAATTTAGCCTAATTTAGTTAGGAGCAAATTGAACATTTGTTTGTATGCCTTTGAGATCGCAGGAAATACTTTTCGCTACAAAAGTCGAGTAGAGGCCAATACAAGCGAATGTGACTCCATGACTCACTTCGTACCATCATCCACGATCCTCCTTTCGTGGTTCCGAACCATATGGAGTTAGTAATCTCATGGATTATGAATGGGGTGTAACCTTCACGAGTCAATCGTTGTTGCCTATCGTTGTACCTTATTCGTGGTTACCTTTAATGATCCGTGAACGGTTTACAAGTTCCTTAAAAACTTGTTGGCGGCTCCCTACTTTATTTGTCCCTAATCGTATATGTCAAATCTCACTTCCTATGATTGCCAAGCATATTCACACCATGCTTAAGTAGGCGCACTTCGAATGGCGCCTACAATTTGGCGACTCTACTAGGGAGGATTCTTGGTTACTTATTGATTTGAGTGATCGATATTTAATTAAGATGAGTGGATGAGACTTGAAAGATTCTTGAATCGTATTCCTGTGATTAAATTGGCATTGTTGCATATGCATTGATGTTTTAACATCGTATTTAGGTTCGCCTTGTAAGAAAAATCGAATAATTTGATCGCGATCGATAAAGGCAGTGTTATATTTTTCTCAGCATTGCGCAACAGCACAAGTGTCGTGGCACGGCATAGAGTACCGTGACACGGTACTTTGTACCGTGCATGGAACGGTACACATTGTCGTGGCACGGTACTACTAAAAATATTTCATTGGTTCTGCTTTTTTCTTGTAATCAGCTTCCTTTGTTTTTTCTGAAAACCGTATGTATTTTACATACGCTTTAGCCTCGAGGGATTTAAGCTTCATCAACCCGAAAACGCTTCAGGCAATAAGGTTTCATCCAAGTTGTAAAATCCACCCAAACCATGGAGTCAAGTTCAATTTCATTACAAACTTGCGGAGGCTATCTTGCTAACGAGTCCAATCTCTAAACCATGGTACCCTTTGACACCCAAATAAACTTGACCATAGTGGAATATAGAATTTGACTTTAGGTTGTGAACTTCATTGCATCATCATGACTATATGTTACTTGGCATTATTGATGTGTTTTCTAACCTAATATATGTTTGTTCCTTTTGTTATTTTGACTAACGTATGACCGAGGGATTTTATTCCACATACAATAGTAGAAAAAAACATCAAATGCTCCGATCAAAATAGCCATATATGCTCCGGCTATGAACCGCATCACTAGTGGGTTATTGCTTGGTTTCATGGGCCTAATGCCAAAGCTTTCTGCTTTGTCGCTGGAGAACAACACATTTGGAATCGCCCCACATCCTAGTGTCATGTCGCTGTGCAGCTGCTTTTGTCGCCGTGTTGCAACCACCCGAGCTGTCTGATGGCTGCTCTGATCCTTTAAAACCGTCTGTTGCGGAGTGCGTGGAGATTAGTGGCTTGTGGTGTGTAATCAAGAAGATAAATAAGATAAACATATCAAAGTATATAAGAAAGATCATTGAAATTATAAACTTTGTGAAAATCTTCATGCGCCTAGATTTAAACTTGAACAACGATATGAGAGAGAATGAGGAGAAAGAGCAAAGGAACGGCTAGTGGGCTAGGGTAACATGAGTGATATATACAATGAAAATTTAAAAGGCCCCTGTTTTAATAAACGGAGCATTGATGTTTAAAGGCTCCATTTATTTACCAGACCGGAGTATTTAAGGCCTAATGCTCCTTTTTTTTAAAATAAATAAATAAATAACTAAATAAATAATTAGAGCCTTTTGAATGTTATATTTAACTATTTTTCCCATTTTACAATTTAATGCTTCGTTTTTTAATTTAACCGGATCATATTAAGGGAGGTAAAAGCAGTTTTTTCTACTAGTGATAGTAATTAGTACGGACCTTTAAATTAAACAAAAATTGGAAAAAAACACAAACAGACCCTAGAAATCGAGTATTGTGCCACAGCAGAAGTGTCGTGTCACGACACTCAGTGTTGTGCCACGACAGTCAGTACCGCACCACGGTACTGATTGTTGTGCCACGACAGTAGTACCGTGACACGGTACCAAGGGGAAGTTGCGGTCAGTCATGTTTTGGTCTTCCGTGCTTGTTTGTGAGTCTTGTCTGTGTCTTCCAGTGTTGCGTCTACCCATACAATCATAATACACGTCTCATAACCTCACTTAATCACTCACGAATCAAGTTTAGTCCACACACTTTATTTTTTTTGCTCGAGTCGTGTACCATGTATCTCATGACCGTACCTTTGGTTTGTCATGTGTTATTTTTCTCCGTCGTTTTTTTAGGAGTAAGTCGGATGGTATCCTCCCACACAAACTTTTTCTAAAAAAAAAAAATCGTTTTCGAAAACTTTTTGTTTCCTTTTCCCTTTTTTGTTCTCTTTTCCCCTTTTCCCTTCCATCTGGGTCAAGATTGAGTCGAGTTATTAATAGTGCATTTTTTTCAATTCCACAACACTTCGTCAAGGATCAGGGGCAAATTAGTACAGCTCGGTTCGCTACCACAACAACCTCTTGAACCTAAGAGGCGTCCAAGGAAACCTTTGTCATGCATCTCCACATAGTCCATCACCATCACCTCCTGTTTACTTTCACTTCACTCCAATGGCTAGCAAGGAATACATCGAGGAGATCCAAAAGTCCATTGCTACACTCACTTCAATGTTGCAAGGCCTTACTACTAATGTCGCCACTATGGAACAAAACAATGTCAATCCTACCTCATTTAGAAGCTGAAAGAAAAGGTGAGCAAGATTTCTGAAGAGTTCACCTATGTGGAACAACCTTCCACAACTTTGGCAGTGAAGGACAGACTTCCTAAGAAGTTCTCCAGTACCGACATACCAAAGTTCAAGCCTACTAATAATCCAATATTCCATTTGAAGTCTTTCCCTACAACCATGACTCTTAAAGGAATAGAGGTGACAATCTTCCCTACTGTGTTTCCTCTCTCTCTAGAGCATGCTTGCCAACAATGGTTTTATTCTCTGGATTCCAAAGACACTGCAACTTGGGAAGATGTCACAGAAAGCTTCACGAATCGTTACAAGTGTAACATTCAAACCAAGACTTCTAAACGTGAGCTCTCTATTCTTAAGCAGAAAGAAAATGAAGGGTTCACTGCATTCCTGAGTAGGTGGAGAGAAACAGCTGCACAAATGGTTGAGCTTCCAAAGGAGAAAGCGATGGTTCGTCTCTTCATCCAAAATTTAAGTCACAAGTACATACAACATCTCAGATATCTCCATTGAACACTTTTGAAGATGTATACAAAAATTGAGGATGAGCTGCTGAAGACTGGTAGTAACAACAACAACAACAATACTTGGAAAAATAAGATGAAAGACATTCCTTCTTCTTCGTCTTCCAAGCGTAGTAACACTACCAACAATATAAGCCAGTGCGACCTTAACGAAGTGCTAGCTCTTAATGCTCATCTTCTAAGAAAAGGAGAACTTACTCTCCTTCGGGGATGACCTATGATGACACCTTTTTTTATCGTCACTATGGTCAAGGTCTGATTACACCTATTAGACCATTCCCAGAATCAAAACCTGAAGAAAGGAGTGCCAAGTGGAATTCCAATGCTTACTGCAAGTTCCATCAAGGAAGGGGGTCACACCACTGAGCAGTGTTGGAACTTGAAAGATGTAATCCAAGATATGGTTGATACTAACAAATTTCATGTCCCTCCAGGCGGCAAGACGTAATAAACAACAATGAAGACAAGGCGCAAGGCAAGGCGTCATGCAAAATTTCATGATTTTTTTTTTATTATCGTCCATTTTAAATCTTCCTATCATGTCTAGCATATTTCCTTTTTCTTCCTGAGACTTTGTTTTCCATTAATAAAATGAGCATTTTTCCATCACGTTAATCGTGTTATATAAAAAAAAAAAAAAAAAAAAAATCAATGGCCGGACCAAATGCAAGGTATATCAGTGATTTGAGGCAACCTTTGCAACCCATTATTCCCCTTAACCCATACTAATACATATTCCATTCCTTTATTAACAGCTTTGAGCCTCGTCTAACGTTTGACTTTCATTTGTTCCACCCACATTTACCTAACCTTGGGATAGGTAAGGTGTGTAATTTGTGTAACATTAAAAGGCAAGTTAAAAAGAAAAATAAAAAATAATAATAAAACAATGTGCAAGAGAAAGTGTTCCAATGTTTTTGATATGAACACGTCTCAAAATACGTCTCTCATCAAGTGCTTGGTACCGTGCCTGAGAAACATGAATACTAAGTGAGTTATGGACCGCATGATCCGAGATTGCCCACATTGATTCAAAAAAAAAAAAAAGAATAGACAAAAAATAAACTTGCCTAATTAAAATTCCAATCGCATACACAATTGCACATCTTGGGGGGCTTCTCCCGGGTCTTGAACCTTTCATCCCATGTTCTTCAAACCTCAGCTTAACTACATTAAAACCTTTAAAAGACCTCTTTAAGGTGTACATACACTTGTGCAAAGTTCGGCTAGAGCTACGTTCGGCAAGATTCCTAGCGGATACGTAGGTGTAGGGAATATTTCAAACATCAACTTTGAGCCCCACTGTGTTCATGCATTTAAGCATGGTGGTGTCCAAAGGGAAAGAAGGTAGAGCAAAAGAGTCACCAACAAGTTTTAAAAACTTGTAAATTGTTCACGGGTGTGAAGGTTACACCCCATTCACGATCACGGAGTTCGCTAACTCCATAGTGGTCCGGAACCTTGACTAGATATTCGAGGATGATGATACGATTCCAACCTAAATGAGATTGAACCCGCCCTAAATCGGCCTCTACTTAATTCTTATGATATTCATGTGCGCTTTACGATCAACATACATATAACAAGTTAGCCCTAAACCTGTTTAATCTATGTTGGTTGATTATTAATGCACAAATAAGTCTATTATTGGTGATCACTTGAATTAAAATCATATTAAGCCTAAATCAAATTATTAATTATCTTATTAGGCATGATTTCAAGTACAAATTCCATTTAAACCCGCAAAAGAGGGCGTGATCAAGCAATTACAATGAATAAGAATAAATAATCAAGCAACATAATAATAATTATAATTGACACAACAAATCATTATCATCATAATCTCAATATCTCCAAAATAGTATTAGCAAGATCCTAGACATGATACTAAACGGATTAATAACAAATCCTAGCATGTCACTAAATAATAAAGATCAAAGCTTCAATCCTAAACATAATACTAGAAATCATGATATTAGAAAGATAAATTAACGCCATAAACATGATACTAGAAAGCATAAGAGAATCCTAACATGATACTAGGAATTAAAATAATATTCTAAGCATGATTTCTATATCAAAGCAAGGAATAAAGATAGTAGATCTACTCACTTTGATGCCTCGTACCTCTTTCAATCAAAACAATACATACGTTAGTAACTTCAAGAAAGATTGAATCAAACAAATCAAATAAGAATAATTGAAATAGAGATTAGGGACCAAACCCTCAGAAATGTCAACCTTTCACGTTAAGGTCGAAGGCAACTTCGAGATTGGATAGGAGTATTCAAGTCTCGCAAAGGTCGTATGGTGTGATGTGTTTAGGCTAGGGTTAGAAAGAGAGAGAGAAAGAAGCTTAAAGCTTAGAGTGGGAGATTAGATGATTTTTGGTGCATAAAAACGGAGGAAAACGTCCCTATTTATAGGAAAAAACGATGGAAAAGATCAGGAAAAAAAGTCAGAATCCGACTGGGAGTAAAACGCCTTTCATCGCGTGGCGATAGTTCCATCGCGTCGCGATGCTTATATCGCTATGCGATGCTTTTCAGAAGATAAGATTCGTACGGAATCCGACTTCCAATTAAATTGGGTTAGTCAAATATCTGTACTTATCCTTATTTTATCAGAATTAAATCTATTAAAAACACATGTTTTATACAAAGTAAAATTCTTAGTCTTATCTTTTCAAAAGAGGATAAATTAGAACCTTCTAGAGGATTCTAGAAGCTAATAATCAATCCTAATGGATTTAGGACTCAAAACAACATTCTAGATAATTCTGAAAGCTTATGATAAATCCTAATGGCTTTAGAAATATAATTAAGATTAATGGACCCTCCACTTGATCATTGAGTCCGCATATAAAGCTCGGTTTGGGCCCAGTTTAGTATTTTGGCCATAACTTCCTCGTTATAACTCGGATTTGAGCTTACAATATATCATTGGAAAGCTCTTTTCAAACCCCATCCAACTACACAATCATTGGACCCAGATTTTGGACCAAAATAAACTGGTATGGACGATTTTATAAAAAGGACATGAAATGAATGATTTTCAAAGACGCGAAATGAACTATTTTGGGTAAAAACATTTAAAGAAAGGTTGTAAAGGGGGAATTCACGAGACTCTGTAATATTTCACCTTACTCGATAATCAAAGACGTGAAAGGTACTAATCACTGGGTTTGGTTTTTGGGGAGACACAATTAGGTGTCTACAGTAGGCAACCTCATATCGAGGTGCGGCCACATTCATATTTATATTCATGCATGATCGTGTCAAAGCATTTCCAATGCCCATCCCTATCATTCTAGAGCTAGACTTGGGGGGCTTGATCTCACATCACTTAGCCTACCTAACCTAAAGAGTCACTATCTTTTGACTCCCTTCTCTCATTTATTTCCATCGCCATAGCCTTTGCAGCCAAGCTTTAGTATCACTTTCACATACACACATCATTCACACATACATAGCCATATCACCCTTCCCTAAGGAACCCCTTGTCATGAAATCTTGTTTCAACACCGCGCATGCTTCATCATCTTTTAGTATTCAGCAAAGTTATCATCATTATTCGATAGCATCATTGCATAATGTGCTTAGCTTCATGACCTAAGCAACATTTATCAAGACTCATTTTATCATACAAAGCATACTGTGCTTCCCTCCTGGCCTAAGTACATTTATAAGATCGTGTCACATGACGTAATTGTTCTTAGCCCCTTGGCCTAAGAACATGCATCATGCAAATGTCATTCTCAGCTCAAGCACCTCAATTTGACTTCTTCCCATTTTTCATTTTTTTTTTCCTTTTAAGGAAGTTGTAAAACTTACTCCATTTTTGTTTCTTTTTCTTTTAGGGAAGTTACTCCATTTTTACTTCTTTTATCTTTGGGGAAGTTGTAAAACTTACTCCATGTTTTTTTTAAATTTCCTGGCCTTTTGGGGAAGTTGTTAAACTTACTCGATTTTTATTTCTTTTTCTTTTAGGAAGTTGTAAAACTTACTCCATTTTTACTCCTTTTATTTTTGGGGAAGTTGTAAAACTTATGCCATTTTTACTTCTTTTATTTTTGGGGAAGTTGTAAAAAGTAATCCATTTTTATTTTGGGGAAGTTGAAAACTCTGTATGTTTTAATTCTTTTTTCGTTTCTTTTTTAGGGGAGAAAGTTGGTACCCTCCACTTATAAAAAAATATGGAAATTTTTCACGTCATCAACTATACAAGATCACACACACACACACACACTAACATACACAAAAAACGAAAAATTAAAGCATCAAATAAATAATGTGAATAAAATGTACAAATAGTCGTGATACAGTAATAGTGTCAAGAGTCAAGTCATAACAAGTACATAACAATGTCCCTCGGTCAAAACTCTTCCGATCCAGATAAACTAGTTGTAATGAAGTCCGGATCATGATCCCCTTGACTCAGGTAAGGCAACGGACCGTCGAAGATACCCTTCATCATGTGAATACGTGGAGTTGAGTCCCTGCCCGACTCCACGGCTCCTGTCGAAGTCAACATCAAGGAAGGTCTTGAGCAACCCGTAAACTTCATCCCACTAGTCCCAAGAGGCTGAGATGACTGCTCCGTAGACATGGGCACCATCGGCTGAGGCATCGTCGAATATGCTCGAACTGAGATCTGACCGAAAGGAGAGATCATTGGCCTAAACATAGGTTGCGAAAACTAAAGTGGCTGAGTCGATTGAGGTGGCTGCTGCCACTGAGGCTAAGAATGTTGCTGGTCCTTCAGAGATCTCCTATGACAACTAGTCTCTCCTTCGCCCGAGCCTCCATTCCTCAGACGTGAGCTAGACCTCTGCGCTCATGAAACAGAAGAACAAATAATGATCAGTGACACAAAGATGTAAAGTACAAACACAAGAAGAAGCTAGTACAAACATACCTCCTGAACGTCATCCGGGCTCCTCCGACAGCTCACCCCACGTTGCAACTTGATGATGCAGTACTTTAGAGCATCAATAACACCTAGCATCTTCATGGAGTCCTCACGCTAAACCTGAAAGCAGAAACATCGAGTTAATAACATGCAATATCAAGTAAAATCAAAACATCGGCTGAAGAACTCACCGGCTCCATATCCTCGGGGCAGGAGTCTTGGGCGTGTCTATAGCCCTCCGGAGCATCATCGATATGCTCCTCAACCACGCAATCGGCCCTAGATATCGAATCGACTAGGACGGGATCTCAAGTCTTCCACTACGATGAGCAGTCACCTAAAACATGATCAAATAATCAAGTTATTTAACTGTTTAAAAGTGGCTACAGCAAAACACATACAACAAAGTTAAACCTGAAGAAGATGTGGTGGCGGAGCCAAAGAAGGAAGCAGCTTCTGGACATAATGGACATCCATATAGACAAGCTCTCGCCAAGAGGTCTGAAGTCGACCTTTATCTGACACGAATGCCTCCAGCATGCACATATCTACCATAGACGGAGGTGGAAGCGCCGGTACCACGAAATAGTCAATAATATACTAACGAGTCACCCGCTCCCCTAAGTACCACACGGGCCGCAGAGTGCCGTAGAAAACAACACGGTACGTCGACATCTTCAAAGCATCCTCCAAACCATCAATACCGGCCCAGGGACAGTACTAAACCTTGATCGGGATATGAAAAGAGAAAAGCAGTGTGAATACCAAGACACATTGCCAATTCAAATATAATGAAGCAAAAGGTCGATTCTTACGCTAACGTCAGTGGTGCCACGACGCAACAACCCTTGAAGGCTCGTTACCAAGCCAACTCGCGACTTACCCCGCTGATACCAGCTCACGTCAATGGCAGATGCACAATCCACTCCCCGAGCTCGACGAGGAGCCAACCCGAGAAAGTACTCGTGGAACCAAAGCTGCAATAAAGTGATTCGTGAGTTCGTTAGTCAAAGAAAAGAAATCAAACAAAAGAGAAAGGATTGTCACCTCTACAACTCTCCAAAGGCCGTACACTGTGACAAGAGTCTGGTCATCTTCCTGTCGACAGCCCTGTCCTAGCGACGAGAGCAGATCAGCGTACCCTAGGCTAGCCTATTTAAAGGACTCAATCTCAGCAATCTTGACCAAAGACGGCAGGTATCGAAGAAGTACGCGAGAACTCCTATGAGGAGAAAGAGTCCCAGAAATAAGAATTAAGACAAGATCCTCATGTACATATAGTTAGGGGTTTTTAATTTAATTGTTGTGATTATTTCTTAACCTTATATTAATTAAGGTTATATTTATTTGTAGGGTGTGTTTGATCGAAGCTCTTAAAAGTTCTTTTATGTGTGCTAAGCAAGGATCAAAGGTACGTTTAGGTGACTAGATACCTTTGAAATTGATTGGATTGAGTTGAATTATGATTTATGAAATAAAAGCATGTTTAAAACTTGGTTTTAATAAATAAATTGGAGGATTGATTTTATATCATGTTTTGAATGCTTAAAATTATTTATCATGTTTTAAAAGGTTTAATTTTGAAAGCATGTTGAATTAAAAAGGAGTTTTGAGTTGTTTATTATAAAGGTTGGAATTATTGAATTGAAAAGGATTTATTGAATTATTATTATTATTAAAGTTTTACAAGCATGTTGATAGTAATCTCACTATGCGGATTTGGTTGATAAGACTTTGGACTTTGTATGACCGAGTCTTTCCTCAAGAATAGCCTTGAAATAGTAGGAGACTAGCTTGGGGGGTGTGCACACTTGGGTGAGGAATTGGATTTAAAAGAGGAATGGGTTTTTATTAATGAATTATTTGAAATATTGAATTATTGGAATTGGTTTTGGAATTTTGAGTTTGGAATTATTGAATTATTGGAATTGGTTTTAAAAGCATGTTTGCAAATAAATTGAGTTTACTTATCTTGCACTTATCGTACTTAGAATATTTTGTTTATCCGTATTTCCTATTTATTTTGATTCGCCCTGTTTACCTTAATGGTAAGCAATGTTGACTATTTTCAGGTGGAGTCAATATTTGAGCATATGGGAGTCCCGGGATGTTCTTCACCTGGATTAGGAATGATGGTCCTTGTTTATTTATGAGTACTCATGACAATGGTTCTATTTATATCTATTATTAATAAAGAAAGAGTTTGAGTTTCCGCTGCAAAGTATTGGTTTTGGTAGCCTTGCGTAATCACGCGGCGGTAATACGCCTAAGTCTATCTCTACAGTATAATTTTACGTATTACACTGGTATTTCCATAGAGGGAGATTTGGGGTATTACATCTCCCCCCTTAGAGAAGTGGAAGGTGTTGGTAGTATCCCAGAAATACTTTAATAAAAAACGAACGATCATAGAATCGCAGCCTTAGGGGCTACGAAATCTAAAAACTACGGCATAGAGTCGTTGTAGGGTCATCCCTAATGCAAGCGTAAAGCCTGGGGATCAAGTCCCCCGACCTTGAGCCATGGTGATGTAGAACACTATCGACCAGACCGACAATCGGACGGTGAGAAACATGGTTCTCACGACAAAACACCAACTGGTCGGGGGTCCATGGAGGTGGAGCCCACGTCGCCCTAGTGTTAGAAGCCCAAGGCGCGGGCTATAAGATCTCCTCTTCCTCCTCCTCAAGCGCAGAAGGAGTATCTTCTCGGTAGGCCCGGCGCTAGCCTCGAGCAGAAAGCTCTCTATCTTTTCGTCAAGGCATACTATTTGGTTCAAAAAAAGTAGTCAAAATCTAAATACTTAGCATCATTTCCTATGTTTATTTAGTTATTTGCTCAAAACAGCTTAGGGGGCTACATAACTCTAAAATATCCATTATACGCTAAATTTTACCTCATGGCTAAAATTAGCAAAATAATTGGATTATTCCTAGTATTTAGTTTCTTCATGACAAACTAATACTACAGTTGGCCTAGCCGCATGATACTATGTTCTTCATAACAATGTAGTACATGCACAAAAACAGAGTATGTTCAATGTGCACAAAAATTACAGATCTGCATATCCAAGAATTTTCTACATGATCTACAACATCAATGGTGTTCACACACAAGTAGTACCAAAAAATTGGGATTTGCTCGTTTCTTCACCAAATCAAGCAAATTTAGTCTCATATTGCCCACAAATTAATATACATTCATATACAAGCAAATTAATATACAAGCAAGTTTATGACAAGAATTTCATCAAAAATCGTCACAATAAAAAAAAACCCCAATTCAATTTTTCTAGGTTTTTTCGCACGAAATACCCCTATTTTTGGCAAAAATCACCACAAAGGAAAGAAAAACTTACATTGACTAGGTATTGATGCGAAAATATAAAGAAAATGGGGTGATTTGATGAAGATATGAGCGAGATCCGAGCAAAAATGGTAGTAGCAGCAGCGGAGAACATGAAGAGCAGCGAAAATGAAATGAAAAAAAGCGAAGTCGGGCTGCTACCCGAATTTAAACCAAGTTTCGCGAGTACCGTGCCAAGACATTGGTGTGACAGCAAGTACCGTGCCACGGCACCTTGTCCCGTGGCACGACACGTTCGTGTATGCTGAAATGCTCAGGATTCTCGCAGCGCATATTCCGTATGCTTTTTGAACGGTTTGAATAAATTTCTGCAATATTTTGACAGTTATTTCTTCACTAAAAACTCGCGAAAATTCCAACTGATATTTATATGGCATCAAAATTACCATTTTTCCCTCAGCAAATATCAACATCATATTTTCATCATTTTTAGGCACCTATACCATCGAATATGCCCGGCTTGAAGGTTTCAACATCAGCAAAATATTTTCAAAGACTACAGGCTCTATTCGGGGACAATCGAACGAATCATATTTACAGCCTCTGTTCGAGGACAATCGAACGAATCACATTTACAGCCTCTATTCGGGGACAATCGAACTTTTATCATATACTCAGTGATCAAACCGAGGAGTGAAGGGTTACTATTGCAAAATTCTCGAGGCGTAGAGACTTGTAATTTTTCATCATCAGACAAGTTTTCCCAAGGCGCGGAAAATGGTCAACCATTGCATACTTCTCTAGACGCAGATTTTCTGCAAGTATCGGAGTATACAGAGTGATTTAGGATCCCAGAACGTCTTACATCATTCTTTGTCCCTATCGACTACTTTGACTATCGTTTTTAAAACTTACATTTATACAAACTCAGTCAAAGTGGGGGCTTCTGTAAACACCTAAAAATTGAAGGATTTATTTCTTCGTCAAGTGCAATTACTAGATATCTATAATGGATCAAATTATGGAGATAATTAAGTTCGTTCTTTTGGGTCGTCGTTATATCATTGCTAGAGGTACTAACGATCTTTAGGCTAGTAAAATAGTCTAAAGCCCAACTGAATGGATCCTATAAGGTCACACAAAGGACTTAGATTGAGCATAAGAGGAAGAGACCCATGATGGGCCTTCTCCCGCTAGGTGGCCGGCCACATGGAGGAATGTAAAGGGTTTTGGGCTTTGCTCCTAGTTTAATTATAATATGATTATAAATAGACTAGGTGTTTAGGTTTTTCCTAAGATAGTTTTACTGTTAATCGAAAACCCGAGTTAGCAAACACGAGACCAACCCCCTCAAACTCCCTCTCTCACGGAACTCTCTCTCCTTGCACCGGCTTGGTGTACGATGGTGGTGGTGGTTCGTGGTGGTGCCGGTTGTCCGCAAAGGTGGTGATCGTTGGTGGAAGGATCATTCGAATCCCGTGGACTAAGTAGAGGAGCAACACTTGGGGCTCTATTCTCTCCCTAATTGTCAATCAACTTGCTACATGGAATTCTGCTTCAAAGTATGTGATTCTTGTGTGTTATGCATGCGATTTTGTTTTAGGTGCGTATGAATATGATTCATGAAATTCCGCTTAGATTACCTAAATTGCTACAGTGGTATCAGTTAGCCTCTTGCATGAACACGCTTGATTATAATAATACGATTATTTGAATTCCATGTTCATAATTTTATAATCATTAAGAGGGAGAATTAATTTAATTATGGTTCAATTATTATATTAAATGTGATTTAACTCTTGGAATTGATTAAATGTGATTTAACTTGCTCAAAATCATCAAGGAGAGGATCGAATTATTGCCCTATTGCATTCAAATATTTCAAACAACCCCTAACCCTAATTTTTTCGAAAATTTCGAACCTAATGTGCCTTAAAAAAATCTGATTTTATGTGCTTGTTTTGTTCGATTTCGATTTAAATATGTTTCATGATTTTAATAGCATTGATTTGATGTTTAAACTATGGCGGTCAATAATTTCACAGCGGTCAATAATGCTTTATACAGCGGTTTTTGGACCGCTATTAATAGCCCCGCTATAAAAACCCATATGAGCTTTTTACAGCGGTTTATAAAACTGCTGTAATATGTGTATCTAAGATTCTGTTAAAATATTCATTCACAGCAAATGAAAACCGCTAAAGAGTTATGATTTCATATGTCACTTGCCGACATATTCCAATTTTTTTCTTAAATTACGATTTTAAAAAATATTTTTTCCTGCAATAAATTTTTTTCTTCAACCACAACTTAAAATATAAAAATACAAAATATTGTACAATGTAAAACAATGGTAATTGTATTAATATTCAAGATCTAATAAAGAGTTTTACAAGGTCATCACCGTAATAAACTAATATTTTAAGAAATATGTTGTAAGAAAATGACAATAAATCAAAATACGCAAATACACATATATTATGCATAGAAATTTGTTGATTCCTTCAATCTAGCTACACTTGTCGGGCTACAAAGAATTCTTCAATTTGAATTTGATCATAACTTTGAAACTGACAATCTAAAAGGTCATGCAAAATAACAGTACAAGGGTATAAGATAGTAATATACACACACATTAAGTTAATTTTTTTTTATATGAAGAGATAATAAGTAAATCAAAAGTTATCTACATTGTAACTTAGGAGCTAATTAGTTAAATATACAATTAGGAAAAAAATTAGCTAGTCTATAAAACAGTAATGTATAGACTCAATATTATTCTTAGGCTTATAGAGATTTAATTTATCCACGCACATATAATACTATCCTTTTCATACTAAAACACATATGCTCTATTTTCCCTTGCACGCGTGCGCGCACACCCACACACACACACTCACTCAGACATACTAAAACTGTTTTTTTTTGTTAATACATGTCACTCAGCAGCATGCAGCGGCAGCAGCAAATTTCAGCCAGGAGAGGGGAGCAACAGGGGCAGCATATTAGGCAGTTGCGAAGGGCAGCATAGGGGAGTAACAAGAGCAACATAGGGGAGGGAGTAGAAGCGATATCATTTAATCTAATCAATTATTCACTTGAGACATGTTTGAATAGATGGCCTTAGCTGGGTAAAGAGTGAGTGTTACAATCATGCTGAATGTATATAATTTTTAAGTATTAAGTATTAGCAAAACGTGTGAGAACAATTAAATTATAAAGAGTGATGCATTATGTGGTAAATTTTGACTCCAAGAGACTTATTGGACAACTTATGATTATTTGAGTAGATTCAAACAAAATACATCAAATTAGTTCATCAACCCATCATCAATCACACTATATATGTTCAACAAAAATTGAACAAATAATCAACCTTGCTGTCTATTATAGAACATGTTGTAAGCCCCATATTCCAAGCCAAAGTACCCATCAGTAGCAGAACTAGCCACATACGGCCATAAATGTCCAAACTCCAAACCCATACGAACCAAGAAAGTATCGCATTGAATTAGTTATCTATATACCAAGAACATATACAAGAGCTCAATCTCGGAAGCACAACCCCCAATGAAACAAACAATCCTAGCAGCAACAACAAGAACGCAAAAACGATACTCAAAATTAAAACAAGAACACAAGAGCGATCGTACCACAACAACACACAAGCGTAATACCCCGTATTTTTATACGTATTTTAATTTAAATAAGTATTTCTTAAAGTATTTAAATAATTCAAAATGAATTATTTATGATTTTTATTAATTCAAAAAGAATTATTTTAATTAAAAGTTTATTTTTATTTATTTAATAATCTTGAAAATATTTTATTTTATGATTTGGAAATATTGGGGCATATTATTTTATAAAAAGATAATATTTAAAGTCAATGGTATTTAAGGAAAATCAAAATATTAGTTTGACTAGGAAAGGGATCATTAAGGGTAGTAAAGAAATTTAAGTAGGAGGGATATTGAGAGGGGGTATAAATACCCATCATATGCCTAAGGTGGAGTGCACCTAAAAGTAAACTCTTTCTCTCTCCTCTTATTTTCTTCTCCCCTTAATTTTAAAATTTTTTCAATCACCACCCACACACACCACCACACGCCAACACCGGCCGGCGGCCACCATCACCAGCGCACGCCAGTAGAAGCGGCCACCAGGCGGGTGCGCGGCAGCCGCCCAACCATGGTGGTTCGTGCGCCATATTAAAAAAAAATTAATTATTTTTCTTTTTGATTTTTTATTCAATCTAGCCTAAATCTAATTATTGTTTTTGGGTTTTGTGATGATTTTAGGATGTTTGATGATAAGTATTTTGTATATAAATTTTCAGATTTGGATTTGAATTAAAAAGCCCCAAATTGAAAACCCTTGGTTTCTAAATTAATGTTTATTGATGGAATTTGATTGTGGTTGATTAAAACTATGGAAATAAGTGTTTTTAAGCTAAATTACCGCAAATTTATAAGTTTTAATAATGCTGGAATTTTTATATATAACCTATAATTATGTTTCTTGAAAGGATTTTTAATTACCCATTAATTGGGAATAAAAGTAAGGGTTTTAAATAAAATTTCAGCTTGTTTTAGAGGATTTATGAGTGATTCAAAGAGTGTATATATTGCTGGAAATTTGTGTGGAAGAGGTATTAATACTTCTTTGTAATTTTGGTTTGTAGGAGACTTTCAAGTGAGTGATTTTATTTAGTCGTAGCGATTTTGAGATCATATTCAAGGTACGTTCGCATACTTGGTAACTACTTGAATATGTAGAAGCATGCTAGGCTTTGTTTAAATTAATTTCAAGTAGTATCATGGTAGGTGATGATTGGAATTTGTTGATTGGATTGATGTTGGTGAATGATTTGTGATGTGTGAATTATTAATGGTGAATTGGTGATTGGAATGAATTGTGTTGGTATGTTGATTATGAACCATACTTTTATTATTGGCATGTTAGAGAGCACGTGTAGTTAAACTAAATGTTTAATTTGGTTTGGAGTATGAAAAGGGAATTTTATTATGGTTCATATATTTTTTATTGATACTATAATCATGTGGAAGGAGCTATTTAAGTTTCTTAGTACACAGGAAAAAATTATATTGTGGTGCTTAAGTGCACTTAAGGTGTTTCTAACACCGAGGGTTAGGATTTGCGGCGCATTATGCGTTTAAGGTGTCTTTGACACTGAGGTAGATTAAGAAGGGTTCAACTATTAAATTGGTATGTTTGATTGCTTGAATGAATTATAATGTTTGGTTGTGTTATGATTTGAGTTCGCCAAGTATAATAATATGTAAACACCGTAAAGTGAAAGAGATTACACACAAAAACACTTGGAACGTATATACCTTGAGTATGAACATATGGGGGGAGTTATGGGGTTTTATATTCAACCATGACTTATACTGGGAGTACAAGACGCTGTATTTTCCTTTTTACTTATGCGCAGGACGTCCAGTCACTTCATGTGACATTTTCCTACCCGGTTAGCTCCCGTTGTAGTTTACCTTAAATTATTTGAGGTAGAGATTTGGTTGGAAACCCGTTCGATGTGTAATAAAAATTAAATGAACATTGGTATTTGTCTAGTTAAGTGTTGAGTGTCTTGTATGCTTGTTTACAGGTGCAACTCGGTAAGTTGTTATTGATAGGATGAAAGCATGTTAATGTGTTTAATTACGCTTATGTACTCAGCATTGTTGATTGTGTGTTTATATGTGTGTTTGGCCTTGTCTTTACCTTAGCCCTACGACAACCTATTTCTAATGGCAAGTAGTGGGGACAAATAGAGAGAAGCTTTACAGGTGGTGAAGCATATTCATGATGGGCTTGAGTGAAGAGCGAATCATGCTTAGTTTTATTTATTTTATTCTGTCCATGAGACTAACGCAAAGGTTTTTTTTTATATTGCTTGGTTTTGAGGGCCTAAAATGGTTCCAAGTTGTAGGTTGACTTTGTTTGACTTATCCGTTTGGTTTGACTTTTTAAGTTGACTTGTTTTTAAATGGTTTTAAAGAGAGTCTTCCGTTGTGTGTGTGTCTTTGATATTTGCTTTAGCCGTTTTCACGGTGGCGGTAATGTCTTAGATTTTCCTATTTCGTATTTAAAAAAGGGCAAATAGGTATTTTAAAGGAAAGGATCTTTTAGGGTGTTACAAAGTGGTATCAGAGCTTTGGTTGAGATTTTTATTACCACTAAAGCCAAAAATGTGTTTTAAAGTATTTTGTTTTAAACTTGGCCAAGTGCTTATTTAATTAAGTTATTTTAAAAGAGGTTTTTTCGCTTATTTTAATTTTTGGAAACCGGAAAATTTATTTACTTATTTATTTTTTAAGAAGTCCGAAAAAAAAATTATTTATTTTGGATAATATTCTCTTCAATTCTTGCGAATATTTTCAATGAGTTGAAGAGAATATTTCTATTGTTGCTCTTACCCTCGTAGGTCACTCAAAATCAGAAACAAACAGTTTGTTGATGTTCTGTTAATTGAGGATTCTGAAATCTTTCTATTGGAAAATGGGGAACCCACAACCTACAAGCAAGCTTTGGCGAGCCCCGACTTTGAGAAATGGATTGAGGCCATGAAATCCGAAATGGACTCTATATCTGAAAATGATGTGTGGGCCTTAGTAGACTTGCCTGATGGGGTCAAACCCGTTGGTTGCAAATGGGATTACAAGATCAAAATGAACAAAGATGGAAATGCCTACATCTATAAAGCAAGACTGATTGCAAAAGGCTTAAGACAAATTCATGGTATTAACTATAATGAAACCTCTTCCCTAGTAGCAATGCTTAAGTCTATTCGGAGTCTTCTAGAGATTGCTGCATTTTTCGATTACAAAATTTGGCAGTTGGATGTCAAAGCCGCCTTCCTGAATGGGTTCTTGACGGAAACCTGAGGGTTTTGAGGATCCAGAAAATCCTAGATTGGTTTGCAAGCTTCAGAAATCCATTTATGGATTGAAGCAAGCATCACGGAATTGGAACATTCGTTTTGATGAGGCAATCAAACAGTTTGGTTTCCTCAACAGCGAAGAAGAACCTTGTGTATACAAGAAGTCTAGTGGGAGCACCCTAGTTTTCTTAGTCTTGTATGTAGATGACATAATGCTCATGGGGAACGACATACCAATGCTTGAGTCAGTTAAGGAATGGTTGAAGAGTTGTTTCTCTATGAAAGACTTGGGATATGCCGAGTACATTTTGGGAATTAAGATCCATCAAGACGGGTCTCGAAGGATGATTGGACTAATTCAAGAGACTTATATTGATAAGATTTTTGGTAGGTTCGAAATGCAAGACTCTAAGAGAGGATTCCTTCACATGTCTCATGGTATTACACTCAGTAAAACTCAGTACCCTCAAAAGCAAGAAGATTTGACGCGTATGGCTAATGTACCTTATTTCTCGACGATAGGGTACATTATGTATGCCATGATATGTACAAGGTCGGATGTTGCATATGGTTTGAGCATGTGTAGCAGGTTTCAAGAAAACCCAGGAGATACACACTGGACTGCTGCTAAGAACATCCTTAAGTACTTGAGAAGAACTAAAGCAATGTTTCTAGTTTATGGTGGCAAAAGTGAATTGATTGTCAAGGGCTATATACGGATGCGAGTTTCCAAATAGACAAAGATGACTTCAAATCCCAATCTGGATACATTTTCTGTCTGAATGAAGGAGCAGTGAGCTGGAAGAGTTCGAAGCAAAGCACTGTCGGAGACTCTATGATAAAATCTGAGTATTAAGCTGCGGTATAAGCAGCTAAGGAGGCAGTTTGGATCAAGAAGTTCCTCATTGAGCTAGACATTGTACCTAATGCTCAAGAAGGAATTGAGTTGTTTTGTGACAACGATGGTGCCATTTCCCAATCAAAGGAGCCAAGATCACATTACAAGTCCAAACATGTTGAGAGGAAATATCACCTCATTCGAGAGATTGTTGACAGGCAAGATGTCAAGATCTGCAAAGTTCATATAGATGAGAATATCGCTGATCCACTCACTAAATCCCTTTCACAACCCAAGCATAAGCGTCACGCTAGGGCTTCTAGATTGAAGTAAGTTATGTAATTTAAGCTGTATTTATTTTGAGAAAACTTATTACATATGTAATATATTAACTTGCAGAATTATGTTTAATCAGAAAATTTTCATTTCTTTTATTTAATTTTGGTTTGATATAAAATAAAATGTCCAAAATAATTATGAATTGATAGGACCATCAAATACGTGATTTGGTGAATGAAACCCCACAGGTGAGCTAAATTCATAAATTATTTAAGTTCTTAGTTCGAAATCATTAAATTGGATATAAATGACTTTAATAAATGAACTGAACTAAAATGTAATGTTGATTGGATAACGCAGTTTCATGGGCTATAGGGGCATAAAGATGCTCGGTCAATCACATGGATATGCATGAATGATGCATGGTCGAACTATTGACCTACTTTGAAGTTTTAGTATAGAACTTCCGGATATATTAGTGGATTCCTTTGACATGAGTGGAACACTGATTTCATTCAATGCTTGATTTAACTATGGTACATCATAACGTCTTGCCGTAAAAGGGGACTATAAAGGGTGTTTCCTGGTTACTTCAAAAGTTGAGTGGAAGCTTTGGTTGACACAAGATTGGATTGAGTCCAACTATTTAATTAGGATTGTGTCATGGCCTCTTGAAGAAGGAGAATTGAGAAAAATGCATGGTCGTGCGTGCTCAAATGGATTACATAGTAATCATTTGTTTTTGCAATTCTTACTCAGATTTCAAGAAATGATTTGTAAATTAATATGATCTCGACATGTGATGCAATCATATTATTAAATCGACACAATTGTAATACTCGGTATTTTTATAAATTATTTAATTAATTATAAAATATATTTTTAAGTGCTCAAGTATTTTAATTTAAATATTTAAAGGGCTAAAGTATTTAAATTATTGAATTTTATAAAAAGTAAAACATATTTTGGGCTAAACGTTTATTAATTGTTTGGGCTCGTTTAAATAATAGTATGTAAACAATCCTTACATACTCCTAGTGGACCAACCCATTTCATTTAAGTAAGCCCAACTCTTTTATTTGAACCCTTGTGGATCAAATATTTCATGACTAAAGTCCATTTATTTATTAAACCCAACCCTAATCTCTACTCTCTACTTTATAAATATCCCCTAAAACCTCAAAATTTTCCCACACAGAAGTCAAAGAGGTAAATTTATCTTTTCTCTTTTCTCTATTCTTTTTCCTTTCTTCTTGGGTGTTGTTAAATGTCGCTCCCAATTTACTAGGCGTCGCTCGCATTTTTTACATGAAATTCCATATTTACCCCTCGTATATAAATACTCGCGACACTCACTCACGACACTTACAACACATTTCACGCTCTCATTCTTCTCTCTCTAAAATTTTATCTCTCCAAAAATCTCTCCTAAAATTAAAAAATTAGAATTTTGTAAAAAAAAAAAAAAACAGAAAATTCAAAAGAAAAACACCCACAACCCACCACCAATCCAAGGAGGGTAGAAGAAATCCGGCGATGGCGAACCCGCGGCGAATCAGGGTGACGTACGGTGGTCGTGGCGGTGGCATTGGAGGCGGCGAACAGGTTAGTTTTCGGAAATTTGGTGTTCAAATTGGAAAAAAAAAAATTCAAAATTTGGGACATCCGCCTGAAATTTCAGGCGAATGGGTACATCCAGAAATTTCAGGCGGATGTCCCAATTTTCGATTTTTTTTTCGTGATTAATTTTTTTTTTCGTGCTTAATATTATTTTTTTTCGTGATTATTTTTTTTAAATAACCGATTAATATTATTATTATTAGTAATGTTATTAGTATTAGGATTGTTATTATCATTAGCAATATTATTATTATTATTATTATTATTATCATTGTTGTTGTTATTATTATTGTTTGGAATATTATTATTATTATTATTGTTGTTGTTGTTGTTGTTATTGTTATTGGTATTGGTATTATTATCATTATTATTGTTGTTGTTTTTATTATTATTATTGTTGTTGTTGTTGTTTTGTAATATTGGTAGTAGTATGTTGGGAATATTATTATTATTGTTATTGTTATTGTTATTGTTATTAAAAATCTACAAAAGCAAACTATTTACAAGAAATTAGTGGGGAGCCGAGATACAATCTGGGTCCCCACCCCTCTAGCTATAGCAAACCCAATCCTATTGAAGATGTGAGCAGTCGCACGAGCACCAATATCCTGAGTCCAAGCGAATGCTTGAACCCGCTTCAGCAACACAACAACATCCTTCTCTGATTCCCCCAATGAAGAAAAGGAGAAAGGAAGAAAGCCATAGCCAATAGCCCTGCAACGCGCCCCATACTTGTCTCGCTTCCGCTGAGCCGCAGCTGACACAACAAGACCAGGAACGAAGTCAATGGAGAAGGCCCCCTCAAGTCAACACATACATCTAGGCCTTTATCCCACGAGTAAAGCAACACATCTGCTGGTCGAAGAGCCCCGTCGTTCCCTCTAGTCAACCCAACGTTGACCTCCTTCTTTGCAGAAATCCCAGAGCGGAAACAAATATCAACAAGGGTATCAATAACAACGTTGTGCCGATGTTAATACCCACCATCCCAGCACAAGACACTGCAAGATCCCCGAAAATATCCCCATCAAAAACCATTGAGCAAGCAGAACAAGGTGTCAAAACGGAGAACAAGGGAACACCCAACCGGTAGCAAAGAACACAACGGTAAGTCTTACCATTCATAGTCTAACCCAAACCTGATATAGGGACCGCTCGCAACCAGGAAGAAGTGTGATCCCCCTGCTAGGACTTCCATAAGGCAACCTGACGCGAAGATAAGAAGAAAGTGGATTCTACAGATGCAGTGACCTTCGTGAAATATATATCTGCCAATTTCTTCATGATTTTGGGGGCAACGATCTCACTAGGATTATGAAAAAGGTCAGTCTCCACAGTCCTATTAAAATGACTAAGAGCGCCATCGAAGACCGGACCTGGACCAACAATACCAGAATTGCGAAGAAGCGAAGCCTGAAGACTAGAAGACTACAAACGCGACACAAGGAAAGCATAGTGTCGAACATCACCCGCTGAATAGACACCCAATCCACCATAAGAAAAAGGTAAGGTGGCAAGTCGCCATTGCCAATCACCAAAACCTGGCCCTGAAGTAGTTACAATGCGCTCCAAAGAACCACGAAGGGCCACATCAAAAGAAATCTGGGCCAATTTAAAAAGACGAGGAGGACAAGTGCGCATAGAAAATTAGAGTTTTGAAACCCCAGTACACGCACGAAGTAGTAACAACTCACATTGGGGATCCTCAAGCTTAGCAACAACATCCATGAGCACAATGGTCTTCGACACTCTCTGCGAAACAAGCTCACCACAGAAAGAGGCATCCGCACTGATAAGACCACCAAGCAACTTAACACCATAAACAGGACGAGAACTATCTGGAGGAAAGACATCGGCCAGACGGCTACGTGGGTCCTTCGTGGGCCAGAAAACTCCGTTTTCTCAACGTTATTATTATTATTATTATTATTATTGTTATTGTTATTAGTATTATTATAATTATTATTATTGTTGTTGTTGTTATATTTATTGTTGTTGTTGTTTTGTAATATTGTTAGTAGTATGTTGCGAAATTTGTGGTTTATAATAATAATAATTATTATTATTGTTAGTTGTAATTATTATTTTTTTTTGTTTGAAATTATTTTTTTGAGTTTGAATATTAGTTGTTCAACTTTAATATCATAGTTATATTTGTAATTACTACTGATATTTGATTTTGTACTTATTTAATGTAGATGGAGGGTTCAGGTGCTCGCCATGTAATATCAAGACGTTTGAATGCGTCTATTAGGAGAGAGTCAGGTCGTTGGGTAGCTACGGGGTCACCGTTTCATCATGAGCAGCAATATGGGTCTCATGGTACTTTGTCGGGAGAGCATAGTCACAAGGGAGCCTCCCCATGTACTCGTCGGGTGGAGTGCCTACATCTGACGATGAGGACGAAGAGCAGGCAAGACATGCTGATCGAGATGAAGAGTATGACCCTCAAGATTATCATACGGTATATAGGGGTCAACATGGGAGATTTGTTAGTAGTAGTCAAGCGAGTCAACCTTCTACCAGCTCAGCAGAGACATGGTTAGTCCAGCAGCCGATGTCGGGTGGTCCTGAGGATGGTACCGTTATCCCTAGTTTTGGTGGTCACGTGGCATCATATATATGGGGTGGGCAGGAGCGTAATGTTTTGCGCTGTTTGAGCAGGACACGGTTGTGTTCTGAATTGGTTAACTGGCGAGATCGTCTTGCACAGGAGCACCTGGAATTGATTGATGGCAGTGGTCTATCTCACTTACCCGAGATCATGTTTAGGCGTTTTGACTGGCCGTTAATTTCTGCTTTTGTTAAAAGATGGCAGCCAGATACGAACACGTTCCATATGCCATTTGGGGAGATCACGATCATGTTGCACGATGTGTACCATATTCTTGGGCTTCGGGTTGATGGTTCCATGGTTTCCACTACTCCTAGCACGGACGTCATACGGGACGCGTGCTTGGTTACCATGGATATGACTACGGGAGAGTTGAATGGGAAGTGCGGTACTAAAACCATTTGGCAGGATAATGACCGAGAGGATTTTGGATACGACTTTGGAGGCGCAGAGGCCCTTCAGTGTCCATTACAGTGCCTACATGCATGTGGTTAGTACTAAGCGGATCATTGTTTTTGGATAAGAATGGTAACCGCACTCATCTTTCCTTCCTCAACGAGTTTGTTGTTGATGATCTCCCGATTAATGAGTACTCTTGGGGTTCAGCTACTCTAGTCTATCTGTATCGGCAGTTGGGTACGGCATCACGAAAAGATGCTGATTCGATTGTTCGTTGTCTCACGCTTCTGCAAGCGTGGATCTACGAGTACTTTACGTGTTTTCGGCCTCAGCAGGGTACCTTGACGAGGGAGCTTAGTATTCCTCGTGCGGCTGCGTGGGATGTTGGACCGGGGTGCCTAAACAAGAGCATGGAGTGCCTCCTCACTTTTCATGCTAGACTGGATCAGTTGACTAACCTTGAGGTTAACTGGCTCCCGTACGGAGTTGATCTTGCACGACACGTGCCACCCACTCTATTTATTGGCTGCATCCAGTACCGTAGCATCATTGAGCCATACATGCCTGATCGAGTGGTTCGACAACTTGGATTCGTCCTGGAAATTCCAAGGACCATTATCAAGCCTGAGAAGGCCAAGAGACCGACGAACTTGAAGATGTATCGAGAAAACTTTCCGACCGAGATGACATCTGCGATGTGGACTCGGTTTGTCCCTGGTTCGTCTTTCAGTTTTGTTTTAGGTGCCCTCACCAGACTTGGTGGTTGAGCTCCTACGGTCACTCCTGGTTACATGCAGTGGCTGTATAGATTTTCTCATCCTCGTCTATCTCCTGGGGGGTCATCAGCTGGGAGTAGCAGTCTACCTAAGAGGACTAACACGGATTATGTAAGTAGTTGTGTTTTATTATACTATTAATACGACTTCCAAAAATTGTAATTTCTATAATATGTTGTTTTCTTATTTGCAGTGGATGGGTCGGTCCATGGAGTTTATCAACAGAGCACTAGAGGAGTATCCCAACATGTCGCGTGGAACAAGCTAAGGGCAATGGTTGAGCAGCTCCGAGATGATTGGAAGGCGATGATTGGGTTGTGAATTACTTGTCTTTCAGTTTTATATTACTTGTCCTCATTTTTTTTATATTACTTTGTATTCGACATGTAATGTAACAACTGGACACTTTCATATTTGGTTTTGTTGGAACTTTGTTTAATCTCTTTTATTATTTTATATTACATAGTTACAACTGTTCAACCTCAGTGAAAGTACATAGATGAGTTCACTACCTAATTAATGCATCCCACATGTTCCTTCTAACTTCATACTGCTGATCCCATCCATCAACACTGGGCTCGTGGTGCTCAGTCCACCAACCTGCAATCGGGGGAAGAGGTGAATCTTGTGCAAGATCAAGATGGACAAAATGTGACCCACCAACTGTAGCGATCACGAACTCTCGAGCGGGTGCCCTGACCATGTTTCGTGCCCGCAACGGTAACACCGTGAGGCATGGGTGGTAGCAGGTCGGTACGGTGCCTACATCGAGAATAATCACCCGTGCATTGAACCAAGTAGCAATAGGAAATAAATCCTGAATTGCAACCATCTAATGTCGTGAATCAACAGCCCCACCATCCCATCGAATACGTTCTACATTCATCTAAACCCTTCCAATCCCGTAAATCCTTTCGTACAACGTTGGATTAGCGGCGACCGCGTTTGCTATCGTTTCCCGAGCGTCAAACCATTGCGCTTGATCACCGAAGAAGAAGTCAGCCACACAATGAAAGCCACAGTTACCATCACCAATGACATCCTTCCATGTCGTGATGTAAGGCAACATTGGTCCTTGAAGCAAGTGCAAATACTTGCATTCGCGGATGTCACGTGGATCTTCTGTACAAAATTAATGTTCAGTTATTAGTACGCTACAAGATGAAATACGTGTAAATTACAATAGGCGTTTACTTCATAAGTGAAAATATATTGACTTACCTGAGGTCGCTCCTGTTTGTTGTGTACCACGTTGAGTGTTTCGACGGTTGACATGTTCGAAATAACAAGGATCACGTCTTGTATCATTGTTTCTTCATCCACCTCGAACGTTGTGGTTTACATGTGGTTCTTCAAGGTTTGAATGATCGGGATGCAGCTCCTCCTCAATGATGCAAGATACATTTCGAAGTACAACAGGATCACTACCAATGACCTCATCAACCAGGGAACGAAAATGTGCAGCTTCCTCGCTCGAGTCGTTAACGAACACAGGTACATTAACACCATCACCAATAACCAAGGTCTTCCAGAATGGATGAATTTGCCTGATATACAAGCCTGACTGTGCAACTAGGGAATCATGTATCTGGCAAGCACATGGCAAACTGTGGGTCACACGCATTGCACATCCACAACGCTCATATACCTGGTAACTCAACTCCCTCATCCTTCTCGTCTCATCATCGAGAACTTTCAAACAATGCTGTGACACCTTACCGTTTATACGTGATAGTGGCAATTGTCTATACTTCTCACCAATCTTCGACTTTGAAGCCTCCAAACCATTACAAATTGCAATGATCTGATTACCAATATGACAATGTACTCGGGCCCATGTGGTATCCAAAGAACCTGCCGTTGATTCAAATTATAAAAAACCGTTATGATTTATAATTAAAATAACAAAGACGAAGTAAATGCAACAACTAAAACATTATAACAACGAACCTATCGATGATTCAAGCCACGCCTTCACGGCCGAATGCTGGCTCTCAACTTTGCAAGTACTCGTGTTACCAAAGTGAAGAACTTGGTTCGTCCAAAATGTCACAAATTTGGTTTTATGATAAAGCCATGTTCTCTCAACGTAACTAATCAGTGCCGGATAACTTGTCCACCAAGCTTTCATTGTATCTACAGCAACATTATAATTCGCCTCGGTTGCAGCATCCATGATACGTTTCCATTTGCCATTTTTAAAACTCGCACCGATCCTCTTGTTTTTGAACATATCCGTCACCCTAGCCTCCACATCTTTATTAATGGCCATCGACAAAGAAAATGCGATGTCCCTGGAAACACTTCTCTCAATGCCGCACATAGGCCAAGCTCACGGTCTGTCAAAAATACCGACGATTCTCTATCATACCCAATCAACTCCCTTAATCTCTGCAAGACCCACCGATAGCTTGCCGTGCACTCGTTGCGCATGAACACATAACCGACGAGGAAATTCCGATTTTTCGGTGTCACACCTACTATCTCAAAGAACGGCATCCCATATCGGTTAGTCTTGTATGTCGAATCCATACCGATCACGTGTGGGTATGTGCGTAGTATGTTTACCGTTATTGGGTGCACCATAAATGCATGTTGTAGAACGTCGAGGTCATCAGCCATGACCCAGTAAATATACTGACTTTGTCTCGCCAATTCAAGAAATTGCTGAACAACTCCTCTGCCTTCAGACATCTCCGTTCTCAAGTCATTCCGGCAATTGTAAATGTGTTTGATGTTTGGATGATCATCAGGAAATTGCTCTACAATAGTTGCCATGATGTTACGCGGTGCAACCTTGGACTTTGTCATGTCACGCACAACCTTCTTTGCATCCGGGCTTAAGCCACTAATTTTACGATGACTCTCCTGATACACAATCATTGGAAGGTTATGTGTCCCAATTGCATCATTTTTTGCCCGGATCTTCCAACTGTCTGTGATGAACTCATATTATATCTTGATGTAGAAAGGACAACCATTAGCTTTGGTTTTTGTGTCCTTTCGAATTGCGTTCTCCAAATCTCTAGGCTTGCTCTTTCGTCCTCGATCACATCTAAAATACCGACATGGCCTACCATCTCTAGTTTTGTTGTAAGACGATTTAACCAAAATAAACCCAAGATTTATGGAAACAGCATCCGCCCATTTAACAACATCATCAAACGTTGGAAAAAACGTGTCCGTGACAAAATTCGCACTATAATTCACACCGTCACCGCCGTCTTCAAACTCCGAATCCTATAAAAATAAAAGAAAACACACAAAATTCTCCAATATAACTAATCACAATAATAACGACATATTTCGCGCAACATACTAATAATAACAATACCAATAATAATACAAAACAACAACGACAATAATATCATAACATTATCACAATCACATTAACTAATATTATCTCATTAACTAATTGTAACACCCCCAAATCTCCCTCTACGGAATATGTAGAAAATACGTATAAATAACGTAGAGATAGACTTGGGCGTATTATCGCCGCGTAATAACACAAGGCTAATATTTCAAAATACTTTTGCAGCGGAAATTCTTTATTCATTATTAATAATACTTCAAATAAAACTGTTCATAAATCATGACACAAAAACAATTCAAACTTTTCCTAAGCTAGGTGAAATTCCCGTGGTCTCCCATATGCATCAATCCACTTCCACCTGAAAAGTTCACCCGCTTACCATTAAGGTAAACAGGGCAAAGCCAAAACCAAAGCACATATTAGCAAATTGTGCTAAGTAGATCATGTGTGAGATAAGTAAAACATTAATTAAAACACGTACATTTAATTCCAATAATTCCAACACATTCTTTCCAATATCATACTCATGCAAGAACTTTTACAATTCAATTCTTTCAAGACAAGTTTAAAACTCAATCAATTACATTTCAAAATCAATTTCCTCACTAAGTGTGCACACCCCCCAAGCTAGTCTCCTACTATTTCAAGGCTATTCTTGGGGAAAGACTAGGTCATGAAAAGTCCATAGTCTTCTCTAATCCATTCCCTAAGTGGGATTCATAACCATATAGATTGATTTGCTTAAAAGCACCTTTTAAGAAACCTGTAAATCATTCTTAATCCAATCCTTTTAATAATTTTATCCACAATTCAAAGTCACTTTAGATTATCAAAAACCATGAATTTAGATTATTATAAAACATGCTTTCATAAGAAATATAATAAAACATAATGTCATAATAAATCATGATTTCATAATAAATCATACTTTCATAAGAAACATAATATTTCATAATTTTATACGAAACTTAATAGTTCATAATTTCACAAGCCACTTTCGAAGGTATCAAACCACATAACGTACCTTGATCGTAACACAAGCGATTAACAAAATTACTTCACTTCACTTAATCACGAACACCCTACACATTATTATAACCTTAATTAATATAAGGCTATCAAATAAGCACAACAATTTAACCAACATATCCTATATGTTCATGAATTAATTATGATTTATTATTATACTTTAATAAAATAAATTTTTCTGTTTTTACAAAATAATTTTCTGTTTTTATAAAATAATTTATTCAAGAAATAATATTTATGAAATTCAATTATAAATTGTAAAACAAGTTTAGGAGAAGGAGAAATTGAGGACGAAGATGGAAACCAAGGCAAGGGAGGAAGCAAGGTGGCCGGCCGTGATAGGTGGTGGCTGCCGGCAGTGGTGGCTGGTGGTCGCCGGTGAGGGCCGCCGGTGATGGTGGTGGCCGAAAGTTTGAGGGAGGAGAAGAGGAGAGGAAAAACCGTGAGAGAGAAAAAGAGAGAGAAGAAGATTTCTTGAGGTTTTTGGTGTGAGTCTTCGGTGTTTGGAAGGGGTATTTATAGGTGTTTAGGTGATGGGTTTATAGCAATTTAGGGTTGTATAATTTGGGTAATTTCAAAGAATAGAAATTAGGGTTTTAAGTTTTTTAGAAAATAATTAAATGTATGAAAGAATATTAGATTTTATTTGGTCATGAAATTTTGTTTAGTAAGTTTTGAGCTTGGAGTGCAAGTATAGAATAAGATCAAATAAATTTTAGATTTAAGAGTAGATATAAGGAATTTTAAAGGATTTTTATTTTTAATAAAATAAGTTAAAAATTATTTAGAAAAGCTATGAGTGGCCGAAAATATTTGCTTAATATTTTCGGATCTTTTATGTTAATTTCATAGATTAGGTAAAATATTTTATAAATATATATTTCATGAAAATAATTAATTTAGGAAGATATTAAATCAGGTTTTTATTATATAGAATCCGAAAATACTATTAATTACCTTAGGAAATTAATTTATTCCATGAAAATAATTAGTTTAGCAAGATATTAAATAAAAATCAGATTTTTATTATGAAAAATCCAAAAATAACATTTAATTAGTCTAGAAAATTAATTTATTTCATGAAAATAATTTACTTAGAAGGATATTAAATAAAATCAGATTTTTATTTTGTAAAAATCCGAAAATAACATTTAATTAGTTTAGAAAATTAATTTATTTCATGAAAATAATTTACTTAAAAGGATATTAAATAAAATCAGATTTTTATTTTGTAAAAATCCGAAAATAACATTTAATTAGTTTGTTTTATGAAAATAAATAAAATCAGATTTTTCATTATGAAAAATCCGAAAATATCATTAGTTTAGGAAATTAAATTTATTAATTAATTTATAGATATATATTTCACAAAAATAATTAATTTGGAAAGGTATTAAAACAATTCAGATTTTTATTATGAAATCCGAAAATACAATTCAATTAGTTTAAGGAAATTAATTTATTTTAACCGAATTAATATAATTTCGGTTTATCTATTTAATTTTTGAAAAATCAAAAATACTATTTATAACATAGGTATAAAATAGTTTCATTTATTGGATTATCCATTTTAATTAGTTTTGTAAAATAATAAGACAAATGATTTAGGCGCCAAAATTTAAATATCATTTTGGCTCCAAAACTAAAATACTCTTTAGAAGAATGATTAATTTAGAAAAATACGTCAAAATACGAGACTAAAATACTCTTTAATTTAGAAAATACCTTTCAAAAATATGGGGTATTACACTAATATCATAACATTAACTAACATCAACTAACACCAACTTAACTAATATCACAACAATAAATAATATTAACTAACATTAACATTAACTAATATCACAAAAATTACAAATATTAACTAATAATACTAATACTAATTACTCAAATTATCACAAAAATAATAATAATCACAATAAAAAAATATAATTATCATACAAAGATTACATTAATAAATTGGATTAGTTGGTTTAAAAAAAACAAAAAAGATTTGATTAATTATCAATTAAAAAAAAAAAAAAGACATCCGCCTAAAATTGTTGGATCCGCTGAAATTTCCAGATCCACCATGGAAGATCCGGAAATTTCAGGTGGATCCACCATGGAGGATCTAACAATTTTAGGCGGATGTCCCCATTTCAAATAAAAAAAAAAGTTCGACGACTTACCGAATCCTCCGACGATGCCTCTGGTGTACGATCGTTGTCGTTGTCCATCGTCCTAAACCCGTCGTTTAAGCTTAATATTTTTTTTAGTATATATCGGGTTTTTGTTGGTGGGCCCCGACAATTTTGGGACTTGGGAATTTTTTAAGGCAAGTGGTGAATTTTGGGACTCGGGAATTTTTTAAAGGAAGTGGGTGTTGGGAATAATATTAAAATGCTCCGGAAACTTTTTAACCCAGTGCTACACCTTTATATAGCCCAAGCTATGAAAAGGGAAAAATGGTCATTTGATCTTAAAATGGGAGCGACGCCTGTTAAATTGGGAGCGACGTTTAGCAGTTCACTTCTTTTGTTTCTTTTCTTTTTCTTATTCTTTTTTTTCCCCCTTGTTTCCCCTGATGTTGTGCGTGAGAATTGGTGAGCAAATTGCCACCTCACGCAAGCTTGGTCCCATGTCATCACATCGGCCCACTTTGCTGCCACCTCACCTCGCCGGTAACAACTCCGACCACCCGTACACATGCCGCCGCCCAGCCGGTCGGCACAACCCACGGTGGTTCTTTTTTCTCTCTCTTGTTTTTTTTTTTAAATTCGTTTTATGTAGTATGTATTTTGGGTTTTAATTTTAATTGTTAAATTATGTTTAGTATGTTTTATAATTGTGTTTTAATGATTAAAGAGTATAAATTTCATATTATAAAGAGTTTTAATTTCAGATTTTATAAAGTATTAAAAGTTAGGGTTTTAATTATAAAAGAGTTGATTTTTAGGGTTATAACTTGCAATTAATTTGGGGGTTTTATATACCCATTGATTGCAAGTGATAATAAAGCTTAAAGATTGTGTCTTTATGGAGTTTTAATGAGTTTTTAATAAATTAATATTGCTGGAATTTTATTTTAAGCACTACTTTTGTGTTTAATAAAAAGAGGTTGATTACCCATAAGTAGAGAAGGTTTTAATTGATTTTAATGGATTTTCAGATTTATTTGAAGGATTTGAACCTTAAAAAGTGTGCTGGATTTTTTTATAAAAACACCATGAATGAGTTTTTACTTTGTGGTTTTAATTACCCACTTAAAGAAAGAGTTTTAAAGGTTTTAAACCAAAATTTCAGCTTATTAGAGAGGGTTTAAAGTATTTAAAAGTTGCTGGAAATTTGTGTAATCAAGGGAGTAATTGAGTTTATGTATTTGGTATTGTAGGAGACTTTAAGTTGAGTAATTTCTAGCATTGTGGCTAGTTGGAAAGATGATTTAAGGTACGTTCGCGTACTTAGTAGTGGTTTAAGTGTATAGAAGCATGCTAGGTTTTGTTTAATTCCAAGTAGTATCATGATAGGTGTTGGTTGGAATTTGTTGATTGGATTGATGTTGGTGGATGATTTGTGATGTATGAATTATTTATGGTGAGTTGGTGATTGGAATTATTTGTATTGGCATTTTGGATATGAACCGCACTTTTATTATTGGCATGATAGAGAGCATGTGTAATTAAACTAATTGTTTAATTTGGTTTGGAATATGAAAGGGAATTTTATTACGGTTCATATAATTTTTATTGATGCTATAAGCATGAGGAAGGAGCTATTATTTAAGTGTCTTAGTACATGGGAATAAATTATATTGCGGTGCCTACGTGCACTTAAGGTGTTTCTAACACCAAGGGATAGGATTTACGGTGCCTTATGCACTTAAGGTGTTATTTTAGCACTGAGGTAGTTTAAAAAGGATTCAACACTAAGTTTATGTGGTCACAATTATTCAAGAATTAAATTTGTATGTTTAATTGCTTGAATAAATTATAGTGTTTGGTTTGTGTTGTGTTTGACAGTCATTACTAATCTAATAATTTGTAAATAACGTAAAGTAAAAGAGATTATGCACCAAAACTCTTGGAACATATATACCTTGAGTATGAACATATGGGGGGAGTTATGGGGTTTTATATTTAACCATAACTTCTACTGGGAGTACAGGACGCTGTATTTTCCTTTTTATTATTTTATGCGCAGGATGTCCGTCACTTTCATGTGACATTTGCCTACCCGGTTAGCTCCCGGTGTAGTTTACCTCAATCTATTTGAGGCGGGGATTTGGTGGGAAACCCGTTCGATGCGTAATCAAATTAAATAAGCAGTTTATTTATTTGTTGGTTGGTCGTTTTGTACATTGTATGCTTGTAATAGGTGCAACTCGGTAAGTTGTGTGTTGATAAGATGGAAGCATGTTAGTGTGTTTTATTACGCTTATGTACTCAGCATTGCTGATTGTGTGTTTGCATGTTTGTTTGGCCTTGTCTTTACCTTGGCCCTACGACGACCCATTTCTAATGGCGAGTAGTGGGGACAAGTAGAGAGAAGTTTTAAGGTGATGAAGCATATTAAGCATGATGGGGTTGAGCGAAGAGGGTTACATGTTTCTTTGTTTATTATTTAATGTATTGAATTATTTATGTGATTGTTGACACTAACATTAGTTAATGTTTATATTTACTTTGGTATTAAAGGGGCTTTTAATGGTTTCAAGTTATTGTTTTAGCATAAGTTGGTTTTAAAAGTTTGAGTTGATTTTATTAAACTTTATTTCATTTGAGGTTTATTTTAAGATAGTCTTCCGCTATGTGTCTTTGATATTTGCCTTAGTCGTTTTCACGGTGGCGATAATGTTTTAGATTTTCCTATTTCGTATTTTAAAAAGGGTTAAACAGGCATTTTAAAGGAAAGGAATTTATGGGGTGTTACACATATTGACTTATGGAATTTGAATATTACACACTTGTCTCACACAAGTGGGAGATTGAAGGATTTATGTTGTCGTCAAGTGCAGTTTCAAGATATATATTGTAACACCCCCAAATCTCCCTCTACGGAAAATGTAGAAAAATACGTATAAATACCGTAGAGATAGACTTGGGGGTATTACCGCCGCGTGATAACACAAGGCTTATACTTCAAAATACTTTTGCAGCGGAAAATTCTTTATTCTTTATTAAATAAACCATAATAAAACTTGTTCATAATTTGTGACACAAAATGACTCAAACTTTTCCTAACTAGGTGAAATTCCCGTGGACTCCCGTATGCATCAATCAATTTCCACCTGAAATATTCACCTGCTTACCATAAATGGTAAACAGGGCAAAGCCAAAACAAAAGCACGTATTAGAAAAATATGCTAAGTAAGCCATGTGTAAGATAAGTAAAACGTAATTTAAATCGTTTACGTTTAATTTATAAAACAATACCAATGCCGTACTCAAATAAGAACTTTTCCAATCCAATTCTTTTAAGACAAGTTAAAAACTCAATCGACTCATTCCAAACCATTTCCTCACTAAGTGTGCACACCCCCAAAGTGGTTTACTTTATAATAAAGGTCAATCTTGAGGAAAGACTAGGTCATGCAAAGTCCATAGTCTTCTCTAATCCATTCCCTAAGTGGGATTCATAACATATTGATTGATTTGCTTAAAAACTCTTCTTTAAAAATCCGTCACACTTACATAGCAACAAACTTGCAAATCATTTCCAATAATTTCAACTACGACTCAAAGTCACTTTTAATTTAAATCCAAATCATTAAAATCAATCCGGCATAATTTCATAATTTAATACGGAACGTAATATTATAAATTCATACGGAACGTAAAATATAATTTCATACGGAATGTAATAAATGTAATTTCATACGGAACTTAATAAATTATGACTTTAGCAAATTTCATACGGAATAAATATGATGTTGTAAAATATAATTTCATACGGAATTTAATAAAGTATGATTTCATACGGACATAATTAAATCATAATTTCACACGGAACGTAGTAAGGTATAACTTCATACGGAATAATACTTCATTAGTTTAGGAATTAATTTTATTTTATGAAGATACTTTACTTAGAGTAAAAATCAGATTTTAAATTGTAAAATCCGAAAATAAAATTTATTTAGTTTTAGGAAATTAATTTTATTTCATGAAAATAATTAGTTTAAAAAGATATTAAGTAAAATTGGATTTTCATTGGAAGAATCCGAAAATATTATTTACGAAAATCAGATTTTTAAATCCAAAAATACTACTAATTTTATTAATTAATATATATTTGGTTTATTATTTACTTAATCAAAATACTATTTATAAAATGTTTAGTTTATCCATTTAATTAAGACAATTGATTTAGGCGCCAAAATTCAAACATCATTTTGGCTCCAAAACTGAAATACTCTTAAGTTAGAAAATACGTCAAAAATACGAGACTAAATACTCTTTAATTTAGAAAATACCTTTCAAAAATACGGGGTATTACATATATAACTGGATCAAATTATGTAATTAAGTTCGTTCTTTTGGGTCGTCGTTATATCATAGCTAGAGGTACTAACAATATTTGGGCTAGTAAAATAGTCTAAAGCCCAACTGAACGGATCCTATAAGGTCACACAAATGGCCTAGATTGAGCATAAGAGGAAGAGGCACATAATGGGCCTTCTCCCTCTAGGTGGCCGGCCACATGGAGGAGTGTAGAGGGTTTTGGGCTTTGCTCCTAAGGCAGTTTTACTTTATCGAAAACTCGAGTTAGCAAACACGAGACCAACCCCCTCAAACTCCCACTCTCGCGGCACTCTCTCTTTCCTTGCGCCGGCTTGGTGTACGATGGTGGTGGTGGTTCGTGGTGGTGCTGGTTTTTCGCAAAGGTGGTGACCGTGGTGTTTCCCCTTCATCTGACTAATCTAGTATTGGAGGACGGCTAATTCGAATCCCGTGGACTAAGTAGAGGAGCAACACTTGGGGCTCTATTCTCTCCCTAATTATCAATCAACTTGCTACGTGGAATTCATGCTTCAAAGGTATAATTATGTGATTCTTGTGTGTTATGCATGCGATTTTGTTTTATGTGCGTGTGAATATGATTCATAAAATTCCGCTTAGAGTACCTAAATCCCTACAAAAATGTCTCCCTAAAACCAAACCCGATGATGAACAACCTATCAACGACACTATTGGTCGGGTTGAGTATTTAATCTTAGGAGTACTTAAAATTTATGCTCAATCCAATACAGTTTACAAATCAGTCCAAACATTTATTCAAACCTTGTCCAAACCTCATTTTCAACCCAAACCATTTTAATCCATTTCATTATCTATTCATTGAGCCCAATTAATAAAATTATAAAACCCTAAACCTGAAATGAGTCCGGGATAATAGAAATGACGCATAATTTATCACGTGTTTTGTTTAAAATGAGATAAAAATGAATTTTAAAGAAGTTTCTAGAAAACTGAAGTGCCGCGCCACGACACTGTTTTCACCCGATTTTATCTTTTTCACGCGTTTTCATCTTCAGAAATGATAAAAATTTACCACCGCACCATCTCACGAGTACTGTGCCACGATACTTGTGTCGTGATGCGATGTTTTTTCTTTCCACGGCGCCTCAATTCTAGGATTCCGGATCTTATCCCTCATTTCTCCTCTATAAATTCAAGCATCATTTGCAGTCTCAGGGCACTAATTCACACACTCTTTTATAAATAAATAACACAATCTAAAATAAATTTTCAGCTTTATAAATAAATTAAAATCATTTTTTATAATGCTTTAAAACTCTTTTTAAAATCAAACCAATAAACCAATTCAATACTACATTCATAGTCTTTAAAAACCCTTTAAATTCAATGATAAATATTGATTAATCTCATTAATTTAAATATGAAAATTAATCTCATAAATTATAAAATTAAAATTTGAAATTTAATTAGAAAAGATGAAAATAAAGGAAAAGTTTTTTATTTATTTTATAAAGCGGTCAAATAGTAGCCCTACCAGTCACGATGGCAACAACGGCGGTTCAATCGTGACCTAGTGGTCGATAGTGACCTATGCTGGCTGCCAGCCGTGGCCACGGTGGTGGTCGGCTGCCCTTGTGGTGGCTCGCTGCCATCTTCTTTTCTTCTTCATCTCTTTATTTTTTTTTTCAAAAACTTAAAATTTTAAAATGCTTACTTGATTTGAAAATTAAACAACCTTTGAAAATTCATGACTATGAGTTTATATAGCTCTCTCATTTAGTCATGCTTGCCATGAAAATTCCTTGGCTTGCTCCTCAAGTTTATTTAGTTAACATAAAATGAAAATAGAATTAAGACAAAGATTTTGCAAGAATAAATGTTTTAGAAAACTTGGAAAGATGCTCTAGCATAAAATTATTTTCTTGTCATTAAATTCTTTCTAGAATATTTTTTAAATAAGATGATCATCTAATTCCCTTAAATTTGGGTGATCATATTTTTTAGTTTATTATTCTAGAATATTCTTGCATAATAAAACCCATGTCATAAAATAAATTCAAATACTTACTTTAAAATATATATGATAATAATTATTCTCAAGATATTTATTAAACACTTGTATAAAATATTTGTATAAGCACTTACTACTCATATTTATAAAATTAAAATATTTACTTTTATACTATATAAATACTCTAAAAATGTGGGATATTACAAAACCATCGTAGCTAGTCACACTCGACTAACTATCAAAGTGAAAGCACTCATTAAACAATCTCATGCATGCATGCATTGAAATGGAGGAGACTAATGCATTGAAGAATGCTTTGTCAATGGTCGAACCTCTTGGTAAGTTGTTGAAAATGTATGTCGAACAAGCTTGCCTCACTCTAAAAACTCCAAAAACAAGGAAGCAACTTATCTCCGGGACACCCCCGTCCAACAAAAAATCTAAATGTAAGGTTGTTGCTTTCAGAGAAAAGATGGGTAACTTTGGAGAGAAGGTGGGTACTTCCAAGGGAAAGGATGGTGAACGTACTATTATCCGCGAGATCGTCAACATACACTAAGAGCATTGAGATAATATAATAAAGTCTTTGGTTATTACGTTTTTTAAATATCACCCTATGTTTTGGTCTTAGTAGTTTAATTCGTATATAGTACTTGAAAGGATGTCGGCTGGGAACCTTATTATCTTAGGAATATAATCAAATGATTTCGAATTATATGTTTATTATCTATTATATTTTTGTTGTTATTTTTTACCGGAATTTAATTTTGTTAAAAAAATTGACGAAGTAAATTTTTTTGTTTTTGGTGAAAAGGAACAACTAAATTATAGTAGCAAGGTTTACGTAATAATTATAAGTATATGTCAAACTATTAGCAATATGTTCTTTAAAAAAATGTTACGAAATATATATATATATATATAATTAGGGATAAAAATTACTAAAGGTTGACAAATGAAGCAAATTATATATATATATATATATATATATATATATATATATATATATATATATATATATATATATATATATATATATATATATATATATATATATATATATATATATATATATATATATATATATATATATATATATAGGAGTTGGATCACGTGAAAACCAACCTTAAGTTAAAAACTGAAAACACAAAATCTTGACCGTAGATTCAAACTCATCTTATCCTACGGTAGGGGTTTTTTCCAGCCTTTTGGTTTCTCTCTCCTGCATTTTCATGCATAACATTCTCTCTCCTCTCTTTTCTCTTTCCTGATTTCTACATTCTTCCTCAAACTTCATACTACTTCTCCAAAGCATAGTTGTGATTGATTCGATTCTTCATCAAATTGATTCCTATTATTGTCTACGATCTATCAAGTAAGGAAATCGTTTATAATTTTGCTTTATTTTAGCTTTTTTAATCAATGTTTTTTGAGTTTTTTTTTTTTTTTTTTTTTTGAGTTTTTCGTTTCTTATTTGTGTAATTTTTGAGTTTTTCGTTTCTGTTTTTTGTTATTTTCTGATTTTTTAATTGTTTTTTGAGTTATTATTTTGCGTTTTTCATAATTTCTTCATACCGTTGTTTTTTGAGTAATTTCTTGAGTTTTTCGTTTCCGATTTGTTAATTTTTTTTGAGTACTTTGCTTCTGTTTTTTATTAATTTTGTAATTTTTGGCAAATTTTGTAAGTTTCGTAGGAGTAATTTAACTTTATTTGAGGTAGTTCATTCTTAATCGAGTTTCATATAAGTTTAATTATGTTATAATTCAGCTTAATTTCTTCGTTTGGCATTCTGAGCACATCAATTTCGTCATCAAATTTTTCTACGTTAATCGATCATTTCATTGTATATTGATCAATTTCTCTATTTTCAATTTGTGTTTGATTTTTCGGCTTAATTTTTTGAATTTGATTTCGATTTTTTCGGTTTTATTTTTTCTCAATTGTGTTCGATTTTTTCATTTTAAGTTTATCAGTTTGTGCTCGATTTTTTCGGCTTAGTTTATCACTTTGTGTTCGATTTTCAATTTCATCATCAAATTTTCTGAACTTTGTGTTTTATTTGATTATTTTGATGATATTTTTCTAATGTTGCTGCATTTTATTGATGTATTTAGTCTGATTGTCAGAAATGTGATTTCCTTGCTTTTGTGTTGCCGTAGAAATTGTTTATATATACAACCTATAATTGGACAGTAAGCTGCTCGTTTATGTATAGGTGTGTGATTGGGTGAAAGTTCTGCTTGTGATTGTGAGCGTGTTGATTTCACTCCTGTGTGCTGTGATGTGTAGATATGTGATTTTGCCTATTAATGGGTTGTTATATGTTGTGTATAAGAAAGAATGTGATTAAATAAGTTCTGCTTGTGATTGTGATTGTGAACGATATTTTGTTTAATTCTGCAGTAGATTTGTACATTTTCATTTAAGATTTTATTCGAACAGTAGTGCAGATCATCCATGACAGTCTAGACATTTGAGTTATTGTTATTATTCCACTCAAAGAGTAAGAGAGTTGAATGTTAATACCAAGTGGTCAATTGTATTGTTATCCTACTATAGACTTTCTTTTGAAGTAATGGTACCAGAATCTAAGTGCACTCTGATACGGAGCTAGATATGTATTGTTTTGTGAATCATAGCCTCATAGGCTTATATCTGTTAAATGGTAGAAGTGTGTCCTTAGAAATTTATTTCTAAAATTCGAGTATGCTAGTTTGCGTTATTGCGAGCTCTATCATACCTAATCTTACCTTGTCAGCTGGAGTTAGTATAGTAACCTTCTTCAGCCTTTGTGAAGATTTATCTCTGATTGTATGATTTTTGGTGCCTGCCTGTTCAATATCTACATTTAGTTGGGATTCCTCATATACAGGTGGCTTGCTCGTATCATGATATCCTGGTATGCTTTTATTTGCCTCTGCTTCTGTTCTTGAAACGTTGATCTTGTCAAGCTTGTTTTGCTTCAGTCTGTATGATGTTGGTCTGTGATGTTGGTATGCTTTTATTGGCTGTTTTGGCATGTTGAAAGCCTATTAGCTCAATTGGTCGAGCACCGTGTAATCACGGGATGTAGGTTCGAATCCTACATAGACTTTTTTAATACTTATTTTTATATTTATCGACTTCTAGGTAAATGGTGTCAAATTGATGTAATTACCCGAAGTTAATATATAGTTACCTTATTTTCGATATAATGACCTTAGAATTATGGAAATGTTGTAAATTTTGTTTCAGTCACCTTATTTTTATATATAGTGACCTTTATTTTTGTATATAGTGACCTTTATGTAAATGGTGTCAAAAACTCAGACGATATAGTTACTTTATTTTTGTATATAGTGACCTTAATGTAAATGTTGTAAAAATTGTTATAGTTACCCTATTTTTGTATATAGTGACCTCTATGTAAATATGGTCAAAATTGAAATAGTTACCCTATTTTTGTATATAGTGACCTTAATGTAAATATTGTAAAAATTGAAATAGCTACCCTATTTTTGTATATAGTTACGTTATTTTTATATATAGTGACTCTATGTAAATATCGTCAATTTAGATAAAGTTACTTTATTTTAGCATGTAGTGACCTTTAAAACGTTGCGTTTGTCAAAAAAAAAAAAAAAAAAAAAAAGACCTTTAAAACGGTTGAATTGATTATATGTAAGGTTGGAATGATCTTAGGGCTTTAGAACCGTCTGATCTTTTGTGCTAGTAATGAATAGCTAAGATTGCTTGTTTTTAGTTTTCACCATAAGCTCTGTTTTTAGCGGAACCTCCCCGTATAATAACTAGCTGAATAATGGACGGATCAGATCATTTAATATCTAGAATTCAGGATCATGCGATTAGCTCTTCACACTCCAAATTCTCTCTCCTCCAACTAATCTCTCTCCTCCATTGATGCTAGTGCTTTGAGTTCTCCATTAAACCAGTTTTCGAGCCTTTTCTTCTCCATTAAAGCGGTATTCTTGCTCTCTGTACTTCATTGAAGTAGCTTGTGAGATAAGATGTTTTTTATTTCTCTATTTTCGTGCTCGTCCATGGTGTTGTATAATTTGGTGATTTCACGTCGAATTGTCTGAAATTTACAGGTAAACATTGTGATTTTTGTTATATCAAATTTCTAGGTTTTATTTATTTATTTATTTTTATTTCTTACTCCATGTATTACTCACAATTTGTGTTTGAATTTTGGAGAATTAGATTTCTAGGTTTTTATTAGAGAATTTTGGTGCTCGAATTTGTGCTATATTTTCCAGATGTAGCGTATGAATTTGATCAAAGTAGACTATTGATTTGTTCGATATCGATTATTGAGATTCGTTTTAGTGTTTCGGTTGGAGTATTGTTTTAATTTAATCAAATTAGACTATTTAACGAGCATATATTGAGTTTCTAAAATCCGCAAATTGATTAATTTCAAGATCATACATTATTTAGTGAATAGTGATATTTCGAAGCTATTCAATGTTTCACTACGAACGATTTTTTCTGGCTTTTGAGTTATTATAGCTAATTTTGACTACTTTTGGATGGAGCTTGAGTTTATGCTAATTGATCCTATGGATGATTCTTGTGAGATTTACAAGTTGAATTTGTTTAAAGTAATTGGAAACCAAGTAAAAGTGAACAAATTATAGTGTAAAGTTATAGAAAAACTAAAACCATTATTTACATTATATGAGCAATCAAAATCAGAGGGAGAACATAATTAGTGGTGTGGAAGCTGGTTGGGTTGAAGTGATTGTCAATGTTGTTATGGTAGATCTCATACCTATGTCCATGAAAGAATTTATCTCATATAAGTAAATCAACTCTCCTTAAAAGTAAACTAAATCTCTCTAAAAGTAAATTAATCCTCTCTTAAAGTAAACTAATGCCAACAATGAGGACTTTTTGATGTTTGTATCTTTGGTGTGGGGTGCGTGGTCTTATATGAACTCTATTGTGTTTAATGAGCCATGGAAAAACCGGGTTATTGGAGTCATGGGTTTTGTTCAATTGGTTAAGAATTATAAAAACTATACTGATAGGATTTATAGGACATCTAGGGAGGAGTATGAATAGGGCAGTTGTTAGGAGCTCTTGGGTGCCACCTGTTGCTTGTAGAGTTTGTGTATGCTGATGCAGCGCATTTTCAAAGGTACAGGGGTTGGCTTGGGTGTTACAATTAGGGATGAGTAAGGGAAGATTATGGCTGTTATGGTGCAAAGATTGAATGCATAGGTGGCTGTTGTCTGTTGTCATGGCAGAATCCTTGCTGTTATGGTGCAAAAATAGTAAGCAATGTACTTCTGATCCATTTCTATTTGTTCAGTTTTGTTTGCTTATACATTGCAGCCTGTTGCTATAAAAAGTGGTTGTTTACTTTGCAATTTTCAGAGCATGAAGAATTTGGCATTAAACATCATAAACTACTAGTGCAATTTTCCTCTGAAAGCTCACAAAGGCAAGCCTTATCTACTTTGCTAACATTTAAGCAGTAATTTAAAGAGCATGAGAATCAGATTGTATAACTGAAACTTGATCAAGAGTAGACTTGTAAACATTCACCTCAAAACTATCAAGATCTGCCTCATTGGATTGACTTGTACGTGAACATGCTCATTAGATTGGCACAAAAATTGATGCAAAATCATGGTCTGCAATCTATATTGCATGTTTATTCTTTAATGTAATTACTTTTGGGCTTTGGACTGTATTCTAGTGTGCGAGCAAGCATTTTCTATGGCACAGAATTTGGATCAGATGGCAGAGGTGTCCTGCAAGTTGATATTGTTGTCATGCAAATTTGTGATTGTGTTGGGAATATCTTAAATAAGGGAGTTCTTAGATATGTTATATTTTTTTTTTATTTTGGAAAAGGTTAGGATCGGTGAGATATATGACTGATAATGGATATATTTTTTAATCCCACCAATTCTTTTGGGGTTTAAAATTTAGGGAATGAATAAGATTAGAAAGGTAAATTCCTAGCTACATCAGTTGTCTCTGAAGTAAATTAAAAAGAATTTAAAGTAAGTAAAAAAAAAACTTTAAAGTAAACCTATTAGCTCAAGTGGTATAGCACTTTGCGGATACATAGAGATGTAGGTTCAAATCCTACATAGGTTATTCAAAATACGTCAAAAGCTACATGAATAAGCAATTATAAGTGACTCCGCCTTTTTTTTACCATAATTCAGAAAATGGTACTTTAAAGTCGTCAATCGATACAAAATAGTAAACTAATACATCTCAAGAGTAAAGTAAATTAAAATATATCAAAAGTAAATCAAATTATCTCAAAAGTAAATTAAAATATTTCTTTTGAGATTGTACTTTGAAAGAGAATGAGAAATTTGTTACACATGCCTCCAATATATCTAAAAAATAGTAAATCAAAATAATATTTCAAAATTAGAATATCTCTTAAATAAATCAGAATAGCTCGACAAGAAATCAAAAGTAGATCAAAATATCCCAAAAGTAAATAATAAACACTAAAAAGTAATTATTAATTAAAATAATAAAAATTAGTGTATGTATAATCAAATGACACAAAGCAATGAATAGTCGATCTTCATGGGTACCCTACATCATTGACCTTGAACTCTCTATAAAATGAGCCAAAACTCTACAAACATGAAGAGTGATCAAATATAAAAGAAGAATGAGGTCATAGTAAAGGTTTTCATATTTAAAGTAAATAAAACAATAAAAAAAAGTAACTGAAAAAATTTAGAAATCAGATTTTCAAACATAGAAACTATTTTTTTTACGCTAAAGGGAAATAGATTATATATTACATCAAGGTGACAACAGCCAACCTAAACAAAAGATTGTTCAAAGAGATTAAAAGTACCAGCATCCTACTACTTAGGGAAGACATAAAATAAACTAAGCAACAAAAAATTAAAGCAAACATAATGCCAGCAAAAGACTTGCAGAGAAAGACAAGATGAGCATAAGGTGTTGAGCAGCCGTTATCATCAGGATTAAGCCATAGGGATTGTTGGTATTTCAGCAGCATAAGTGTCAAAGATCTCAGCAGGGGGATAGTGGAATAGCACCCTTTCACCAAGTTGAACTTTAGTCCTTACAATAGTTGCTAGTTTGTGAGCCACGTAGTTAATTGTTCTGCTAGCATGCAAAACAGTCACTGACCAGTTTCTTTGCAATAACTCAGCCACATCTCTTATAATGTTCCCTGATCGTGGTCTCTAAAGGAGTTAGGATTGCTCAGCATTTTCCCTAAAGCCTCTGCATCTGTTTCTAGTTCCAAGAACTTGATTTCTCCATCCCAGGAAATAAGGAGACCCTCCCTTATAGTCAGAAGCTCAGCTAAAGCTGCAGACATAGCATTAAAATTTATAGCATAACATATTTGCCAAGTACCCTTATCACACCTTAAAATGCCACCACCTCCAGCTTTGTATAGATTGAGTTTAGTAGCCACATTACACAAATGAACCTACGTAGGATTCAAACCCACATCTTTGTGCATTTGCACAATGCTCTACCAGTTGAGCAAGTAGGCTAGTGTATCAAAGTAAAGAAAAATCACTCTAACATAAATAAAAATATAACAAAAGTTAAAAAAAAAAAAAAAAAAAAAATGTAAGAATAGTATAGCACAGGTAATTGGTCCTACAGTAGCAAATATTCACATAAATTTCTATTAATGTGGGTGCTTGTCGAACAATAATACGAGTAGCCTCATATAGAAGACAGAAATAAACAAAAGGAACCACAAAACTAAAGCCACCTTCTTAGCTTTTATGGACATTAGGCTTTCATTGAGTTGCTTTTCCAGCAGCTGTTATTCTTTCATGCTCAAGCCTGACAAATCTTTCTCCAGCAGCCTCGTGTAAATTAATACAGTAATGGTTAAAACTCAAGCGATTGAGTTTAGAATAGTATAGCACAAGGTTGAATCAATGACAAGTTCAAGGAAACATACATTGGTTTCACTTGGAGCCTTGATATCTCATCTTTCACATTATTAATCTCCTTCAAATCTTTGTTCGGCTAATAAGAGCACAAATCAATAAGAAAGGCTTGCTACAAAATAGGCCAACAATTGTGCAGCTGGCCTTAAATAGCACAATACATCTCTAACGTTATCCAAACACTTCAACATTATCCATCCCTACTGTCTTAAGATAACATTCAAAGGCTTTGCTAGTAAAAGATGTCAATTTATGCAACATAAAAAAAGGGAAAACTCTTTTTAACAAACTGCCCTTTTGCTTGACAGTCCAAGAGATAAAAGTACTGCAAACCCAACAATTACAACAAACCCAATTGCCATTACTACCAGACGGTTTCTCAGTCCAATCCAGCCTAACACCTCCTCCTAACAGAGGTTCACCAATTCATCATCATATTATAGTCTTACTTCTTTCAAGCATTTCATCAAACATGTAAAACTCAATCTAAAGCTCAAGCTAAATCCCAAAAAAAAAAAAAAAAAAAAAAAACAAAAAAAAAACGTCACTTTTGTATTCATATACTATCTCCCACGACAAAACTCATAGAGCAACTAAAATAAAAATGCAGCAACTACCCTAATTAAAACAAACAAAAATGAAAATCCTAAAAAATAACCTAAAAACACGAATACAAAGTTATTGTAGTAATTTTAGCAATTGAAATTATAATTTTCAAACAAAGAATTGAAAGAACTATAATTTCAGCAATCATTGTAAATACGCAAACATATAATTGTATAATCCCTAATATATCAATTGAAATCACAACGACTCAAACAAATAATCGAGAAAACCCTAAATCGCAAAAAACCTGTTTCAAATTCGAATTATCATAGAAAATAATGATGATGAAAATCAAATCAACTTACCTGCCCATAAATTTGCTAGAATAATGAGCAAAGATGAAAAGTTGCGAATTTGAGAAGAGGACTTGCAAAGAGCTCAGTGACCGCAACTGTCGCACGAGAGAATTTGAAAGAGGAGAGAGAAAATGGAATGAAGAGAGAGAAAGTGAAAATAGAAGAAACGAAAAAGCAGGGATAGTCATTCAAAACGCGTAATTACAATTTACCCTTAATGAGGCGGGTAAGATGACAGCCATCAGATTATGCATGATCAACGGTCACGATGAATTCCTAATTCTAATTATAGGTCTTGGTTATCTAGTGATCTCAATTCTATATATATATATATATATTACTAGCCATGATTAGTATACTTACCGTCCTCATCTTTTTTCTCTCTCAAAGTTTTTCCTTGGAGGTTTTTGGTTCCCTTTAGGGTTTCTCCCTTGGAAAGGTTTTTCTAGCCTTCATTGCTAGATTTTTTTTGTTTTTTTAGGTTTTCCTTACTCTTTTCCTTTTCTCTCCTTCTCATTCATCTCTTTTCTTCTGGTCTTAATATATTTGTATGGGATAGCTCCTGGTGAGCTATCACCACACTCCTAGCTTTGCTCACAGGGTGCGCACTCATGGCTGGAAGGGCATTCAAAGGGGCTCACCAGCCCATTAGAGTCGGCTTATAGGCTGACCATGTATTACTCCACCTAAAGAAGATTGTACATCTATAAATAGAAAACCAAGTACAGCGAAAAAGGGGTTAGACACATAAGTTATTACACACACTCTCTCTATCTAAGCACACTTTCTCTCTCTAGACACATACTAACTTAAGCATCGAAGGGGGGTTCCTCGAGCCACCCCCGAGGGCAGTTACGTTTGTTACCCTGTGCAGGTTACCCAGCTGGACCCGGCCCGTACCAGTCCGAACCCCTAGTACTATACATGGAACAATTGGCGCTAGAAGAAAGGGCAAGGATTATCCGTACTTAAAGTTCGCCGACTGAGCAGAGACCGGCTGGTTAACCGCCATGGCCGGAAGCGATGACAACACCAACCTTGAAAACAACCAAATACCACAAAAAACAACACCAGCTACTACGAATCTTAAGGGATCCACCGAAAAACCCAAATCAACTATATCCAATCCCACCGGACTAACACCTGGTGCGACAAAAGCAGTGGTGAAACCAGGAGATCCGGTAGGATCCAGTTCATCTTTTAAATTCAAAATACCAGTATCAGGCTTGAATAACGAACTAATCATCCAAACTCCCCCAACCTAGAAATCGCAGCCTGTTTACATGCCGGCCATCCTCCAAAAACTTTCCAAATGCAGTACGCAACAACTGGCGGCGATGATGACGGTGCTTACCAATTTTGGTAAAGGAGCTGGCTTGACATCAGTTGCTGCCACCTCAGAGCCAGTAAGCCCACATCACCACTTCTCACCCCGAAATAGAAAGATCTAATCCAGCTGTGGAAGAGGGTTTTAGAACTACAAGTTCGCAACCTGAACCAGGATTGGGGAGAGGACGAAGCGGTTGAGAAGGGAAGCCTAGAGGCACGAGTCACTTGCAGCAGATCTCCGATCTCAGAGCGAGGGCCAAGCCTGGATAGGGGGAAGCGTGCGCGGCTCCAGGAAGGGGTGTTCGCGGTGCGGTTTGGATCCTAAACTGTACCAAACCGCAAAATTGCGGTTTGTATTTTTTTCAAACCGCAAAAGTAGTAATAAAATATAGAACGGGTCGTGATTTAATAACTTTGTGGATTAGAGGACTAACATTTAATACTTTCATTTTCTTTTGGGGAAGTAAAAAAAATTTAAAACTTCTTCTACACTACATTTTTTTTTTACGTTGTTCTTTTTTGGGAGAGAGTCGGTACCCTCCACTTGTTACAAAAATGACGGAATTTTTTTTTGCTTGTTGTTTGTTTTTTGTTTTTGCTTGCACACACACACACACACATACACTTTCACATAGCTTAAGTCATACACAGTCTAAACACACTGCACACAGTCTGCACAAGTCAGTTTAAGCCAATCATGTCAAGAACAATCAGGTTGAGTCGATCAGTCGAGTCTTGAGTCAACCACAGTCCATTCGAGTCTCTCAATATAGCTCTCTTTTGCAGGTATCGAGTATATTAATCATTGTCTATACAATCAGACACACTTGACTAGAAGGCATTGTCATCATCATCACCATCATCAATCATCATCATTATCTTTATCATCACTTTCATCATCATCACCAATGCATATACAGTTAGACTAGGGGTGAAAGTAATTCGGTTTAAAATCAAACCGAACCGCAAACCAAACCAAATAAGCAATATGATTCGGTTTCTTTTTTAATATGGTGCGGTTTGGTTTTGAAAATTAAAAAATATAGTTTGCGGTTTGGTTTCGATTTTAAGTTTAGAAAAACCAAAAACCGAACTAGAAACCGAAATTTAGGATTCCTAAATACCTAGAGTCCAATCCTCTTAAAAAAAAAAAAAAAAAAAAAAAAAAAAAAAAAAAAAAAAACTCGAACTCTTACGCCATCATTAGGACTTGTTATTTGATAATAGCCTAATGTATATCATTTGTTTGTTTGTTTTGTTTTTTGTTTTTTTTTTTTTGAAAACTAAATTAAATCAAGCCCAAAAACAAGTTTTGAAAAATTAAGCCCAAAAAATGTTACCAATCAAAGCCCAAAACACTAGGCCCCAAAATTGCGGTTTGGTTTTTTTTTTAAGAAAAAAAACCGAATTAAATATGGCGTGTTTTGGTGGACCTATTAATAATATGGTGCAGTGCGGTTTGAAAAATCTCAAACCGAATTATATGGTTTGGTTTTGGTTTGAGCTATAAACCACACTGCAAACCGAACTTTCACCCCTAAGTCAGACGCACATGACTTGAAGGTATCGAGCAACACCTATACAATCAGATACACATGACTTGAAGGTATCGAGCAACACCTATACAATCAGATACACATGACTTGAAGGTGCCACCACCATTAACATCATCATCATCACCAATATCTATACAGTCTAACGCACATGACTTGAAGGTATAGAGCAACGCCTATACAATCATACACACATGACTTGAAGGTGCCATCATCATCATCCACATCTTTTGTTTGAAGACAATCGAACACCTCATAGCTTCTGTTCGGAGAATATCGAACTACTTCTATAGCTTCTGTTCGGAGACAATCGAGCACTCTAGTAATGTCCTGCGGGCACGATGAATTACTGGTTATCTCTTGGCAATGTCCTACGGGCATAGTGAATTGTGAGTCGTCATTTCAGGCGTTGTCCTACGAGCGTAGTGAATCGTCTTTGTTGCGAGCTTCTCGAGGCGTAGAGGTTCATGATTCCCCATGGCAATGTCCTGCGGGCATAGTGAATTGTCAATTATCCTTTCGGACAATGTCCTACGGCCGTAGTGAATTGTCATTCATTCATCCGGCGGCGTCCTACGGGCGTAGTGAGTCGTCAATCATCTTTTCGACAATGGCATACGGGCATAACGAGTTGTCAATCATTCATTCATCCAATAATGTCCTTTGAGTGCAACAAATTGTCAACCGTCTATCGACAACGCCCTAACGGAGTAGTGAGTATTAATTATCCATCCGACGATGTCCTACGGGCGTAACGAATCGTCACTTCATCATTTCTTTCGCATTTAGTGAGTTGCTCGAGGTGTAGGAGCTCATGGTAGATTTCTCAAGGCGCAGAAAACTACTAACGTATTTGGTGCCTACGCATTGGTGTCAGATACGCATTTCTATCCCTTACTCTTTTATTTGTGGAACTAACGCTTTTCTGCAAGTATCGGCGTATACAGATTATTTAAATCGCAAAATGTTTTAAATCATTCTCCATCCCTATCAACTACTTTTACTTTTGTTTTTGAGACTTGTGTCTTTACAAACTCAGTCAAAGTGGGGGCTTCTGTAGAAACCTAAAAATCTCCCCGACCAAAGCCTGATGATGAAACAACCTTCATTGCCTAATTTGGTCCAGTTTGCGTAATGGTTCTAAGAATTACTTAAATAGAACTTTTGTTCTAGCCCACTATTATTTTCTAAGCCATTTTAGCCCTTTTGTTAGCCCAAACCCTTTTTTTAACCCAAAATCCATAAACCTTAGCCTAATTTTCTCTTTTCGTATTTGCAGCCCAAAACCGAGTAAATTTGATTTTCGTGCCTTATAATTTTATCCAAATCCTAAATATTTGGATAGCCCTTTAAATAATATTTTCAATGATATATCATAAGCTCAATTCCGATTTGAAACGAAAAAGATATGATCAAAATACCAAACTCTATCCAAAACTGACATCGTTGCACTATTTCGATTATATCTCAAATTATACAAAAGATATAAATCTGATTCTAATTGGGTTGGAAAGTATACTTTCATAGCTTTCCAACGATATATTATTTATCTTATCCCGAGTTCTGGATCAAAAGTTATGATAAAAACAAAAACCGCAAAATTGTTGTCCTGCGCTACGTGTTTTCTAAATTCTATCCTCTTTCTAAATTCTATCTTTACCCAATTTTAAGCCTATAAATGCCACCCTTATTTCCGATTATTATCAATACAAATATTTTATCAATCCCAAATCATCCCAAAAGGCTTAGATTAAAGCTTCGACGTACAATTTCTATTGTTCTTGCTTTATTTCTAATCTTATTCAAGTAATTTAAAGACCAAAACAAGATCCAAAGGTTCTACCTTTTTTACCAAGGCGTGAAGGTATAATGCCGAGGGTGATATCAAATTTTCTAATTCTTTAATTTAATTCTTTTGAATTATTATTTTTATTGAAGTTACTAACAATTTATTTGATGTAGTATTCAAAGTTGCACATTTGGAGTGAGTATTTAATTCTCTTACTTTTATTTACTCTAATTATTTTAATGCTTTGATTATTAGTATCATGTTTAGGCATTATATTAATCTTGTTAGTATCATGCCTAGGATTTTATTAATAATTGTTTAGTATCATGTTTAGGATACTTGATTCGTTTCTCTAATTATTATCTAGTTGCTTCCAATATTTCTATGCATGCTTATATTTACTTATTGCTTTAATCACCTATATTGCATGTTTAATTGGGAATATGTTATTGAAAATCACGCCTAATAAGATAATTTGGATAACCGGTGTAGGTTCCCAGTAATCTTGTTGCTTAATCGAAGTGATCACAATAATTAGTTTTACGTGTGCATTAAATATTCAACCAACTTAGATTAATTAGTTTGGAGCGAATTGAATCTTGTTTGTATGTCTTTTGGGTTGCAATTAATACATGTCGCTATAAGAATCGAGTAGAGGCCAATACGAGTGACATTGGGTTCATGACTCAATCCTTACCATCATCCTCGAATATCCACTTATGGTTCAGGACCACTATGGAGTTAGTAATCTCATGGATTATGAATGGAGTGTAACCTTCATGGATCAAATCGTTGTTGCCTTTGGTTTGTCCCTTTTCGTGGTTGCCTTTATATGATCCATGAACGGTTTACAATTTCCTTATAAACTTGTAGGTGGCTCCCTACTTTTTGTCCCGATCGTTATATGTCAAATCCAACTTCCTATGATTGCCAAGCATGTTCACCTATGCTCCACGTAGGCACACTTCGAGCGACACATAAAGGTTGTTGTTAGTATAATCAACTTTATTGTTATAATAAATAAAAAAAATTATTCAAAATTTATTAGTTAAATAAAAGGAATAAAAAAATAATGGAAAATAGGGGATCAAAATTTGGTGTCTATAGAATGTGGGCTATGTTTGTGGATTTATTACCTCAAACAACATTATATGAAATCTAGGCACATTCCCATGTTAAAAATACAGGAAGAGACTACCTTCTCTACTAGAATGATGTATCTAAGGGACGCTTTTCTATCAAGTTTGCCTTGCAGATAATAAGACAAGACATTGAAGAGCATGAGGATAAATCATGGAACTTGGTGTGGAGGAGTGTTCCTATGGCTTGTTTTGCATGACAACATTATGAGAAATGCAAACCGCTTCAAATGCTCTTTAACTGAGGATCATTGTTGCAAGCTATGCTCTAATATTGAAGAGAGTACAATTCATGTGCTACGATATTGCAAGGCTGCGAGAAAAGCGTGGCGCCAAGTGGGTGGTCTAGCACACGTGATAGACTTTCACAATGGCTCGCTTAAGTTGTGGGTAATACGAAGCATAAAGATACAAAAATACAACGACATTAATCAATATTACTACCGCATTTCTATAGTAATATATATGGTGGATATGGAGGTGGAGAAATGCGGTAGCTTTTGGGCATTCTAGAAAAATTCTTGGAGACGTTGAGCAATTCTTGCTAGATTCCCTTGAGGAAGTGTGGAGAATCATGGAGGATGGCATGACAAGCTCTTCACATACACCTATTTCTCGTAGGGAAGCCTTCATCAAATGGAATGCACCCCCTAGTGGATGGTTCTCACTTAATTCAGACGGAGCAGCCAAAGAGGCCCCTGAAAAGCTTTGCTACGCATACACCCATAAGCTAGGAAATTGTGTTGCCTTCAAAGACAAAGTCTTAACAGAATAATATGGGAAAGAGCTAGCAATAAGGATGGGCATAAAGAAGCCACAAATTTAGTTGGATGATCAAAATTCAGTTCGACAATCAAGTCATAGTCCAAATTCTTAATAGCTCGGATGGTTCGATGGTTATAGAATGGCGCAACAGATCGGATTTGGGTCGGATTAAGCGTCACACGCATCCACCCGCTCACTCCCTCCGCTCCACTCGATCCACCCGCCAAACCCATCATGCGCATCTGACCCATCCGTCATCCGCGGGTAAAACGGGTGGATCGGATGCTTAGCGGGTGATAATTGTAATTTTGAGTTTTACAAATACATCAAAGTTATCACTAATTATAGGGAATTTTTCCAACTCCTTGGGCCTACTACGGTGTCATGTTTTTAAGCATGGTGGCGCTCCAAGGAAAAGAAGCTAGAGAAAAAGAGTCGCCAACAAGTTTTAGGAACTTGTAAACTGTTCACGATTGTGAAGGTTACACCCCATTCACAATCACAGATATTTCTAATTCCATATTGGTCCGAAACCATGACTGGATGTCCGAGAATGATGGTACGAAATTGACCTAAGAGAAGTCAAACCCGCCCTAAATAGGTCTCTACTTGATTCTTATTGATATTCGTGCGCGCTTTTCGATCAACATACATACATCAATTTAACTCTAAACCTGTTTAATATACGTTGGTTGATTATTAATGCACAATTAAATCTAATATTGGTGATCACTTGAATTTAAATCATATTAGCCTAAATCAAATTATTAATTATCTTATTAGGCGCGATTTCAAGTCCCTTTAAACCTGCAAAAAGAGGCTTGATCAAGAATTAACAATAAATCTTGAATAATCAAGCAACATATGATTAATATCACAACCATCATCATAAGAACATCATCAAAACATCGTTAGAAAGATCTTATGCATGATACTAAATGGATTAATAACAAATCCTAGCATGTCACTAATAACAAAATCAAAGAGTTATCCTAAACATGATACTAGAAACCATAATAACATCCTATACATGATTTCTACTCCAAAATCAAAAGAATAATAAGAAGGGTGATTAAATTACTCACTTTGATACCTCAACCTTCTTGCTATTAAAACAATACACACGTTAGTAACTTCAAGAAAGTTAAATCAATAAAGTAAATAAATCAAATATGAATTAAAATATAGATTTGGGTCCAAACCCTCAGAACTATCAACCTTTCACGTCGAGGTCGAAGGCAACGTCGAGTATGGTTTGGAGTCTTCAAATCACACAAAGGAAGTATTGTGTTTGATTTGGGGTGTATCAAGATATGTTTAGGCTAAAGCTAAAAGCATGGATGTTTGATAATTGATGATAGGTGTTTGATAAGGAGTGTTGATGATGATTGGTAGGTAGTTATAGCTAATTGTGGCTTATGGTTGATGGCTATAGCTCAAGATTATAATGGTTGTGACTAGATGGTTCTAGCTTATTTATGGTTATCGTCCCTAATCTGGAATGGGGAAAACGACTTCTATTTATAAGTAAAAAATAGAGTCTGGACGATCAGAAAAGATCAGAAGTTCTAAATAAAATAGAACAGCTTTTGACGCGACGCGATAGAATTGTCGCACCACAAGGGAAGCTAACGCGCCGTGTCAGGATTAGTGCTGTGCGACGGTCCTGACGTTGCACGCTGGTTCCAAAAGTTATTAAAGCCATACGGAGTTTGATTTCTAATGGAATTATGTTTGCAGAAGATATCCGAACGTCTTTGTATTCGAATAGAATAAGGATTATCAAACGGAGAAGTTTTATCCAATCTCAAACATCTTCGATCTTTTTCTTTTCGAGAAGGATAAATTAGAACCTTCTAGGGGATTCTAGAAGTTCCTAACTGATTTAGGATTGGGAGTATGATCACGTAGGGCCTAAATAAGATATTTGGACTCCATATAACAATTGGGTCGTACTAAAGATGGACCTAGGCTCGGTATAGACTCGGTTTAGTATTTTGGTCATATCTCACTCGTTTTAAGTCGGATTTGGGCTTATAATATATCGTTGAAATTCTCATTTCAAACCCCATCCAATTGAGATTATGGACCAAAATAATCTAGTTTGGACGTTTTTATAATTTGGGCAAGAAATGGATGACTTTGGGTTCAAGGACACGAAATGAACGATTTCATTTTAGGTAAGATTAGGAAGATGGTCAAGGCTTAAGAAAACTTTGCGATACTCTTCAACTCTTCACCGAACTCGTTAATCAAAACGTGAAAGGTACTTGTCACTGGGTTTGGTTTTTGGGGAGACACAATCAGGTGTCTACACTAATAATACATCAAAATTATCGATGCTACCCTTATAAAAAAAAATAAAAAAATCAAGTGTTTCCCTTCTTTGTCATTAGTTAAATGAAATTCAAAGTTTCCGGCCAAAAAAAAAGTTTTCGACAAACAATAACATTAAAGTTACGAACCAACATTCCGATAATTAGATATGAAGATCAATAAGAGCATCAACATTAAAGAAACAACAAAGATCTACAATCAGTAAACGAGATTACCATAATTAAAAACCAGTACCACAAATTTAGAGGCAAACTACACCATATTCATAATTTCATAGTCATCATTCTATTTAAAAAAAAAATAGAAAAAAAAAATATTATAGCTTTGGTAAAGATATTTACTAATCTAGAAATTCAAAAATAAAATCAGAATTTGAACAAAGTTGGGAACTATTAGTTGATTAGTGTAGGCGTCATTTAAAGCGCGCCTACTTAAGCATGTTGTGAATATGCTTGGCAATCATAGGAAACGGGATTTGACATTATACGATAAGGGACAATAAAAGTAGGGATCCGCCAACAAGCTTTGAAGGAATTGAACTTGTAAACCGTTCACGGATCCTTTAAGACAACACCGATAAGGGACAAATGAAAGGCAACAAACGATTAACCCGTGAAGGTTACACCTCATTCATAATCCATGAGATTACTAACTCCATATGGTTCGGGAACCACGAAAAGAGGATCGAAGATGATGGTATAAAGTGAGTCATGGATCAACTTCACCCGTATTGGCCTCCACTCGATTCTTATAGCGAAAAGTATTTCCTACAGTTTCAAAGGCATACAAACAAGGATTCAAATTGCTCTAAATTAGATTAGGCTAAATTGGTTGAATATTAATGCACACATAATTCTAGATATTAGTGATCACTTCAATTAAAAATAAGATTTAAAAGAAACTTAAACCGATAGTCCAAATGATCTTATTAGTCATGATTTTCAATCACATGTTCCCTTTAAGCATGCAAAAGCTGAGCAATAAAACAATAGAATAAGCAATAATATTTGAAGCAATTTAACCATAAAAAACATAAAAATTAATATATGAAAATCATAATAAGAATTGTTAGTAATATAATAAAAATATAAGGAGCATGATTTCTTACTTTGATTGTGTTTGCTTGCAACTATAAAACAATAAACACGTTAGTAACTTCAAGGAAAATAATAAATACATTGAAAATTAAATTAATTGAAAGTAGAGTTGATTTGGTCCAAACTCTCAAACAATTCTACATTTCACGCCTTGCTTTAAGTACGGAACTTCGAGTATAGTATGGACTCCTTGGAGTGCTTAAGGGAAGTATGATGCCGTTACGAGGACAGTGTTTAATGCATAAGTATAAGGGAGAGAAATGAGAAGAGAAAAGTATGTTTGTTGGTGCCCCGAAACTCATGAATGAGCCTTGTATTTATAGTCTAAAAATGAAGAATGAAGTCCGAAACCCTAGAAATGAGATGCCGCTAAAAACAAATGTACCGTGACGCGATACTTAATTATATATTTTTTAAAAAAGAAAGTGCGTTTTGTAAGAAATTTGGGTATTTGAGTACTGTGTCACATGACTTTGTACCGTGGCGTGGCAGAATTGGCAGATTTTACGCGTTTTAAAATTTCCATAACTTTGATCTGTTATTCAGAATAAGGCATATAATATCTCGTTGGAAAGATCTTTAAGTCTTCTTTCCAACCCAATTAAAATTAGGTTAAAATCTTTTGTAGATTTTAAGATATAGTCGTTTGAGTGAAAAGGTGTCGGTTTTGGGCCGAGTTTTATTTTTTGCTCATATCTTCTTCGTTTTAAATCGGAATTGGGCTTATAATTTATCATTGGAAAGTTTATTTCAAGACCTATCCAACCAAATAATATTTGGATAAAATTTATGCGGCTAAAAAATCAGTTTTGATCAATTTTGGGTTGTGGTCACGAGAAGAGAAAAATGGATTATGGTTTGTGGATTTGGGCTAGGAATTGGGTTGGTTTAGAGAAATGGTTTTAAGCACTCCGCAGATTCAATACGCAACCCGACCAATAACGGCGATGAAAGGTTGTTCATCATCGGGTTTGGATTTGGGGAGACATTTTTAGGTGTCTACAATTAGTAATTTACTTAAAAACTGGAATAATTAATTAGACTAAACAATCTGAAAATTAGCTTAGGCAAAATTATTGATGACGAGCAGGAGGTGAGGAGTACCGCGCTGCCGCCGATGGCAGTGAGGAGTGTTGCCGGAACGCTGGTAAGAAAATGAGCGACTGAGACACCGAGTTAGATGAGAGAATGAGGCAAGATTGAGTGAGAGGCAAGATTGAGTGAGAATCTGAGAGGTGTTCAAAATTAAGTTGTTAGGGTTTATGAAATTATGTGGGTTTTATATTTTGTAAGAAAATAAGTTAAAAAAAACAGATCTATTAATTTTAAAAAAAAAATTACACTACAAATTATAAATTATTTTTCTTCAAAATAAAAATTAGAATATAATAGTTTTTATAAAAAAAATTACTTCCTCCGTTTTTATTTTAAATGTTGCACCACTTGACTTTTAAGTAAGTTTCACAAATATTGCACCATATATATCCATTTTAGGAAAACAAATATTTGTGTACTCACTACAAATACCCTACATATCCTTAATTTTTAACACTTGATTCTATGGATTATGTCTACAATCACATGGACAAATTTCTACTTTTACCTTTCTCTCTCCTCCTTTTTTCCACTACCAAAAAAGTTGCGTCAAACCCTTATGGTGCAATATATATTAAAAGAATGGAGGAAGTATAACATATATGTATATATTATCAGGTGGATGACGAATCAGGTGATAAACGGATGATGGATCGGGTGACGGATGAAACGGAGCCCCACCCGAATCCGACCTGATCCGTCTCCAACTTCATCCGTCACTTGTCCTTCATCCGTTTAATGCGTATTTTTGTCCATTTAATTATATCAAGTGGATCGGGTTAGCGAATATCCGTATACGATTGTCATCCTTAGATGGTTACAATGTAGAATGTATCCATGAGTCCATGACATTCTACACTGCCGAAGTCTAATTTATAAGTCAAATTGGAAAGTGGAAGTGAAACAAATTTATAGAGAAGCAAATTGAGCTGCAACTATGCTATGTTTTATTCCCCCCTAGTGTTTTTTTTTTTTCCTACGGCTTAAATCCTTCATGTGGGCACACACACAATATATATATATATATATATATATCATGTGAGAACCTAGGCCTATAATAGAAATTTGGAACTCATCTGGACCGTAGATCTCGTTCAATCTAACGGCTCATATTCCACCCGTCTCATTAAGGCATTTTTGTAATTTACGCGTTGAATGACCTTCGTCCTAACTCATACGTCGCTTCATTTTCTTTCTCCCTCTTCTTCTGCATTTTCTCTCTCCTCCTGCAAATTCTCTATTTCGATTTCTCTAATCTCGTCGCATGTCATCAATTTTGCAAATTCTCATCTCTGATTATTATCGTTGCTTAGGAAAATTAATGGGCAGGTAAGTTGATTTATTTTCATTTTTGTTGTTGCTTTGATTCAATTCGATTTTGAAACAAGTTTTTGCGAATTTGATTGCGAAAATTAGGGTTTTCCCAATTATTTGTTTTAGTATTTGTGATTATAGTTCATTATTTAGGGATTTTGCAATAAATGTTTGCATATTTGCAATTTAGATTGTTGAAATTAAGGTTCATTTTTGATAATTTTTGTTCGCTTATTTTAATCAGATTTATGATTCCATATTGTTTTGGTAGTAATTTTATGTTCTATTGTTATTTGGTTGTGATAATTATAATTCGTTTGATATAGTTGATACATTTTATTTGCTAAATTTGCAGCATTCTGGTTGATTTTTTTTTTTTTTTTTTTTTTTTCTGAAGTAATTTGATATTGGTGCTTGATTGTGGCTTTCAGATCTAGATTTGGTTAGGGCTATAATGAGGTGTTCAATCATTCTATAATCCGGGAATTCAAGGAAGCTAAGGTACAATCGGCTTCTGTAGTAATTTGAAAGCTATAATTGCTCATTACAAAGGTCAGGTCCTTACTTAGAGGAAGGTAAGCTAACATCCTTCACTTCCTCACGTGGCCTAAACAATTTACTTTTGAGCTTATATTTTTTACTTTTGAGTTGATGATAATGATTGAGTTTTGTATTTAATTTGGTTGTGTCTTGCTGCAACCAACATTGTTGTTGAAGTGCAACTGTGCAAGCAACATAGTAGAGTATCTGATTGTACAGTCTGCAAAAATTCTGTTAGCTATTATTCGTAGAGTATCTGATAAAAGGTCTTTAAAACAGATTGGCAGTCCTCATTTGGTGCAATTCATTAACGACTTGCATAATAAACCTTAGTTTATACTTTTATCACTGTATGTAGCTTGGAAAGTGGCTTAGTTGTTTACGCACCTCTGTGGTAACTGGTAAGTGTACTGAACATGCTTATGGTATTGGTTGTTCACAATCCCTTTTGTTTCCTTTATTTTATTTTAGCTTCCAATTGTTATGAGGTACTCTTTTGAAACGTCTGTTAAGCAATACAACGTTTTTTTAATATTTCTTATTCGGTTATACATACAGATGTTACGTTGATATATCATGTCAGTTGTGTATCTAATGCAAGAATCAAATTAATACATGTATGTGTTAACATTATATTACAAGGCATTTATCAAAGAACATGAGAGTATGTTTCCGTTTAGATTAGATTCTCTTTAACTGTCCTTTACTTCAATGGATCTCTATAAACTTGCCCCCGGCCTTGGTTTTTTTCTAGCATGGGCTTGTTTGGGAACAATAAGAAGAAGTTTCTGATTTTGATCACATTTGTTATACCATCAGAGTTGGCCTTGTTCAAGGTGTATGGATGGTGGGAGTGATTGATGAACTCCGGATGCCTGATAATGGGGAAGGAAGAAAGTTAACATTAGTTGATACAAAGACGCGTGGTCAACCAAGGCTCCCTGCTGAACCACAATGCAGAAATGGAAGGTATTTTCTAAGATATGACACAAGGCCATACTTATATTAGCTTGTTAGTTTGACAATACCCTTCTTTTATTTACTTCTTTTTTTTTTTTTTAAATTCTTTCAGGCTACAATTGAAGTTCTATAAGCATTTGTGGGACAATATGGTTTCTAATAACTTCCCTTCTAAACAATTTTATGAACATTTTTCCATGGACCCTCAACACAAATTATCTGATGAAGTGAAGATGAATGCCGCTGATTCAGGTTTCCCTGCTGAGGTATGATTAGGATTTTCCTGTTTAAAGTTGAATCACTAATTGATCATTGTCAGAATATAATTATCTTTGGGGGGGGGGGGGGGGGTGGGGGGGACAGTGTTCTTGATTGGAGTAAATATAATTAATTAGTTCAACTTATATTGTATCTACTTTTATTACTTACAAACTCAAGCTCACTTATCCAAGGATTAAAGGTATGATAGAAGGTTCTATCACTTATGCTAGATATTTAAGCATTCATAGCAATTAGAGATTGTCAATAAGCATTTTTTCATAGCAATTTCCTTATTTTAGAAGTAGAGAAGGTGAATTTCATTTCTATTTACTTTAATAAATATTTTATTTACTTTAACTTATTTTGTATCTACTTTTATTACTAGAAACTCAAGGTCACTTATCTAAGGATTAAGGATATAAACATGTTGGTAAACTAATACCCTGCTTTTTCTTTTTAGCAATGTGCACCCTAGACTGAATAGTTGTGAGTAGATATAATTTACTTTTAAATAAATACTATTTACTTTTGATTTACTTTTTAGTTATTTTGATATACTTTTGAGATGTTTTGAATTACTTTAGAATGTTTTGTATTTACTTTTAGAGGTAACCTATGTAGGAATCGAACCTACATCTCTATGCATCCGCATAGTGCTCTACCACTTAAGCTAATAGGTTTACTTTAGAGTCTTTTTTATTCACTTTAAATACTTTTTTATTTACTTTAGACAACTACTATAGGAATCTACATTTTCCAACCTTATTCATCTTTTGTATTTTCAAACCCAATGTAAACCAAGATGAGCTATTAACAGCCACACTAACGTGAGAATTCCCCGCCTTTGCTTTATTGCACGCCATGGAACTTGAGTGAGCAAAGCATAGCAGCATCACATAACAGCTCCACCCCCCTTGCTTGTTATCTCCCATTGAATGTCACCGAATGTTTTTAGATGCTTTGTGAGAAGACAAGCATCTAGAGCAATTCCAGTTCCTGCAATTCAAGTTCACCTCATCTGTTTTTTATTTATTTACTTTTGAGTGTTTTTATTTACTTTTGAATGTTTTTCATTTATTTCAATGCTGTTTAATTTACTTTGAGCGTTTTTCATTTAGTTTTAGAGACAACCTATGTAGGAATTGAACCTACATCCCTATGCATTTGCATAGTGCTCTACCACTTGAGCTAATAGGCTTTAGTACACCTAGTAACAATCTAAAGCATAATCGATAATCTAACTATAGAACAAGCAACTATTACATAATAAGATTATTTCATAGAGCTCATCTCTCAGCAGTCAGCACAGCTATTTTCCTAGATTTACTCTTTTATTTTATTTTCTTTTTACAAAAATCAATTCCAGTTAGCAGTTTTCATTAAAATTTGATAACCATCTCTTGGCAGTAAAAAACTACCAGACAACATTCAATAAGCTATTACTAGTATCAAATCCTAAATAAAGCAAAACCTTGTAAATATGTTAGTAGTTTAGAATATTTGTCAATTATCTTTAAAATTTTAGGTTGAATTATGTTTAAGAGTTTAGATGTTGAGTGTCCATGCAAGATAATGTTTGGTACTGACTGACACTAGAGAGCCACATGACTTGAACATATGCAGAGTGAATTTATTAATAGCTAAGAACAAGAGGTTCCTAGTTCATCGTATATACTGAAGAGTTATTTTAAAGCAGTGTTTTAATCTTGCAAATACATTTGCTGCTAACTAAAACGTAGGGAATTGCACTATATAAGTAATCAAAGCATTCTTTGTTTACCAGGTACTGCAGCAACAATGTTGATCAGCGTCAGAATGTAGATTGCATGGACTACAACCTACACGAGCTTTATGCAACTGACACATTGCAAGCACTAAAAACGTCATCTAACGGGGCATGGTCTCCGGTTCCTTCATCTTTCCGAGCATACAACAGTTTCTTCCCTTTAAAGACAAACATTCCTCCCTGGAAGAAAGATACAAGGGTCAAGTTACATTCCCTGTTTTGCCCGGCCAATAATAAGATCTTTCATTAGGGTAAACGTATAAATTCATAATCAACCTGTTGCAAAACACTACTTCTGTCGTTAGGTGTAGCTTGAATTGTATAGTTCTCCATAGCCATTTTCAGGGATTCAAACCTTGAGAAAACCTTTGTCTGTCAGATTAAAACCAAGTGAATTATTGATTAAAAACATGATTTAACTTGGGGGTAAGCAATATTTCTGGAAAAATGGTTGAAATATTATACACTGGCAGGATTGAAGAATGTCCGACCAAGACCATAGTACAACCCCAATAAATCATATGCCTGTAATAACAAGCATTTAAATAAGTATCTGTATTGAGAAACTAGCAGTAAACTCAGCAAATGATAATTAATGACAAAGAAGAATTTACCCTGCGTTCAGGATCAGCATATAGGCACTCCATAGGAAACGGTAACTGAATATATAAATGATAGCGTATGAGTCTAAATGAAATAAGGCATTGAATCAAATGACCTAAACCGGAAGATCAGAAAGGTTAATAAGCAACAATCAATATAACAGGGTGGAAATTCTCCAATCAGTTAAATGAAACTCATTAACTTCAACACCACCATGAGCAGAGAACACCATCATGAAGAACTGGTAAAGTAAAATGTAAATTTGATAATAGGATTCATTGGGACATTTTATCAAACAGTTAGTGTGCATTCACTTGATTTTGCTTAAATTCAGATGAAATTAAGCACAAATTAGTGAAATACAAATACCAAATTTCGAAAATAGAATAGAAATGAATCCGCCAAATTTCGAGCAGAAATTATCAGAATCGAGCCTTAAATTTCTGCAAATAAAAGAAAAAAAAAAGAATTGAGCCTTAAATTGAAAAAAAAATTCAAAGAGAAGGAATTATAACGTTGAATTGAAATCATTATCAAATTATACCTAATTCAAGCACAATAAACTTCAAACATTATCAAATTTTATAAATCCAGATAAACAGAACCCTAAATTGACAAAAACAATTAACGATAAAACCAATGAAAATGAAATTCGTGTTTAAATTTTTTTTTTTAAAATAAAGAAAAAAACAAACATCTTACCTCAAAAGCTGCTTCATTGGAGTAGAGAAAGCTCGAAAGCCGCTTCAATGGAGAATTCAGAGGACTCGTTGCAATGGAGGAGAGAGAAAATGCTTGAGGAGAGAGAAAATCGTGGAGGAGAGGAGAGAGAAACTCATGAAAGTGAAAATCGCTAATTTATTTTGGGCCGTTAGATCGCGCGCTTTTGGTGTTAGATCTGACGATCCAGATTAGTTTCTAGTTCCTATTATAGAATTGGTTCTCATTATAACCTGGTCCTATATGTGTGTGTGTGTGTGGATTAACAAGTCAAGTAAAGAGAACAAGTACATACATTTTGAAAAGTGAGTTAGTGCACAAAAGAATTTCAAATTTAACTTCAAAATGAATAGTGGAAGAACTAAAAAATGGAAGTGGAACAGAGGTGGCGAAAATGATTTGGCGCCAATAAAGCCAAAAGCCTTTTATTGGCGCCAAAACCCCAAGCATTTCCGGGTAATCCTTTTTTTTATATAAACATGACTTTATCCGCCGGTGATGGTCTTGCCCTTCGCTAGTGGCAGTTTGTTGACTAGAGAGAATGTTAGAGTGACTTAGAGGGTGGAAAATCATGGAGTATACATAAGGATAAGTTTGACAATTCAATAAAAAATGCGAACGTTACTTAGTAAAGAGAAAATACACGTTTATCTTTGTGAGCATCTACAATGTGTTACTTACCCTCCTTACAACACTCTCTCTCCTATATTGAGCTAGCTCATCATTATCATAGGTTACTCGTGAAGAGCTTTTGTGGTGAGGCTCCTCCCTCTTCCAAGTCGCTGACAGTCTTGGCACACAAACACAGTGACAAGCAAAAAATGACAAGTGGCAAAAAAAATTTGAATTTGCATTTTCATTTAATATTTTTCCCAAATTAGCATAAAACAATTTATTTAATTGTAGTGAGTCGACTTACCATTGTGGTAAAAATAAGAGGGTGACTCAAACTAGTAGAATATGACGTGGAAGAGTTAAAAGATGAGAGAGAAATTATATGTTATTATGACTTTGTGAGCTACTCCACCAATGTAGATGCTCTAAGATACACAAATATTGTTTATTACATGTCATATTCGTAAATAAATTAGTAACTTATTTCTTAAAAGCGTGTCCAAAGTGATGATGACCGAAGTCATTGATTTATTTACCAAAATGTCATGTGATAACTAATTCTTGTTTAACATATAAATTAACATGGGTTCCTCCCTGGTAAAACGTTGGCATCGTTTAGTACCCTAACTCCTAGATATTTTGGGAGGGGAATTAGAACACAAGAAAATACACGTTGATCTTCTTGATAAGTAAGAAAAATGGTTATTGTTTCGGGGTTTTCTGATGTCCTGCGGGAGAGTTTCAATTCCGAGACTGGAACCGGACGCCTGTACCTGCAAAATAACGGAGACTCCTGAGAGCTCCGCCTCCAACGGTCAAGTTAGTACCTGATTAAGGAGTAATTAATACAGAAATTAAAGTAATAAGATCTCTCTAGGTGAGAGTGTTTAATGTAGGTAATCTGCTTTGTTAGCGAGATTAGCCGGTTATTAGTGTTCCGTAATGTTTCTGTTCTTCTCTGTTCTTCAGGTGAGATTAATTGCTTGATCAATTCCTCAATTGCTTGATCCCCTTTAATGAGGATTAATTAAGTATTTATAGTCTTGAGAAGCGTGCCACTCTCTAGGTTTAGGGTAAACCTAGGGCTGACCGGGCCTCTAGACAGGATTGGGCCTTGTTGGCCGGTTTTCCCATTTGGCATGGGTGGACACGTGGCGTGCCTCGATTGGTCCGTAGAGGACGTATCTGTGATTGACACGTGGCAGGCTCCTATTGGCCTACGTGAAGGACACGTGGCGGAACCTGGTTGGTCCACTTGTCAGACGATGATTGGTGGATAAAAATCCCCTAATCATTTGCCCCTCACAGGTGGCACGCGACTGGTCACGTGTCGCCTGTGACAGGTGTCGCACGGTGACAGGCGACGGCCTGCTACAGGTGTCACCTTGCAAACAGCCGAGAGATTTTCCCGCCCAAATTTTTAATTTGGAAGCGACCCTTCGCCTTCTCACTTTGCCTATATAAGGAAGTGCTGACTTCTGTCATTTTCACATTTGAGAACTTTGCGAGAACATTCGGACCCCTGAACTTGCTCTGACATTTCGGACCTTTTCTGCCTACCGCCTGTTCTGACAAGCCGACTGCACCGGATTTCCAGAACTTCATCAACCGTCACTCGTTCAGGTAACTCAGTTCTCTTACTCTTAATTTTCTTTTTGTTTTTTGAAATGGCACCACGGAAGCACACGACACGACCTAAGTTAGTGATCAGCCGGTCACCGGGGACGGCTGAATCTAGGACTAGGAGTGCCGCCTGCCCTTTTCTGGACCCATCTTTGCCCTTTATACAAAGTCCGACTGTATCTGTGTCTATGCAGAACGTGATGGCCAGAACAAAAAAGACTGCTATGATCTCAAACTCGGACGGCTCCTCCCAAAGGGTGCTCATTAGTGAAACATCTGACCAGGCGCCAGATGTAGAAGTGAAACGAGGCGGCTGCCAAGCCGACAGTTCTGAGAGAGGGGCCAAGGTGGTCCCTTCCCATTTTACCGTTGATATGTCTAATTTTCCTCCTGCTCCTTCTAAGGGAGAGGAGGCGGGCCCCTCTGGGAGAGGGGAGGAGTCGTCCTCTTCGGACTCGTCAGAGGACGAGTCCGAGTCCAGCTCTTCTGGCCACACTTCTCCAGGCTCAGAAGAAAGAAACAGTCGCCTACAAGAGGCGAGGCTTTCTCATGCAGTTGAGAAGGGGGACGATTGGGCGGAGCCGTCCGCCTCTTTCAGAGAGGAAAACACCCCTTACTACTGCACGGTACCCCGGGGCCGGATCGCAACCATGCAAGACAAAGTGGAGAGCTTTATAGCTAACCACAGAATGGGCCCGGAATTTTTACTGTTCGTGCCGGATCCAGAAGACACTGTCGTCTGGCCGGCTGGTACCAGCTATGATGACGGCTGCTTTGGCTGCTATGTGGCGGCCATCAAAGCTGGACTGCGCTTCCCATTACATCCGGCTGTTCAGCGGATTTTAGATGGGTATGATTTGGGGTTATGGCAGTTAGCCCCCAACTCTTGGGTAAACGTACTCGGCTATGTGGCCGGGTGCGAAATGTACGGGGTGGAGCCAAGCTTTGAGGCTTTCGCCCACATGAACTATCTCAGCCGGACCCCTAAGTCGGGAGGTACCGGCTGGTATCAATTAACAAGCCATAGGGGTTACCTCATGACGAGAGGTAAGGCAAACAAATGGAAGGATTGGCGGAACACCTTCCTTATCATCGAGGGTTCAGACACGGAGCTGAACCAACGCTTTAACAAGTGGAATAGGGATCCGCCTCTTCTCGCAGGCGGCCGCAGCATGCCACCTGTTCCCCCAAAGGCTAAAAAAGAGATCCTAGACAAAGGACTCTTCAAAGTAGAGACTAGGGTGAACTCTACTTCAGGGGTACGAGAGCAAGTACCCCTAAACTGCGTCCCGAGCTTCAAGTGGCTCTATGACGAGTACTTTTTGGCCTCCTGTGGCCTCAGCAGTCGGTGCTCTAGAGGTAGCCGGCCTGTCAAATACTCTGTTTTTTCACACTTTGTTTACTTGGGATTTTACTAACTTTGCTGTTTATTTTTTGTAGCTGACGCCATGAGTAAAATAACAGCATCCAAGACTGCGGCGGCCATGTTGCGGGCCTCTCTCATGCAACAGTCTTGTACCGACTCCCCCAACAAGGGGGCACCCTTGGTAGGCTTCGAAAACACTTCCTCTTTTAAGAGTTGTCTTATGCATATACTAACTCTTTTTATTTTCAGTCGGGCACTCCAAGAGCTTCTTCCTCGCAACAGCCGGACCCCAAGGCCCGGAGGACGACTGTTGCAAGCTCTCCTGGGTCTTCCAGGAAAACAGTGGCGGCTGAGAAGCAGCCGGCCACTTCTTCTAAAACCCCGGCGGGGCCGCCTAGAAGTATGGACAATTACTTGTAAAAACTTTCACACTTGCTTCCTTCTTGACTAGGTCTAACTTGCTTTTTTACGCTTGATGCAGCCGGCCCTCAGGGGCTTGACTTGGTTGAGGTAGCCAAGTCCATGATCAAAGTAGTTCCTCCATCTGAAAGGGAGGCGGTCAGGGGTGCCGGCACCCTTGACCTTGATGGGATTGCAGGGGTCCTTGCTGAGGTATACTTTTTTGAGTATTTGAATTCCAGGACGCCTGTTATCTTTTTTGTTTGGAAACTGACGCCTGTTTTCTTTTTGTACTTAGGCCCTGCTCCGAGTTAACAGCCTTCGCAAGCCGCTTGATCGGAAAAACAAAGAGGTAAAGGCTGCAAAAGCTATGGCCGCCTCCAACTGTGATAAGGCAATGTTTCAAATTGCCCAAAATGAAGTACTGACCATTGATATTCTTTATTATCAGGCGCAGGCTACCGCCGCTGTTCGGGCTCAGTTAGAGGCGGCCCAGAAGAAGAATGACGAGCTGGAGGCGACTATCACAAATCTTAAGGCTGAGCTGAAACCTCTTCGCCAAAAAATGCACTCTTACGAAGCCATGGAGAAATCCTTGGCCAACGTAAAAGAACGCCTGGTGAGCCAAGAGAAGAGTCTTACCCAAGAGCTCTCGGAAAAGGCCGAGCAAGAGAAGAAAGAGCTCGTCCAGGAGATGGTGGAAGACTCCGCTCAAATCCAGCGCATGACCTGGGGCCGCCTGTTCCCCAATGCCGACTTTGCCTCATGGGAAAGAACGTACCGCCAGTGTTCGGAAACATATAATCAAGAGATCCTGGCGGCTGCTGAAGAAGAGGCGTTGGGAGATGCGTTGGAGGAGGAGGAAGAGCCGGTTGTGGCGCTTGTGCCACTTGGGGGTAAGGCATCAAAAGAGGATGCAGCTGAAGCCGAGTCCAGCAAGAAGAGTGCTGACCAGGCGGCAGCTGCTAATACTGAACTGCCCCCTTCTTAAGCTTAATGTATTTTTTCCACGGCCTGCGTGCCGTTTGCTTTGTATTTACCCGGCCAGGGGGCCGGGGCTTTGAATATTTTTCTGGTCTTTAATGACCGGCTTATTTTTAATCAAATTTTTGTTTTGCTTCAAATTTGTCTAAGTATTCCATTGTTCATTAGACCGACTGTTGTACATGGCCGAACGTTGCAGACAGGTACAAATAGTAAGTACGCCACCTATGCCCCTGGACGACTGGTTGTCTGTTTCCAGGATAGACGATCAGTCGGCCATTTATTCAATCGGTATTCGAACTATTTTGTTTGGATCCTTTTTAGGCAGACGTGCCTGTCTTTTTGTAATTTTAACCAAGTAGGAAAGTGGTCTGACCAAGTAAATAGTATTACCTAGTCGCCAAGGAATTAAGTAAGTAGGATAACAAGCGGCGGGTACCGGTTGTTTTCCTTTATTGCCAATGTTGGCTTTTAACTCGTAATTTGTTAACCTAGCATGAGTAGTGGTTGAGAGTCCCTGTTTGTTAAAAACAGGCGGACGACTCATACCTTTTAGGCTCCATACTAAGTTTGAGTGACTATTAAGTTAACATAGGAGTTACTTAGTCTTCGTCACACTCTAGATTGAATAGTAGAGGCACCAGGCGGCGGAGGCCGGCTGATCCTCTTGATTTGCCAATGTTTGTTGGCTATTAACTCAGTAGGTTACTTAGTAGGAATAGGGGTTTGAGTGCCCTTGTTTGTTAAAAACAGGCGGACGACTCAAACCTTTTAGGTTCCATACCAAATTTGAAGGAGTGACTATGAGTTAACGTTGGAGCTACTCAGTCGCCGTCACTTTTGTTTGAGAAGTAGAGGTACCAGGCGGCGTAGGCCGGCTAGACCCCTTGATTCGCCAATGTTTGTTGGCTATTAACTCAATAGGTACCCCCTGCATTTATCCCAAGTAATACAGGCGGTCATCTGACTCAGATGTCAACTGCTACCACTGGTTTGGTTAGTGATAGAGTTATCCTTGTCTCAAAAACGGCTACGTGGTTGCCCTTGGGGACAGTCATATAGGTGCCGTGTAATTAGTTTATAGAACAATGTTCCACCCAAAAGGGAGCTGCTCTCTGCGACGAATTTCATCTAGAGGGATGCCGTCGGACGCCTGCTATGATGTTGGGACAGGTCGTATTAGTTTTGTAGATTTGATCAGTTGGCTTGGCGCCTGGTCGGATCATTCGGCCGGTGGCCTTGGTAAGTTCTTGGTGAACGTAGGTGCTAAGTAAAAGAAGGGTAGCCGCCTGTTAGGCACAGGGTCGGCCAGGCCCTAATCTTTCTAGCTAAGTATTGTGAGTAAAATACTCAATGGAGAGTAGCCGACTGTAAAGGTACAGACGGCATGCCCCTCTGAAGATAGAGTGAAATACTCAATGGAGAGTAGCCGACTGTAAAGGTACAGACGGCATGCCCCTCTGAAGATAGAGTGAAAAACTCAATGGAGAGTAGCCGACTGTAAAGGTACAGACGGCATGCCCCTCTGAAGATAGAGTGAAAAAACTCAATGGAGAGTAGCCGACTGTAAAGGTACAGACGGCATGCCCCTCGTAATACAAAATTGAATAGTAAGTGCAAACTTTATTAAGTAGCTCTTTACTTTACATCATTCAGAAGAAATATTTTTTAAGGTTATCTACATTCCAAGTTCGAGGCAACGGTTGTCCGTCTGGTGTTTCTAGACGGTAGGTACCGTCCCTGACTTCCTCATAGATTCGGTAGGGTCCTTCCCAGTTGGGAGTTAGTTTGCTAGACTCATTAGCCCTACCAACTGCTTCCATTTTTCTAAGTACAAAGTCCCCTACTTTGAGTGGACGCCTGTGTACTTTTTTGTTGTATGATCTAGTCATTCTCAGGCGATAGATCTCATGACGCAAAACAGCATTGCCCCTCTTTTCAGGAAGTGAGTCTAATGCCAGGCGCATGGCTTCCCAGTTTGCCTCTTCGTCATATAGCATTACTCGAAGAGTCGGCTCGTAGTGTTCTATTGGAAGAACAGCTTCCGCACCGTAAGTTAGGAGGAATGGAGTTTCTCCAGTCGCCCCTTTTTCAGTCGTCCTAATGGCCCAGAGAACATGTGGTAGTTCATCCGCCCATAGGCCGCCTGCTCGTTCAATCTTTTTCTTGAGACCGTCTGAGATGATTTTATTAAAGGCTTCTACCTGGCCGTTTGCTTGTGGACGGCCGACAGATGCAAAGTAGTGTGCAATTCCTTGGTCTCCCAACCAGCTTTTGAGAACAGGCGTCTCAAATTGGGGACCATTATCAAAAACCATAGACATGGGAACCCTGAACCGAGTGATGACGTTTTTCCAAATGAATGAAATTACATCTTTCGTCTTGATTCCCTTTACAGCCTCCGCCTCTACCCATTTAGTGAAGTAGTCAACGGCAACAAGTATGTACCTTCTGCCGCCTGTAGCAGGCGTATATGGACCCAGAATGTCCATGCCCCACTTAGCAAACGGTAGTGGGCTGTGAATGGTAGTGAGGTCAGTAGCCGGACGGTGAATTAATTTGCCAAACCTTTGGCACTTGTCACATTTTTTCACCATCTCCATTGCATCTGCTTCCAAAGTAGGCCAAAAGTAGCCCTGCCGCCTTGCCCTTTGAGCAAGCATCCTACCACCTATATGAGAAGCACAGTAACCAGAGTGAAGATCATCTAGTATCTCTCGTCCCTTTTCAGGAGTAACACACTTTAAGAAGGGTTGAAGGTACCCCCTCTTGTGAAGTTCTCCCTTAATCATTTCAAAACAGGTGGCTCGTTTTTTCAGTGCTGCCGCCTGTTGAGGATCATCCGGCAGTGTACCGTTTTTCAGATATGCCCTGATTGAATCCATCCAGGTTGAGCTTCTGTCTAGGATTCCAATAGGGTTTTCCTCGATGCTTCTCTTCTCCATTACTTCCCAAAAAACAGTTCGAGGAGTATCGGAGGAGGCGGATGATGCTAATTTTGACAGTGCATCCGCCTGGTTGTTTTCTGATCTCGGCACTTGGATCAGATTGAAATCCTCAAGGGAGCTGACTGCTTGTCAAACCGCCTGTAAATACTTGATCATGGCCGGATGGGTTGCTTCGTATTCGCCATTGTACTGACTCACTATCAATTGTGAATCAGAACAGGCGTCTATTTTTCTTGCCCCTGCCGCCTTGCACATGCGGATCCCGGCTAGTAAAGCTTCATATTCTGCCTCATTGTTTGAAGCCTGAAAACTGAAGCGTAGAGCATACTCGAACCTGTCGCCCTCTGGAGATTGACATACGACGCCTGCTCCACAACCATTTGAAGTAGAGCTTCCGTCCACATATACCTTCCATACTTGGTCTGGAACTTGAGAGTCAGGAGGACGAGTCATCTCTACAATAAAGTCAGCAAAGGCTTGCCCCTTCACTGCTTTTCTAGGCTCGAAAGTAACTTCGAGGCTCTGTATTTCTATGGCCCATTTGATCATTCGTCCTGACGACTCCATGATGGTAAGGGGCCGCTTGATTGGTTGGTCTGTATACACGACGACTGCATGTGCCAAAAAGTAGGGCTTCAATTTTTTAACAGCCATGAAGAGTGCAAGACCAAATTTCTCCACTAGGGGATACCTCAACTCGGCATTTTTCAGTACGTGACTGACAAAGTAGACCGGGTGCTGACAGCCGTCCCTTTCAGCAAGGAGAACAGCGCTTAACGCATGATCAGAGACGGCCAGGTACATGTAGAGATCCTCTTTGGGCAAAGGGTTGACCAGCCTCGGCAAGGAATGCAAGTGAACTTTTAATTTCTGGAAGGCGGCCTCAGCATCCGGCCCCCATTCAAACCTTGCCTTTTTCTTAATTGCCTGGAAAAAGTATAGGCATTTGTCGCCTGATCGGCTTAGAAATCTTCCCAAGGCCGCCAGACAACCTGTTAACTTCTGAACCTCTCGGATGGTACGAGGCGACTGCATGTCGATGACCGCCTGCACCTTCTCAGGGTTCGCTTCTATTCCTCTCTGATTGATAAGGAATCCGAGAAATTTCCCAGACTCAACTCCAAAGACACATTTCTTGGGATTGAGCATGACATGGTGCCGCCTGAGTGTGGCGAAAGTTTCTCGGAGGTCCGTCAGATGATCTTTCTGAAGTTTAGTCTTGACAATCATATCATCAATATATGCCTCGACGTTTCTCCCAATCTGATCAAAGAACACAGTGTTTATCATTCGTTGGAAGGTAGCCGGGGCATTCTTAAGACCAAACGGCATGACCGTGTAACAGTATAACCCCTGATTAGTGACGAAGGCCGTCTTCTCCTGATCTTTCTTCCATAAGGGAATTTGATGGAAACCAGAATAGGCGTCCATGAAACTCATCAAGGCATGGCCGGCTGTTGAGTCGACCAGATTATCAATTTTAGGCAGAGGGTAACTGTCTTTGGGGCACGCCTTGTTTAAGTCTGTGTAGTCTACACACATTCTCCAGGTGCCATTCGGCTTTTTAACAAGCACCACATTTGCAACCCAGTCTGGGAAGTAACATTGCCGAATGAACCCTGCATCAAGTAATTTTTTAACTTCGGCGGCTGCCGCCTGACTTCTTTCTTCGCCATGGTTCCGCTTCTTTTGCCGTACCAGATTCTTTTTTGGATCCACAGCGAGTTTATGTACTGCCAGATCAGGACTAATGCCTGGCATTTCATGGACTTCAAATGCAAAGATGTCCTTGTATTCTTTCAATAGGTTGTGAAAGTCGTCACCAAGGTTTCTCAGAGCAGTCGTCCCAACTTTGACTGTTCGGTCAGGACGTGAGTCGTCTAAGATCAGGTCCGCATGCTCACCAGCCGGCTGAGGGCGGAACTCATCCGGCCGCTCCTTTGCCAATGATTGCTATTTTCTTGCTTTTCTTGCGGACTCTGTCTGGGACGCCTTTCTCTTTTTGTCGCCTGTTTCTTGAACAGGCGCACTCTCCTTGACATTGTCAAGGTCTGTTTTTTCTCCACTTGACCCAGTGGCCATAACAGTGCGCTTGACATCCGAGAGATAGCACTCTCGGGTCATCCTCTGATCTCCCCTTAGGGAGCCGACTGTTCCATTATCCCTCTCAAACTTGAGCAACATAAGAGACGGGATTATAACAGCCTTGGAATTATTCAGGGTTGGTCGACCCAGAATCATGTTGTAGGCCGAGAGTTCCTCTACTACCAGGAACCGGACTACCATGTGTCGTCCTTCCCCTTTTTCGCCCAGGCGAATGGGTAAATCTACTCGTCCCAGTGGGTGGACGACTCCTCCTCCAAACCCTATTAAAGGGTGGGAGGCCGGATGTATGCAGTCCGTCTGATATTTCAGTTTTGACAGACATTTGCTGCTGATGAGATCTGAGGAGCTCCCGGTATCTATGAGGATTCGGCCAACTCTCTGGTTGGCCACTTTACATTCAATAACGAGAGGGTCGTCATGCGGCCCCCTTACCCCTCCTAGATCCTCTTCAGTGATGACAATCTCAGGAAATGTATATTTGGACGGCCGTTCTTGGTGAACGGAATTTACATCTAACCGCCTTATATTATCTTTGTTGCCCCTAATAGTGGGGCCGCCTCCTGAGAAGCCGCCTGCAATGGTGTAGACGACTGCATCATCTGTATCAGAGCTGTCGACCTGTTGATTCTTTTTGGCCGACTGCTTTTTTGAGGAAGTGTTCCCCGTAGATTTCTTGACATAAGTGTCAAGATCACCTTGCTCAGCCAGGCGGTCTAGGTACCGCATGAGACTGATGCAATCATTGGTGTGATGACCAACGTCATCATGATAAGCACAGATTTTATCTTGGTTCCGGTTGTTTGCAGAACCCTTCATGGGGACCGGCTTCTCAATTGAGATCCGTCCCTTTATTTCTTTTAGGATAAACTGGTTATCCTTGTTAAACACATACTTTGGGGAGTATGGTTTGAATTCTTTTTTCTTTTTCTGGGCCGGCTGTTTAGAGGAATCAGCCGCCCAGACCTCTTTTCTTTTCTCATCTTTGTTAGACGACTGTTTCTGTCGTCCTTCTCTTTTGTCGAACCTTTTCCCATCCGACTGTTTTACTGTACACAGATCAGTCGCCTGTATATAGGCTTCTGCTTCAATCAAGGCCTCTTGAAGAGTCGCCACCCTTTTTCGAACTAAATCAAATTTGAAGGTAGACCCGTCTTTGAGACCTCTAAAAAAGTCAGTATAAGCTACCTCATCCGGTAACCCTTGAATCTGTATTCTCATCAGGTTGAACCGTCTGATGTAAGAACGAAGCCCCTCCTTCTCGCCCTGCTGAATTGTTCCCAAATCAAGGGTCGTTTTCTTCGCAGGGATGTTCATGGCGAAGTTGGAGGCAAATAAGTAAGCAAGCGTCCTGAAGCTGTTTACACAACCAGTCGGCAGGTTGCCGAACCATTGCTGTGCGATTCCCTTGAGAGTCGCTGGGAAACACTTGCACCAAGTGGGATCATCCAACCCTTGAAGGTACATCAGGTTGGTGAATGCCATCAGATGGTCTTCTGGGTTAGTAGTGCCGTCATAGGCGCCTACTAGTACATTTTTTACTTTGGCCGGCTGAGCGGCTTCAGTAATTTCCTTGGAGAAGGCCGACGGCTGTTCACCAAGTCTAAGCAACCGTAGCTGCCAGTCCATAGGTTGGACGTTTTTTGCTGCAGGTCCACCAAATGGAGGTGGCTGCATAAAATACTGTTGTTGCGGCACAAATGGTAAGTTTGGTACCGCCTGGGCACTATGAAAGCCGGACTGACGGGAGGTGCCGCCTGACTGACTCTCATGGTACGACTGAGTATGCCTCATCGAGGCATTTCGCAAACTGTCTTGAAAGTCTGAAGTAGAGGCCGACTCGGACAATCGGTCACTCTTCTTCTGCTCTAGCAGTAGCCGAGCATCTGTGAATGTTTGCTTTGACCCGTCCGCCTGAATATGACGAACCGGTTTCCTATTTCCCATAGGATAACGGAATTTTGTGAAATCAAGAGCAGGTGGCTCCCGCTTCTTGGATTTAGGATGAGGAGTCGCCTCTCGCCCTTGAACTGGCTTCCTCTTCAGTGAAGTGGAAGGTTTCTTGGCCGACTGCTCTTTGACTGAAGCAGGCGGCTTTTTGTTGATCAACTCTTGAATCTCTCCCTTGAAGTCCCTCATGAAGGTCATGAGTTCGTTCCTTGTGATGGGAGCAGACCCATCAGTCGGCTGTTGCCGAGCAGGCGGTGCGCCTGCTGGCTCGCTTCCTGTTTGAAGATGCTCCCGTTCCCTCCTTTCGGTATGACGAGTACGTCGGGCCCTTAGGGTCCCGTCTGGAGCTGTATGAGTTTCAACTTCAAATTTACTTTCGGTGTCATGGTCCGACTGAACTTGAGGGTCGTTTAGGGGACGCCTCTCTTCAGGAGTCGGTACAGACTTGGATGCCATCTCTGAAGTACTCTCCCCACAGACGGCGCCAAATGTTTCGGGGTTTTCTGATGTCCTGCGGGAGAGTTACAATTCCGAGACTGGAACCGGACGCCTGTACCTGCAAAATAACGGAGACTCCTGAGAGCTCCGCCTCCAACGGTCAAGTTAGTACCTGATTAAGGAGTAATTAATACAGAAATTAAAGTAATAAGATCTCTCTAGGTGAGAGTGTTTAATGTAGGTAATCTGCTTTGTTAGCGAGATTAGCCGGTTATTAGTGTTCCGTAATGTTTCCGTTCTTCTCTGTTCTTTAGGTGAGATTAATTGCTTGATCAATTCCTCAATTGCTTGATCCCCTTTAATGAGGATTAATTAAGTATTTATAGTCTTGAGAAGCGTGCCACTCTCTAGGTTTAGGGTAAACCTAGGGCTGACCGGGCCTCTAGGCAGGATTGGGCCTTGTTGGCCGGTTTTCCCATTTGGCATGGGTGGACACGTGGCGTGCCTCGATTGGTCCGTAGAGGACGTATCTGTGATTGACACGTGGCAGGCTCCTATTGGCCTACGTGAAGGACACGTGGCGGAACCTGGTTGGTCCACTTGTCAGACGGTGATTGGTGGATAAAAATCCCCTAATCAGTTATCAAGTGACTTTTTTTGTAAATAAGTCAACAACTTTTAGTAAATATGGGTCCCATAAATATTGATTTATTTACAAAAATACCATAATGACTGAGATATTTATTATTTTTTCTGTTTTTTAATTATTGCACCATTTGTCTTGTAAAGAAGTTTCACAAATATTGCACCATATTCATTTTAGGAAACAAAATATATGTGTTCACACGGAAAATACCCAAAATACCCTTGTTTTTAACACTTGATTCTTTAGTTTATGTTTACATCACATGGATTATTTTGTACTTTTACCCCTCTCTCTCTTCCTTTTTCCCACAACCAAAAAAATGTGTCCAACCTATGATAAAAGAACGGAGGAACCAATTGGTTGTTGATGTAGTGGTAATTGGGGTTACACTTGGTAAGGATGACGCGTGTTCGATCTGTTGCTTCAACAATTGAGAGGGGATTGAAACCTAGCCATCCAAAACTGATCCTCCAAAAAAAAAAAAAAAAAAAAGAGAACGGAGAAAGTATTAGATTTATTTACAAAAATATCACTTGATAATCCATTTTTGTTCTCCCTCCCTCAGAGAACACTGTCAAGGTGGGGCTGTACACAGTTTGGTCTGAACCGTAACCAAACCGGACCAAACCGCATTTTAGCGGTTTGGTTTGGTTTACGGTTTGTAAAAGTACGGGTTGGTTTCGATTTTGTTGTAAATACGGTTTACGGTTTGGTTTGGTTTTTCAAAAATTATAAACCAAACCAAACCGTAAACCTATAAACCGTATTTTAATATTTATATAATTTTTAAATAAATTAAATAATTATTAAAAATAAAAAAAAAACAATAAAAATATGAAAAATCAAAATACAACAGGGTATACGACTATACGGTTAGTAGGCCAGTAGGTCATAAACTTATAAATTTATAATCAAAATAAAAATATGTTGTCGTTGGATGAGTGCTTGAATATGTGGTAATATTATTGGCCTGTTGTGAGCCCCTGATGTTATCAATCTTGTCCTGTTGCTGCCAATTTGACATATGTATAAATTATAATAATGACTATAATGTATTATGAATTTATGATGATAAATTGATTGTTATTGTTATTATGTGTTAGCACTTGAATTGTTATTTTTATTGTAAATTTGTAATACAATTTAATCTGTTTGGGCTAATTATTTAAACTTTATTATAAGTTAATTAATGATGCATTATTTGACAATTTTTAGGGAAAAATGGTGTCTCATCATAAATCGCAAACTAAACCACTATTACGGTTTGGTTTGGTCCGATTTCAATACTAATATAGTTTTGTTTGGTTTGAAAAATTGACCAAACCGCAAGATTTGGTTTAGACTCAAACCGCACCAAACCAGACCGCGTTCACCCGTAAAGCGTCAATAAAACATATGTGACAAAATCAACCGTGAACCTAAACGAAAAAACAACAAAACTGAATAAACCAAACGGAAAGAAACCAGCACTCCACCCCTTCACATTTCGTCGCCGGAAAAAGTTTTCCGGTTGCCGGAATCTGCAAAATTATCCGATTAATTTTTACAGCCAAAAGTTACATCAATTCAATGAAAGTAGTGCGTTCACAGAGATGGGGTTATGTTCGTATAATCACCGGCACCATTGTTGGCGGCATTCTAGGGTTTTACGTTATGCATCGTGCTGAAATTAGCTACAAGGTTCTTCTTTCTTCCTCAGTTAATTTTTGTTGATTTTGATTTGTTTTTTAATTTGAATTTTGGGGTTTTGATTTTGGGATTGCAGGCAAAATGGGAAGAGAGATTGAGGAAGTATGAAGAAGAGAAGATGAGGAGAGAGAAAATGGAGTTTCAAGCTGATGATACTATTTATTTTTCTGATAATCTTTCTTCTAATCAAAGTGGTAATGAACAAAATGAGATTTGAATTAGTTACTTAATCAAAAAAAAAAAAAAAAAAAATTATGTTGAATCTGTATTTTGTTTTTGTTTTGGGATTGAAATTGTATTATTGTCGAATTTTTCGAGAAAGTAATACATGAGATTTTGATTATTGAATGACTCTTTGAATTGGCAATACTTTTGCAAAGTGTATGTATATATATAACTGTAGATGAATGTTTGAGAATGGTATAGTGTAAAACCCGAAGAATTATCTGGTATGGCTTAAGGAAGATGAATTTCCGAGCTCATCTGACGGATCCCAATCCAAAGACGACGAGTATATCTTTGAGAGTGTCATAGAGACCTCGGACATAGTTGGTCGAGCACTCATGTCTCGATCAACACATTTTGTTGCCTAATTGAGCCAATGTATATGCCAAATCCAAGGGGTATTCCCTTCCTAGATTCGAGTCTATGAATTCCATTAGCTTTTCCCTCACATTGTCCCCCTCGAACACTTTCCTGATTACCATGAATAGCAAATCATCTGCACCTCCCTTGTTAGTTCCTGATGGTTTTACTGCTGGTTTTCCTGATAAGAGCTCGAGAAGTACAACCCCGAAAGAGAAGACATCTAGTTTGGTTGTTACTGCTCCGTTTTCTATGTACTCAGGGGCTAAGTAACCGTGAGTTCCTACCACGTGTTTGGTTAAGTGTAATACCCCGTTTTCACTTTCATCTTGGATGGTTCTTGCTAGCCCGAAATTTGTGATCTTGGCACGGAAGTTGCTATCTAAGAGTACATTGCTGGTCTTGAGATTCTTGTAGATGTAAGGAGGATGAATGTAGCTATGCAAGTAGTTCAGGGCATCAGCTATGTTACAAGCTATTTGAACTCTTTGTTTCCAACTAAGAACAGGCGGGGAGAGTGAATCGTCGTCTGAAGATAGGTGCTTCTCTTGGCAAAAAAGCCAATCATCAAGTGAACCTTTCTCAGCATACTCAAATACCAAATAAGTGTTACCTTCATGGGTGCAATACCCAGATAATCGAGTTATGTTGGAGTGGTTGATACTCTTCAAAATATTAATCTCGTCATTAGGAACATTACCTTTCAAGACCTTGATTGCAGCTTCATCACCATTGAATTCGCCTCTAAACATAGAGCCCTTAATCCTATTTCCCTCACTGAAATTCCCTGTTGCTTTCTCTATTTCCTTAAACTTGTAAGCAGTCAATGACCCAATTGCAAGCTTCAATCCTTCCAAATCAACAGACGATGATCTCATGCTGATATGACTTGTAGTGGTATAAGATACAGGCGTGGGTGTGTAAAAGGATGATTCAGAAACCTTCTCACCTTTCTCTGTGGTCTTGTAGATTGGTAGCGGCTTCTTCTTTGAAGGGCGAATGAAGAAGCACCAGACTAGGAAGGCGCTAAGACCGAGCACCAAAACCCCAGCTCCAATCCCAATTCCTATAAACACCCCTTTGTTGTTAGAACTACCACCAGGACTAGGTCTAACAGGAGTAGATTGAGGAGGCGGAGCAGGGGAAGGAGACGGAAGGTTTATGCCAGTAGGAGCAGATGTTAAAGGCACTAAAATCGGCGTAAATGGGTAGATAACATCTTCAACTTTGAGCTCATTAGCATCCAATACACTCTGCTGATCAGCCCCAAACATTTTTGCAATCTGACCGACATTATCACCCCAGGTGACAAGGTAAGACAGCAGAAACTGAGACCTGAATCGCTTCGTCTGCTCAGCAGTAGGACAGGCACACATGATGGGCACCAGTAACTCATCCCCAATATGGAGATTAGTGACATTAATACGGTTCTGAGCTATCATAGCTTGGCACGTGCTTAACCCCTGATACGTATTGTTAGCTGTCGTGAAATACGTTTCACTCGCAGCCTGCAGCTTGTACCGCGCATTATGCTGGTAGTATGCAGTGCTGTTGCGGCCTCTTGTCCTACCACAGGAACAATGACCAGGCGGCCTGCAGGGATGGTGTCAACCTGGGATATATTATTGGCCTGGGCGATTCCTGGGGCGCTAGAGTTAAGGAGGAAGGCGATACTCGGGGGATTAGCATACGGCTGTTGTGATCTGAAGGTGATATAGGATGTGCAGGACCTGTTTCCATTGCACACAAAACCATTTGTGTGTTGTAGTTGTTGTTACAGTCTAGCTGATTGTTGTTTACATACGTCTGTTGCGAATTCGATTGCCGTATTTGGAATTGTAGAGTTGTGATTGTGATTAACACCAAAACTAATGAAGAGATTTTCATGGTTGTGTAATGGTGGATTGCTTTCTTTGAAATTGAGGTTGAGTTTGAAGAAAGATTGGGTTGTTGCTAATAAAGTAATAATGGTATTAATTGGTGGGCGGGGACTTTTTTGTCTATTTCAAACATCGTTGAAAAAGAGAGTATTAATGTGATTTAAATATACACTCTAAATTCCATTGAAAGTCTAAATTATAATTTTATTGTTAAAAAATTCATGTCATAATTAAATAAGTTTTAATTATTGATATGAATAATTTTTTATATTGGTGAGAATTGATGTGAAATTATTGGATATGCAGGTAGAAATATAGAAACAAGGAATCAATTTCGGCACTCCATTGACTAAGCACACTCCCTCATATAGTCATACTTCCTCCCCTGTCTGTCAGAGAAAAGTCATACTTCCTCTGTTAGAGGTTAATGAGACGTTTTGACTTTTAACAATATTTATAAACTTTTTTTTGACTAATATTTATTATTTATAAATCCTAAAAACATAGTTACGTGTGATTTTCTTAGACTTGTAATGTACATAATTGAAATTCATTTTTTTTACAATAGTATAATTAAAGTTATTTTCAAATGAAATTTTTGGATTGATAGACCTAATAAAACAAATGTGTCATCTAATTTAATACGGAAAAAGTACATATCAAATAGGAAAGAAATGTGGTCATATCATACTCCATCGGAAAAAAAAAAAAAAAAACAAAAAATAGAGCCATTATTGATGAAGTTCAAGCTGTAAAACCCAAATTTGGAATCAAAAAAATGTTCTTTCCTTCTATTTCAAATAGGCATTAGAATGAAATGGTTGGCGTTTCAATATATATTATGAAGTATTGTGCATTTTTGCTTAATTAATTAAAGTTTTTGAGGTGGTTCATGAGATGATATGTTCGCATCCCATGAGCACTACAAAATATCAAAGTAAGGAGTACTTTCATTTTTTTTGTTTCTTTTTCTTTTTGAACGTTAATATCTATAATTATAAATTAACAAAAGTACGTTATTCAAAAGTTCATACTTCTTATTATGAAACATATATTCCGTATTAATTCTTTCAAAAGAAAATCGTATTAATACAAGTTTAATAATAATTTACTTGATAACATTTATTAAATAAATTTGTTGATAAAATATTGTACATAAAATAATAAAACAGGTTCAAATGTGATTTTTATTTTTATTTTTTTATTTTATTTTTTTTTCTAATCTGAAATAAATAATAAAATTATAAGATAAGGTGAACTAAACATAGACTAATTTATATTGTACAAGTATAATATATTACTCCGGTCTAATTATCACCACAATTAAAAATTCTTTTGGTACCAAGTCATGAATAAAATAATAGAAACGAATTAATTTGGGATTATCATGTTATCATAATCCATTAATCCAGTTTATAATAATTAAACATGCCATGATAATGTGGGAATCCTATTAATATGGGCATATTGCATAGAATAAAATCGTTAATAATGGGTTGGCATAATAATACAAGGGGTGTGTGACGCGCTATTAGCATTGACATTGACTTTTTCCTCCAACCAAACAAAATTACAAAACTAATCCTCTCTCCTAATTTGATTGGTTAGATAGGGTGACAATTCTATGTGGGCCCTTATCATAAGACTATACACTATAGAACTCGTATGAAAGGAGTCATATAAACCACGGCTTGCACGGCAGAACTTCTTGTTTGTTGCGGCATTGAAAGAGGACCGACTCAAGTGACCAGTGACATTAGACCTGTTCAATGGGTTAGGGCCCATTTAAAGTCCTGACTCAATCCTTTTATAAAAGAGTTTTATCCATCCAATATTTAAATGGGATGGGCTTTTAAAGGATTATTAGATAAGGGTCTTTTAAATAATTGGGTCTATGTTAAACAGGCCTGAAATTGGGTAACTCTTATGATGCTTTTTTTATCCTATTTTTTCTGTTTTTAAAACTTCCTATCATCAAATTATGATATCTTGAAAATAAAAATTCTCAATTTCCCCCAAATTATGAACCCTTTAAAAAAATTCCCAGATTCTAAACCCTAAAAAAATCTACTCACGTCAATCTTCTTGCTGCTACTCTCAATCTTCAATTTATCACCCTTCTTCTTGCTCGCAATTGCAAAATCTCACAAGTCAAGCGACACTTTCGACTTCGATTTTGTCGATTGGCTGAGAATTCTCACTCCATCATAGGTAAGTTTGTTCTTAATTCAGTTTGCTTACACGAATTTGGTTGCACTTAGCGATTTGTTTGGTAGTTTTTGTGTCTTGCCCCATTTCTTTTTATTATTTTGATTGTTATTTGAAATTTTCATTTGGAATTAAGATCGTTTAATTCGTGAAAGCGAAACCCCTTGACTGCTTTTGTTTAAAAATTGGGATTTATAGTCGTGAAATTGCAATTGCCTGATTTTAATAGTATGCTTTCACGAATTTTATTAATCTTTTTGCAGTTGTAATCTGAAATTTTGATGTGACTTCGTAATACTAATATGACTTGATTGTAATAATGGAGTAATAATGAATAGATCTTCGTTGCATTCCACTTATTGTTGTTGTTCAGATGTAGTTCGAATTGTTGATTGAAATTAAGCAATTAAACTTTGTGTGTTTGCCGATTACTTTAATTTTGGTTGTGGGAGATGGAAATGTTATGTGGAAATGCTTCCCTTGCTTATCTCTAGTACTTTAGTGAATGTGATTGGATGATCATCTGAAAGATTGCTTTCTGATTATACTGTTTTTGTTCTGCTTCTGATGTAGTGGGTTAATAATTATTATTTACCTACTTTTGCAGTTTTTTTTAACCATGGAAAGTGAAGCAACTACAACGTCAATGCCGGTAGATGATGATACTGATGAATCTAATGTCGCCCGTAAGCGTAAAAGGAATAGGAAATCTAAAGTTTGGCAAGAAATGACGGAAGGAAAGAATGCAAAAGGTGAGCGAATTGCTATTTGTAAGCATTGTAAAGTGGAGTTAATTGCCCACAAAAATAGTGGCACATCTCATTTAATACGTCATTTGCTTGAAGTGTGTAAAAAACGAACTAATGGACTTCCACTTGGGGAGGCGGTTGATGATGAGGAAGAATTTGTTTTTGATATGAGTGAATTAAGAAAGGAGATTTTATTGTATGTTGTTGAAGGTTCTCATTATTTTTTAACCGTGGAAGGAAAAGGTTTTAGGCGGATAATGTTAAAGTCTAATTCTAAATTTTAAACCATTTAGTCGAACAACTTTAACTAGAGAAATTTTTTCTTTGTATGCCTCTTATAGAGAGAAATTAAAAAAAAATAAAATTGAGGAGTGCACCCGGACGAATATGTTTGACAACTGATAATTGGAAATCATCACACACTTGGAAACATTACATTTGCATAATCGCCCATTTTATTGATCATGATTGGAAACTTCATAAAAGGATCATTAAGTTCACATCATTGTCACCCCCTTTTGATGGACAAAGCATCTCCAAAGAGATTTTTATGTTTCTTAACCAATGGAATTTAGATGACAAAGTGCTTAACTTAACGGTTGAAAATACAAGTTACAATGATGTGATGGTTAAGCACATGAAAAATCTTCTTAGATCAAGGGGAATGTTGGTTAGTGGTGGTTGTTTTTTTCATATTAGATGTTGTGCTCATACCATCAATCTTATTGTCCAATCCGGTCTATCTTGTATTGAGAACATATTAGATAGGGTTAGAAACTTGGTAAAATTTGTTATAAGATCATCTTCTAGAAGCAAAGATTTTTCTAATATCGCTCAAAAGCATTTTCATTTAGAGGCTAAGAGGAAACTTCGTATGGACATGCAAGTTCATTGGAACTCTACATATATGATGCTTGATAATGTGCTTTACTATAAAGATGTGTTTATTCATTTGGGGTCATTACATGCAACTTTCAAGAGTAATGTGCCTTTGGAGGATGAATGGGATAAATTGAGTGTTGTTCACAAGTTTTCGAAACTTTTTTATGATGTTACATGTATGTTCTCGGCCAATAAGTCTTCAACTTCTAACATGTATTTTAAGAAAGCATGTATGGTGCATCGTCGTTTACTTGAGACATCGAAAGATCCACATGAATTTTTAGCTCAAATGGTGTTACCTATGTTGGAAAAATTTGACAAATATTGGTCCGAGTATAACATATATCTAGCTTGTGCAGCAATTCTTGACCCAAGGTTTAAGTTAAAGTTTGTAGAGTATTGTTTTGACAAGATATATGGTTTGGATGAGGCTATGTATAAAGTTGAAAAAGTGTTGAACACTTTAAGATCTTTGTATAATGAGTATAAGTTAACATTTTCAACTTCCCCAATTGTTGCTCCCTCTACTACAAGTAGTAGGATTGAAGATGAAAACTTTTTTGATGATTATCAAAGCTATAGTTCAAGAATTACAAGGACTAAAAAAAAAAGTCCCAACTTGAGTCATATTTGGAGGAATTGGAGCTTGATTTGAACATGGAGCTAGATATTCTAGAGTATTGGCAACAAAATGTAGTGAGATTTCCGGAGCTTGCAATATTGACACGAGATCTTCTAACGATTCTGGTTAGTACGGTGGCTTCCGCGTCGGCTTTTAGTGTGAGGGGGAAAATTATATCTCCTAAACGTAGCTCATTGAAACCCTCAATAGTTCAAGCCCTAGTTTGTGTTCAAGATTGGCGCCGTGATAAATATAACATCCCTTCAAAATTAGATCGTGATTCTAGCTTGGATGATGATGAGGCCGTTGATGATGGAGATGATGATGATGAGGTTGATGATAGTTTCCTATACTAGGTAATTGTTTTGATTTTTTTACCCTTATTAGTATAATCTTGCTGTTTTTCTTGGTATAAATTAGTTAATTTTGATTTTTCTTGGTAAGCTTATTACCTTTAGTTCTCTGCTTTTATATGTGTCTGCATTGTCTCTCTTTAAATGCACTTAATGCCAACATATTATAACACTCATTTTGGCTCTTATGCTTATAATTAGTGATTGACATTGATTTAACTAAAATTTTAAATGGTCTAATTATAGGAAGGGCAGCCTACCATGGAAAGGCCTGGAAGACTAAAGATTGCCCTTGGAGCTGCAAAAGGATTAGCATATTTGCATAGTTATAATATCTAATACCGAGTACGAAAATTGTCACTTTTACTTAATGGTGAAAACTCTCATAGTACTACAGTAGGTGATATGAACTATTTTCATAATACAATGTGCCGGATTTCAAATTTTATTGCTCGAGATTTATCCTGTACTTTTTCAGAGTTTTACAATACCAATATATTTTCATATAAAGCCTAACCCAGCCCAGCCCGACCCATTGAACAGGTCTTGTGAACATACCAAATTGGCAAAATTGTGTTTGGCACTTGTCAACTTGACTACTTAATTACTTATTGTCAAACGAGATTATTTACGTACAGGGGTGTTTAGTGGATATCGGGTTGTTAGTTTGGTAAGTCGAATTTTAATAAAGTAATCCTCCGTATTTTGTATTTAATATGATGTACTATGTACGAATTACTTCATCTTACTCCTTCTGTTTTTAAATACTTATTTTATTTTCTTATTTGAAAAGTTTTTATAATATTTAATTTATTTATATTAACTGGTGGACTGAACATAAATCATATTTTATTAATTTTATACCACAATTTTTTGTATGCGGCCTGCTGTACCGTGCGGCAGGGGTTACTCGAGTTACTCGCTCAGGGGTTACTCGAGTTGTCAGGGTTACTCGAGTTGTCAGGGTTACTCGAGTTACTCGGTCAGGGGTTACTCGAGTTGCCGGGTTTACTCAAGTTACTCGACCAAGGGTTACTTGAGTTACTCCTGACCGAGTAACCCCTCAAGTAACCCCTGACCGAGTAACCCTCGAGTAATTCATGACTGAACCCCTCAAGTAACCCCTGACCGAGTAACCCCTGAGTGAGTAACCCCTCAAGTAACCCCTGAGTGAACCCTCAAGTAACCCCTGAGTAAATCCTTACCGAACTCCTTAAACAACCCCAACTTGAATTACTCGAGTAACCCCTAACCGAACTCTTTAAATAACCCCTGACTGAGTAATTCGAGTAACCCCTGACCGAGTAACTTGAGTAACCCATGACCGAGTGACCTCTCGAGGCCTCGAGTAACCCCTAACTGAGTAACTCGAGTAACCCTTGACCGAGTAACTCGAGTAACCCCTCAAATAACCATTAGCTTGACCGAGTGAACCCCTCGAGTAACCCCTGTCCGAACCCCTCAAGTAACCCCTGACCGACTAACTTGAATAACCCCTAACTGAATAAGTCGGGTAACCCCTAACAAAATAACTCGGGTAACCCCTGCCACATGGTGTGGCCTGCTGCACCAAAAAGTTGTTGATTTCATATTCTCTCTCCACCAAATCTCTCAACTACTTTTATTTATTTTTTTTTATAATTTTTTTAATTCTTCCACATACCCTATTACCTCCACAATAAAGCATTTGTGATAATTTTTTGTCAATACTGACCTCAAATCGGTTTCAATGGACTAAAATAACCCCCAAAATATTAAAGAGCATGTCTTTTGCACAAAAATCAATTTTTTTTAAAAATTCCGTTAGATTTAATGATTTTTTTTATGGCAAGTGGTGAAATACAATTTCTAGAATTTTTTTGGTGGTAAAGTAAAACTTTGAGAAGTTATGGTGATAAAAATCAATTTCATTTTTTTATTTTTTTTATAAAAGTCAAAAAAAAAAAAAAAAAAAAAAAAAAAAAAAAAAAAAACTATGTATTACTCTGTAATGGTATTGAAAGAATTTAGATGTGATTAGCGGGATTGCAAGAAATTGTTTCTTACGGAGTAGTATGTATTGTATGAGTATATAAATTTATACAAATCAAGAGATGTTATACCTTAATTGTGGGAATCCTCTAACAATTTGTTTTCATCTTGTTGGAGATATTAGAATGCCAAATCTTGTTCCACTAATATTGGTCCACGGGATTGATCGGATCAATGTATATTACTCCCTCCATCCCTAATTTATTGTCCAATTTGACTTTTTACAAAAGCGTATATATCTCTAATTTTATATGCATAAAATTTATAAAAAAAATCATATTAATAAAATATATATTAAGACGATTTCAACAAAATCTCCCCATGAATATATTATCACTTATAGATTAACGAGAATTTATGATCAAAATTTTAAAAGTCTAACCACATATATGAAACGGGTCAATAAGTGAATATATTATCAATTATAGATTACATAAGAATAACGGGTCAAAGTTTTAAAAGTCTATAAGTGAATATATTATCACTTATAGATTACATAAGAAGGAACAACAATTTCCTCTCTTACGAGTACTTTTTTTTGGTTGTGACGTGTTTATTGGAAAGTCAAAAATGAAGGTTCTCCTTTTCTTTTCATGTCATACAAATAAACTCATAGATACTTATAAGATGTAAACTAGTGTGTGGTCCGAATAATACACCGTGTTTCATTGAATATAAATCAATATTATTTTAGCTATAAAATTATAAACAATATAGTAAAAAAGTGAACAATTATATCATATCATACCATAACACTAATAAATAAAGTCGGTCTCGCAGCCAAGGCACGAATCAGCGACACTTGGCATTTCAGTTTTTCGCCAAGTGTCGCGCCACGTAGGAGATAAATATGTATTATCGTGACACATATGATGCTAACTATGCGATTTTTGGATAGATTTTTTAAAATAAGATTGTTGTATAGAGTTTTATTATCAATAAAATTTTAATATTTCATATATACAAAATTAATCATAATTTTTAATAAATATCCTATAACTCAAAGCTATTTCCATCATCAAATTCATTTTAAATTTTTTTTTAAAATAAGATCTATTTATAATATATTTAATGACAAACTTTTATACGTAGCTGGCCATACCGTGTCACCAACTATTACAAGTGTTACTTCGTTAGTGCTATAGGAATTACTTGGCTAGTGTTATAGTGGTTACTCACTTAGTGTTATAGATAGGGGTTACTTAGTCATTGTTAGAGGTCACTCAGTTAATATCACAGGGTTACTCGGTCAGTTTTATAGGGGTTAAGAGAATCAGTAAAAATAAGTTTTAATTAGTAAAAATAATTTTAGTTCGGTAAAAATACTTTTAGTTTAGTGAAAATAATTTAAGTTCAATAAAAATTATTCCAAGTCAATAATAACATAGATATCTATTTACAAACAAAACTACAAAAGGTACACTATTATATAAATTCATATGATATCGTATGCCTAATTATCCTACATTATCCGAACGAATTATTTAACCGTATTTAACATTCAAGTAAAAATATTATCTTAAATTTTATCAACCATCTGGGCATCGCCCGGGCGCAAAACTAGTAACTGATATATAAAGCTAAACTTTTAGCCAGGCCAAGAGACAGTGACACTTGGCGTTTAATTTTTCGCCAAGTGTCGCGCCACGTAGGCAACAATTAAATATTAGTATGACATGTAATATTATCTATTTTTGTAGAAAATAAAAAAGATGATTTTCTATAGGATAGAAAAGTTTGATAGGTTTAGATAGATTATGTAGGATAAAATCGTTAGTTTAGAGTTTTATTTTCAATAAAATTTGGATAGATTTATAAGATAATTGTTGATTTAGAGTTTTATTTTCGATAAAATACCAATATTTTATATGTACAAATTAAATTATCACTTAATTTAAAAAATATTAAATTATTAAGTGACAAGACGTATAGAAAACGCGCTGATGTCGTTTGTAAACCTGCCAAAACTACTAATTGTTATATATATTTTATCAATATTATTATTGGGTGGTTATTAATCATGTGTAGTACATTGAAATAATAACAATTAATAAAATTTGATAAATTACATCGAACTACTTTACAAATATAATTAACAAGTGATCATTAATTCATGAGTATCGAAATGAAACAACATATATAGAAATATCTTACATTGAAATTGCACCATTGTTTTTCTTTTATACAGAGTATAGTTCTATAACATATACAAAGTATGTTGGTTTTTATATATATATAATTGCCTTTTATAGAATATGATGATTTGTACCAATAATACATGTTAATATTTAATGCATCCAAAATTAAGGATGATGAGTGTTTAGATGTTCTCAGGAAATTTATTCTTAAAAAAAAAATAAAAAAAAAATAAATTTTGATCCCAAGCAAACTACTAATGCTAAGCCTCCTATGCAAATCTATGTGGTGCGCCATTCAATAAACTATCTGGACATCGTCCGGGCACAACATTAGTAATAAGTAAAGAAACTAAATAAGCGCTCTCAAATTGATGTTTTATACAATGTACTCCGTGTATATACATATATAAACGATAGAGTTTTCTTGGAAAACGCTAAAGCCTAAACGATACAGAGCTAATTCCCACTTTTTAAAAAAAGTTTAAGAAAACTCCTTTTTTTTTTTTTTTTGGTTTGTTTGGGTGCAAACAAGGGGCTAAAAATTAACTACAGAGGAATGAAATGTGGCATAGCCACACTTACTATATCATTATGTAAAATACGACCTAAACCTAAAGTGGGACTTGTCAACCCAAATTTGTTGTTCTAAACCTTTCAAAATATGGACAATAGCTTGGTTATCAACCTGAACTTGGAGCTTCATCAATCACTATGCACTTGGGGCTTCATTAGTCACCATGCCCATTCTCTTTGCTAGCTCCAGACCATACTCTACGAGTCTACAACATCCAGCACCTCTGCTTTGAGTGTGATAGAAAACAAGAAAATCACACCAGAAAAAAATATACTCGTAAATTAATGATGACATATATATAAAAAAACAATTTAATGACGATTTTCAAAAAAAATGTTTAATGACAATTTTACCATATATATATATATATATAGGAGTTGGATCATGTGAAAACCAACCTTAAGCTGAAAACTAAAAACATAACCTCTTAACTGTAGATTGCGATCTACCATTAACCCATCAAATCTTACGGTCGAGATTTTTTCTCCATTTTTCATGCAAAATGTAATTTTAAATTTGATTTTCTCTTGCCAGCAACGACAACTCTCCATTCTCCAGCTTAAGCATACTCAACTTAAAATTTTTGAACCCAGGTATTCTCTCTCCTCAGATTCTAATTTTAAATTCCAAACCTTCTTGATTCATTTAAATGCAATCTATCTTCTTTAATTATAATAATTCGTTAAATTTGTGTTGAGCTCTGATCTTGCCTGTATATAAGCCTAAAATTCATTGAATCCTTGCTTATTATTTTCGTAATTGATTTTCATTTGATTTTCTTGATGTTCAATTGATTAATTTTGTGCTCAATTGGTTGATTTGATTAAAAACTAACAAGCAGTATTGTTGGATACGCAGCGTTGTTGTTATATGTGTAGCTTAGTGCACTGAAGGTGTTCGATGGAATGCCTGAACCAGTTGTGCTATTAGAAGGAGCTTAATTTGGCAGACAATGAAGGAGTTTGAAGGTGCTTGATGAGTTCTAATGTAATGATCTAGTTATAAATTATGAGTTCTAATGTAATGATCTAGTTATAAATTTGGCTAAATTAGAAAAAAACACCTGTTAAAAGACCTAATTTTGTTTTTAACACCTTAAGATTTCGAAGTTTAATTATAACACCTGTTAAAAAATAAAAATTTTGCTTTCACCACCTAAATTGGAACAACGTTAGAGGATCTGTTAGCTGGGCCCACAATAACGGCTATTTTTTCCAAACTGCTTTATATAGTTACGACATCCTTCACTAATGTAGAATTGTTGAGCTGATTACACAAAATTGCTTCACATTTTGCGAATTCTGACTAACAAATTGGCGAAATTGTTTGATTTTACCATCATTGTTTGGGGGACGTAGATATCAAATCAGGTAATTGCGTCAATAGCACTTTAGAAACCCTAATTTATCTTTCAAAAATAAGGCGTAAATTAATCTATATGTTGTTGACTTAAATGCATAATTAAGGTCGTATCTGGCAATAGTCATGTAATTCGTAAATAGTTAGGGTTCATTGTGTGTTAATTGTGCTGTAATTTGCGAGAAAATGAAATTAGGGTTCATTGTAGAAATAATTTGGGGGTTTTGATTTGTAGGAGTGACTGTTTAATTCCCTTGGTTCAATTGTATTTTTTTCATAGTACGAATGGTTTTGCTTATTATGGATGGCAAATTGGTGCAGGAAATGTCTTCTACAAGTTTCTCACCTTCAAAGGAGAAGAAGTGCAAATGTGGTGTTCCCTTTGCAAAGCTTACCAGTTGGACAAGGGAGAACCCTGGTCGTAAGTTCAGAACATGCAAGTTCTACGATCCTGTAACTGAGAGCAGAGGTTGTAAAGCATTTGAATGGGTGGATGAACAAGATGGGACAGCCTGGCAAACAGAGGTGATCAACAATTTGTTGCTAGATAAGAAACTGTTGAAGGGGGAAATTAGTGATTACAAGAGGGAAGTTGATGATCTTGGTGGACAGTTGAGGTGCTTGCTGAATGAAGTGGACAGGCTGAAAATGAAATGCAAGGCTTTAAACTCTGACAGGAACAAGATGAACAGAGAGATGCATGGAAGGAATGCTAGATCAGATCACTCTGTTCTTAGTCTTGCTGTTGGGATTAGTTTGGTCATATTAGTGATCCTTCTTATTAGGGGGTTTGTAATGCATTAAGTATAACTTGTAATGCTAGTAATTGCATGAAACAGTAATATGGTAATGTAATGATTTATAAGTGGCAGTGAACCACTATTGCAAGCAAACTAATGTACACAATTATGAAAGCAAAGAATTAAGTAAGTACCTAAGTAGTTGATATTGCATTTAAGTTGTTGATCAAATTTGTTGTTGCAGTGCCTAACAAAATTGGCTGGTAAAGCCTTAAAGCAAAGTATTAATTTAACAAAACAGGATCCTTGTCCTATACCCAAAAGTAAAGCTACAAATATTGCAACTGATTGTTCAGAAAATACAACCAACAACTAAAGTTCAGAAAAACAATTCAAACATCATTGTGTCAGCCCTCCTTGTCTGGAAGTCAGCAGCTTAGCCCTCCTTGTCTGCACTCCAGTAGCATTGGGTTCAGGTTGGCTGGAAGAGGGGGTGGTGTGATGCTTGGCTTGTGGCTGCCCTTGTTGACTGTGTGAACCTTTCCTCTTACTCAATGGTTCACAGCCAGGTTGCTCTTGGGGAAAAGTCCTATTCCCAATGCTGTTTGGACCAGCCCCTATTGCACTCTGTTTATTAAACACAAATACCAATAAACAAGTATCAACATCCAATTTCATCACAAATTTTAAAAGAAAAGTTACAAATCCAACAGCATACCTTCTTAGCAGCTTTGATCTCCCTCTTCTTCCTTTGCTCAACTACCCAAGGTGAATTTAAAGGAGGCCTTCCTGCAGTTCTCTGCTCAGTTGGTTCAGGTTCATGTGGGCCCTTGCAAGTCTTGGGATAGTGGCCAAATCCACCACAAATCCTACACTGACTTTTCCTCCTCTTTCTTCCCTGCTCCCCTCCTGTTGCAGATGTTCCCTCCCCAGGTTCCAGCTTCCTCTTCTTCTGTTTAGGTCTTCCAGGCTGCTGTTTGAATGCTGGTGGATGAGGCTCTCTCATGTTCACTCTCTCCCAATGCTTTGGGCCTGGCATAGGTTGAATTGCAGGCTCATATGCTGCTCTGTAAGTGTCCATAGTGTAATAGGGGTGGACAAACTGCTCAGCATCAACCCTCTGATCCATTATGCATGCAAATGCATGAATACATGGGATGCCTGTTAATTGCCAGTGATTGCAGGAACAAGACCAATTTGGCAAGTCAACTAGAACCTGGTCATCATTCAGCTGCACTTCATAAGTGTCATCCCTGGCAGCTTCAATTATGCAATTCCTAGCCACATAGCTCATCCTCTGAAATAGCTTATGCACATATGGAGTGATGTTGGTTGTGATTTCCTTGGAGTCCTCCCACTTCTCATTATTTCTCCTCATCATGTACCTCCTCATCCATTCCATTTGGGTGAGGATAGGTTTGTCTCTTGCATCTCTGATAACAGAGTTGAAAGTCTCACACATGTTGTTTAGTAACATGTTGGACCTGCAACTGTCACTGAATGCATGTCTGCACCAGTGATGAGTGGGGATGTTCTCCAAATAATTGTAAGCATCCTCATCAAGCTCCCTAATCTGTTGCATGGCTATCTGAAACTCAACCTACAACCACAACAGGAACATTATCATGAAAGAATAACATACACAACTGTTGTTGCTCTTATTCTGCTTTTATACACAACAGGAACATTATTACATGAAGTAGGTACATGAACAGGAACAATATCATGCATTTACTTATTCAAAATAATTTAAGGTCACCTAGAGACTTACAAATGTTGTTGCTCTTGCAGCACTCCAAAAGAGCTCTTTGAAAACTGATCCAGTGAACTTCAACTTGAAATTTGCCCAAATGTGCCTAACACAGAACCTAGTCTCTGCATTAGGCACAACTTCAGACAGAGCTTCAACCAGTCCCTGTTTAACATCATCAACAATTACTTGTCACACTTCAAACAATAAAGAACAGGACAGAAAATAAGACTACAATAATCAAAACAATATTACCTTCTGCCTGTCTGACATGAAGGTGAAGCCTGCCCCATCTGCACTTCCAATGCATTGCATCAAGGATTCCAGAAACCAGACCCAAGTCTCCCTGTTTTCAACCTCACAAGTTGCCCAAGCAATGGGGTAAATGCTGTTGTTCCCATCCTTGGAGACTGCAACTAAAATCTGGCCTGGATAACCTCCTTTCAAGTGGCAGCCATCCACCCCTATAATTGGCCTACAACCCTTCAAGAACCCATCCTTCAAAGGCCTTAAACAAATAAACATCCTCATAAACAAGGGAGGCTCAGGCTTTTCAATGCCATCAATCACAACATTACAACCAGACCCAGGGTTGTATTTCAGTACAGCCTTCCCATAATCCCATACCCTAGCATATTGCTCTCTTGCTGAACCAAAAATGATCAACTTAGCTCTACATCTTGCCATCCAAGCCCTGTAGTAGGTCACTTCTACCCCCAAGTCATGAAGCACCCTATCCTTGATTTGCTTAACCTTCCATGATGGGTTAGTTCTGAAATCCTCAAGATACCTCTCAGCAATGAACTCTGCTGTGACCTTCTTGTTCTCCCTGCTTCTCACACATTTATGCTCCAACTTCATGGTTTTTATTTGCCAAGTCTGTTGTCTTTTTAACTTAGTAGCATGGATCTTGAAACTACACTTCACTCCACCCCTGCATATACACAAAGGCATCCTACTTGTCTTTGTGTCAAACTTGCACCCACACCTATTCCTACACTGAATAGTAATCCTAGTACTATCATTGTGTAAAAAATAGTACTCATACCTATTCTGTATGGCATGCACTCTTAAAGCTTTCCTCAACACTGTAGCATTGCTAAACCTAAGCCTATGAACAAGTACAACAGGCTTTGAGAAGTCAGATTTGTCATTAAACCATGGACTTTTGTCCTCTTCATCAGATGAACCATCCAAGCTCCTTAGGTCATCTGATTCTCCCTCAATTTCTTCTTGTAGTTGTACCTCATTCACATCCAAGTTATCTGTCAACCTTGCCTTTGGATCCTTGGAAACCCCCTCATCATGTACATCAAACTGCTTCCCAAGACTTCTTGTTACCTTAGCTAAAATTTCTTCAGAATTCTGCACAAACCACCTCTCATCCCCACTGTCATACTCCTCCTCTCCAGGCTCCCAAGTTATGTCAATCTCACTCCCATCACTTGAAGAAAAATCATCTTCCCTCCCAGTCTCACTGCCCTCACTACTATCCTCAAAAATCAATCCTTTGCCTACATATTTTTTTTTTCCCTTTCCCTTATCCAACACCTTCACACTGCCAGAACCCCTTTCAAGCTTAGCTTTACCCTTTTGTTTCCCCTTACTCAACAACTTCCCTTTACCAGGAACCCCCTTAATCTCAACAGAAACCCCTTCAACCCTTTCTATCCCATGTCTAGATCTAGGTTTAGGAGATTCTTCACCCTCCCTCACCTTAGGCTCATTTTTGTTAATTCTTGGGCTCTTCCTAACTACAGCAGGCTTACCTGAACTTTTCTTCCCCTTTCTCTCAGCCTTTACTGGAGTGGACTGGGCCTGGATCTCATGTATGGGCCTTAATGTTTCATTAGCAGTCACAAATACTTCAACATACCCTTCCCCATTCACTGTCTCCAGCAGCCCCTTCACTTCCTCTTCATTTACTAACTCCCTTCTCCCTGTGTTAAAGGTCCTACCTCTTTCTTTATACCAAAGTCTGTAGTTAGGTGGGACATGGACATTAAAGTTCACAAACCCATGCACAGCAGCTACCCTCAAATAATGCAAATCTATCTTATCCACTACCACATCCCTCCTCCAATAACATAACCCACCACACCAACAAAGCAAATGCTTTGATTTTGACACTTGTTTAGTAACAAAAGCACCCCCTACTCTAAATACTATATCAATTAATCCATCTTCGTTTTCGGCCATTTTTCTACCTAATAAACAAATGCAAAGCAAATCAATAAAACCCAACATAGCTAACCCCATTACACAGTCAACCGCAATACTTTAATCAACAAAATCAAACATATTTAAACCAACACAATGACAAACCAGTCAACAGTCAATAAAATCAATGATTTAAACTAAATAATTCACACATTACACTAAATCATACTTAATTTAATCAAATTCAACTTTAATTACAAATTAACCCATTTTACTGTTCTTAGGGTTCCTAATTTTTTTTCCCAAATTACCCTACTACACCCACACAAATGGCATAATGCAGCACACAGTACTTGTTGAAAACTACCTTAAAGGGTTCGAAAGGTACCTGTATTGGAATCTTACTCCTGTTGCTGTCAGAATCCACGAAAAAGTCCAAGCTTTTTGGATGTTGGAAATGGCGGACGGAATCTCGCTGACTTGTTTCGCTCCAATATTGACACCTCCTCTTCCAACTCAATTTCTCAATCACAATAATCAGTATAGGGTTTGAATGTTCGCAGTAATTTTGGTTGTTCAAGATTTGCAGACGAAATTCAATGAAGCAAAATTAGTTGGGTGGTAATAAATGACAGAGAAGATAAATTCGAATTGAAGGGGATGGAATTTGGAGGGTAAACGACTATGTGGGCCCCACCAAAAAATTCCGTCACAGTTTCTGTTATCTGGTGGTGAAAGCAAAATTTTTATTTTTTAACAGGTGTTATAATTAAACTTCGAAATCTTAAGGTGTTAAAAACAAAATTAGGTCTTTTAACAGGTGTTATTTTCTAATTTGGTGTCTATGTTATAAAAAATGATATCTATGTTATTTAAAAATGTATCTGTATTTAAAAGGTTTCTATATTATAAGGTCACTATGTATTTAAAAAGGTATTTATGTTATTTAAAAGGTTTTTACATTATAATGTCATTATATTTTTAAAAAGGTATCTATGAAATTTTTGGGTTGTATTTCAACCGTCAGATTATCTTATTAATCATCAACGGCTGAGATTTGTTGTTTTTAGTTTTCACCGTAAGCCTTGTTTACAGCGGAACGCTCCCGTATATATATATATATATATATATATATATATATATATATATATATATATATATATATATATATATATATATATATATATATATATATATAGAGGAAGGCTCATGTAAGAACCCTCCTCTATAAAAGAACTCTTTTGTATATAAGAACCAATCAGGGCCGTTGATTGAATATGATCTAACCGTTCTAATGCAACCTTAATAATGGCGTTTTTGTAAATTTCGTAACTAATATACCTCTTTCTTCTTCAGCTTTCCTGTATCACTTTCTCTCTCCAATATTCTCTCAGTTCTTTGTCTTTCTCTCTCTTCCTAATCTAATACTAAGAGTCTCCACCTATTTTGATCAAATTGGCAGAATTCTTCATCAAAGTGTTGTAAGTTCTGCAATTTCATCATCAAAATCTTTTTTGTTATTTCGAATTTCCGCATTGCACATAGTATGTTGTACAATGTTGAATTTTTGGGCGAAATTTCAGATTATATTTTTCGATTTTTTGGGCGAAATTTCAGAGAATATGTTGAATATTTTTGCTGAGTTTGCTATTATCATTCAATTTTCGATTATTTTTGCTGAGTTTTTTAGCATTTTTTATGCGAAATTCATCATTTTTTACCCGAATTTGTTGCGATTTTTTGTGTGATGTTGCTGCAATTTCAGATGCGATTTCTTACTTCAATTTTGATGCTATTTTGTTGTGTTTTTTATGGCGATTTTTCTCAAAATTTTCCCAGATTTTTTCTCAAAATTTTGATGCTATTTTACCGTTTTTGTTCATTTTATGAGCAATTGTTTGGTTGATTTCTGTGCAATTTTTGTTCCATTGTTTGATTATTTATCTGTTCGAAAAATGCAATCTAATCGTTCGACAAATTGCAATTCATCAGTTTTTTCTTTTTATTTTTTATTTTTTATTTTTTGTAATTGCGATTTCATCTTTTAATTTTGTCCGAATTAATTAGTTCGAGTTTTGCGATTTCACCAGTTTGATTTTTTGCGATTTCATCAATTCGAATTCATCATTTCGAAAATTTGCAATTAATCAGTTCGATTTTTGTTTGATCTTTTTTCGATTTGATACATATGTGTTCGATTATAAGACTGTTCATCCTATTAGTTTTTTTTTTTATTTTTTTTTCTTCTTCTTAAGGTTGATGTATTTCAAATTTCGATTATCTGCAATTATTTTATGATTTCTTTTATTGCTACAATTTGTGTTTTGAAATTAGGTTTTTGCATATTCATGGATTTAGATGATGTTGAACATAATTCTCCTTCTTCCTGTGTTACTCATTCAGGTAGTTTTAATTGTTTTTAATGTTTTAATTTCAATTTACTTACATGTTCTAAACTTTACTTACATGCTCTAAAGTTTTTATTCTATGTTCTAAATTTTTCCAGCTATATTCTAAAGTTTACCTATGGTTTATTATATGTTCTAAAATTTTTTCACTTAATTCTAAAGTTTATTGTTTATATTATAAAGTAATTCATTATGTTCTAAATTTTTTCACTTTATTCTAAATTTTATTATGTATGTTATAAAGTAATTCACTATGTTCTAAAGCAATATGTTATAAGTATGTCCTTGATTTACTATGTTCTAAAGTTTATCCTTAATGTTCTAAAGTTTTCTCTGTATGTTCTAAATTTTTTTATGTATCTTTCTCTTTATGTTTTAAAGTTTATTTTTTTATGATCTAATGTTTTCTTCATATTCTATGACTTTCATTGTATGTTCTAAAGTTTACCTTCTAGTTTTAAATTTTACTTTTTATGTTCTAATGTTTACTTTCATGTTCTAATGCAATTGGTGTTATTTATCGTACTCCTGAGGTTGTTGGATCATTTAGCCCCGATGGTACCACTAAGGAATGGATTCCAAGTGTTCCCGAGGAGTTAAAACCCAGTCTGGGGATAATATTTAAAGATCCCGAAGAGGGTCTTAGTTTTTACAAAGCATATGCAAATGTCGCTGGGTTTACTTCTAGGAAATCTCCTACTAAAAAGAAGAAGGATAACAAATATGTAATTGCTTTTCAATATGGAGTTTGCAATACGGAAGGTTTCAGGGCAATAAGAACTTATTGCCCAACAAACAGTGATGAAGAAGAAAAAGTTCGTATTACTAGGAAACGTTTAGTCACTCGTGTAGGATGCAATGCTCACATATGTATGAGGTATGATGCCGGAAAGTATGTTGTAACTCATTTCATAGAAGAACATAATCATTCTTTATATACTCCAAGTTGTGCAAAATTTCTAAATAATAATAGAAAAATGCATATTATGCAAAAGAAGTTGATTGTTGATAATTCAAAGGTGATTTATTTTTATGTGCTAAATAATGTTTTCTTTGTATGATTTACTATGTTCTAAAGTTGATACTTAATCATAGTAATTTTTTTTTCTTCTTCTTGTAAACAGGTAAATGTTGGTCCAGTGAGGTCTTCTACTATGATGAAAGAATTAGCTGGATCACATGATAATGTTGGTGCATGTAAACAAGATTTCAAAAACTTTTATAGAGATTTGAAGGCTTATATTGATGGATCAGATGCCCAAATGTTTGTGGATAATTTTCAAAATAAGAAATTGCTCTGGAGTGCATTTTTTTTTCCTATGATGTTGATGAAGAAGATAGACTTTGTAGAGCTTTATGGGTTGATTCTACTTATCGAAAAAGTTATGCACTTTTTGGTAATATGGTTTCTTTTGATACCACATTCAAAATAAACAGGTGATGTTCTAAATGTAGATTTCTTTCATAATCTAACTAATATTTTACTTTTACATCTTAATTTTTTAAACATATGTTCTTATATTCTAAACATTATGCCTTGTGTTCCTAAACAAATATCAATCATATTTTGATGTTCTAAACATATATTCCTTTCTGTTTTAAATTATGTATGTCTTATGTTCTAAACATATATTACTGATGTTTTAAACAAATATTGCTGATGTTCTAAACATATATGTCTTATGCTCTAAAATATATCCATCATGCTTTTTTTGTTTTAAACATTATGCTTTTGTGTTTTACACTTTATGCTTTGTGTTCTAAACTAATATCCATCATGTTCTGATGTTCTAAACATTATGTCTTGTGTTCTAAATATTATTTTTATATGTTCTAAAGTTTACTTATTAGGTTTTAAAGCTTCACTCTATATTCTAAGTTTATTGTTTATGTTTTAGAGTAATTCATTATGTTTTAAAACAACTATATTATTGGCAAGTTTAATAATTAAAGTAAATTACTATGCTCTAAAGTTTATCCTTAATGTTCTAAAGTATACCTCTATGTTCTACAATTTACCTCTATGTTCTAAAGTTTACCTCTATGTTCTAATATTTTCTGCATATATAATTTGTGTATGTTACAGATATAATATGATCTTTGGTCCATTTACTGGAGTTGATCATCATAAGAAATGTGTTACTTTTGCGGCTTCTTTTGTAGCTCATGAGGATATATCATCTTTTGAATGAGTTTTCAAAACTTTTCTTAAAGCAATGGGAAATAACGAGCCTGTGTGTTTGATTACCGATCAAGACCCTGCAATGAAAGTTGTTATTCGTAATTTTTTTCAAACTACAGAACATAGGTTTTGTATGTGGCATATTATGAATAAGTAGGTCGGGAAATTTCCCAAGACACTGATTTTTTGAGATTAAGCCGGCAGAATTTCAAGAAAAGTGGAACAAAGTTATTTCTGAATTCCATTTGAACGATCATGAATGGTTGGCGCATATGTACAATATACGTGATATGTGGATTCCAGCGTATTTCAGAGATTTATTTTTGGGTGGCATCATGAGGACCACATCTAGATCAGAAAGTGAAAATAATTTTTTTACTATGTTCACAAATCCCCATCTCACTTTTATTGAGTTTTACATGAGGTAATATGTAATTGTCTAACTATGTTCTACAGTTACTCTTTATGTTTTAAAGTTACTCTCTATGTTCTAAAGTTTTCCTTTTATGCTCTAAAGTTTTCTTTTTATGTTTTATAGTTTTACTATTTATTTTATAATTCTCTTTTATGTTCTCTTTTTATGTTCTAAATTTTGTCTTATATGTTGAAAAGTTTTTTCTTTATGTTTTAATAGTATTTAGATCATAATAAGCATGTCATGTATATTACTTTTATATATTCTAATGTAATTCACTCAATGTTTTAAAGTTATCTTCTATGTTCTAAAGTTAATTTCTATTTTCTATAGGTTTGAATGTGCATTGGATGATCAAAGCCACACACAAAATAAAATGGCTAATGATTCTAAGAATAAGCGTCCGGAGTTAAAGACTCTAATTCCTTTAGAGAAACATGCTTCTGAGTTGTTTACAACAACAATTTTCTATGAATTTCAATATGAGCTTGAAATTGGATGTTTTAATTGTGGTGTTGAGGAGATAAAGAAGGACAATGAGCTTTACATTTTCAAATTGAGGGAAGGATCTAGGAGGAGGACTTTTGATGTTGTTTTTAATCCAACTACCTTAGAAACCAAGTGTTTTTGTAAAATGTTTGAACGTGAAGGCATTCCTTGTAGGCATATGATTTGGGTATGGAAGGCAAGGATGTTAGAAAAAATTCCCAAGGCCTAAGTTCTAAACAGATGGACTACAATTACTTGTAAGAAGCCAATTCTTTATGTAGAAGGTAATATGTTGGAGAAATGTATCAATGCAATAGATAAGAAGATGTTATTGAATGATTTGTGGTCCAAAATTCATTCTTGTGTGAGTTTAGTGCAAAACAATGAAGATGATCTTAGTGATCTTGTCAACAAACTTCATGCTTTGAGGATGAATTTAGAACATAAGAAAACCACTAATGCAAGCAACACTCTTTCTACCAAAGCAAAAGATATTGAAATGCTTATTGGAGCTACTCTACCTTCTAAAGTTTTAATCAAACCTCCTAACATTTCGAAGAACAAAGGCACGGGGGTTCATGTTCCAAATCAGGTCAACGTTCCAATTGATGTCCATGTTCCAAATGAGGTTCATGTTCCAAATGATATCCATATTCCAACTAATGTAAAACATGTATTTTATGTTTTAAACTTACATTGTCTAGTTCTAGTCCCGAATTCCATTGTTTTACAGAATCTCCTTCATATGTTTCCATATATGCTTCAATAGGAACACTCCACAATCATGTTTGTTCTTATTTCTCTTCCATGACATACTTAAGTTTCTTGTTTTGAAGGAGGATACAAAGTCACTCTTTATATTTGAGTCAACTGAGTGAACTAAATCACCAAATGCATTCAACTGAAAAATTGGATAAACTTTAGAATATATAGCATAAAATTTCAAACATTTAGGGTAAACTTTAGAACGTAAAGAAAAACTGTAGAACATAAAGAGAAAACTTTAGAATATATAAGGCAAAAGTTAAAACATAAAAGTATAATTTAAAAAATGTAAACTTTGATATCTTACCATTAATCTATGGTAATTTCCATATTTATTTTGAAAAGGAATATTTGGTGGAAGAAATATGTTGTCATTCAAATCAAGTGTTCCTTCCACAAAGTTGACACACAGCAAATAGTAGTGATCTGGTAAAACGACCGGGAAGAAAACCTAATAGATAAACAGAATTAGAACATAGATAAGAAAAATTAGAACATAAGCATGCATTTTAGAACATAAGCATATAGTTTAGAACACAAGCATATAATATTTATAACATGTATTTTAGAAAATAAGCTTGTAGCTAAGAACATGTAGTTTAGAACATAAATAAGTAGTTTAAAAGATAAGTAAGTACTTTAGAACATAAGCATGCAATTTAGAACATAAGCAGATACTTTAAAACATAAATAAAAATAATTAGAACATAAACAAAACCAATAATTAGAACATATAATAAGAAAAAAGTACAACATAATAAGATATAATTAGAACCAAGTTACCGATTGAATGCTTGTTACTTCGGCCGTTGTCATTTCTAGTTCCGTGTCTTTTCTTCTCCTCTTTTTTTCCTCTTTCAATAAAAAAATATCACATAGATAACAAAAACCATAACCAAATCAAACCAAAATTTATTATTACCAGGTTCTAAATTAAAGTTTAACTAAACCATAACCAACATTTGTTTTAAAGTTTAACCTAACTTTTCTAAATATTTCTAACCTAAAGGTCTAATGTTTACAAAATGATTACCCTTTCTTGTTCACTTTTTTTTCTTCTTTTTTCTTCTCTTCATTCTTGTTTTCTTCATCTTCTTTCTTTACCTCTTGCTTCTCCTCTTTTTCCTCTTCTTTCTTCTTTTTCCTTCTCCTCTTGCTTCTCTTTTTCCTCTTCTTTCTTCTCCTCTTTTTCCTCTTCTTGCTTCTCCTTTAATTCCTCTTCGTTCTTCTTCTCTTCATCCAATGTAGGTGGATGATCTGGATTCAGAAAAGAACAATTAAGAGCACTTGTTGTCACTTCTTCGTAAGTGATTTCTGCTTCATTATCTTTTTGATTTTCTGGGACAACTGTAATTGAAGGGACATAAGAAGTAACTTTTAGATCATAACAAAAAATATTTAGAAAATAAGTAACTATTAGACCATAAAATGTAATTATTAAAACATAAGAAGTAACAATCAAAGCATAAGTAGAAACAATTATGACATAACCTAGAAATAGTTAGAATATAAAAAGTAACTTTAGAACATAACCAGAAAAAATTTAGAACATCAAAAATAACTTTAGAATATAACCAGAAAAAATTTAGAACATAAGAAGTAACTTTAGAACATAACTAATTTAGAACATAATCATATTATTTAGAATATATGCACATAATTTAGAACATAATCATATAATTTAGAGCATATGCACATAATTTAGAACATAAGCATCGATTTAAGCGCATCTTTTAGAACATAAGAAAGTAGTTTAAAACATAAGCATCTAATTTAGAAAAAATTTAGAACATCATAAATAACTTTAGAACATAACCAGAAAAAAATTTATAATATAAGAAGTAACTTTGAACAAATCTTTTAGTTCATAAGAAATGAGTTTGAAAATAATGTAAAATTACCAATTGCTAGTGAGGGGGTCAACAAGTAGAAGCTTGGAGAAGTTATATCAAAAGGTTGCTTCTTTTTTGGAGGAATTGGTGTTATCGGTGTCTCCTCATTCCTTTTCTCTTTCTTCTCCACATTTTGATCATCTTTCTTCTCCTTTTTTCCCTCCTCATTTCTCTCTTTTTTGTCCTTCTTTTTTTCTTCTTCTTTTGATCCCAAATCTTCAAAGCAATTAGAACATAAAAATTAAGTATTATAGCATAGCAAGAAATAATTAGAAAATAAAAAGTAACTTTAGAACATAAGAAATATAAACAATTATTACACAACCTAGAAATAGTTAGAACATAAGTAACTATTAGACTATAAGTAGAAACAATTAGGAGACATCCTAGAATTAGTTAGAATATAAGAAATTAAGAAGTAAATTTAGAATATAACCAGAAAAAATTTAGAACATGAGAAGTAACATTATACCATATCTAGTAAATATTAGTACATAAAAAATGAATTTGAAAATAATGTGAAATTACCAACTACTAGTGAGGGGACCAACAAGTTTTTGTCTATATTCTCCTCATTTTGCACACTGTTTTGATCATTTTTTTTCTCCTTGTTTTTCTGCTCATTTCTCTCTTCTTTGTTCTTATCTTTTTCCTCTTCCTTTGATCTCAAATCTTCATAACAATTAGATCATAAAAATTAAGTATTATAGCATAACAAAAAATAATTAGAAAATAAGAAGTTACTTTACAACATAACTAATTTAGAACATAATCATATAATTTAAAACATAAGTATCTGATTTAGAACATAAGCATCTGATTTAAGTGTATCTTTTAGAACATAAGAAAGTAGTTTAAAATATAAGCATCTGATTTAGAACATTAATATAATTTGGAAATTAAGCATGTAGTTTGAACATGTGAAATTTATTATACTTTAGAACATAAGCTGAAAATACTTTAGAACACAACCAGAAAATACTTTAGAACATAATTATAATACCTTTGTTGTGTACTTGCACCATATGTTGTCTATGAGATATTGCATTTTTCCCGTTGTTTCTTCCTCAACAAAAAGATTTTTCACTTGTTCTAACATGCCATACATGTCTTTAACATTCGAGACAAGTGTTTTTGCCAAATCTCCAAATTTGCTCAAAAAGCTTATAACATAATTTAGAACACAAAAATAATTTAGAACATAAAGGAAAACTTATAACATAAATGGCATAACATGGATAATTTAAAACGTAAAGGATTAAATGGAGCATAAAATATAATTTAGAAAATAAAGTAAATGATTATTTAGAACATAGATGATAATTTAGAACATAATAAGAAGGGAATATAAATAAGTAAATAAATAAATAAACCATTTAAACATTATACCATCATGTCATTTCGAGAAGTTGTAGAACAAGAACCCATTAATGGTTGTTCTATTCTTCCCTCCTTGCCTTTGTTTTTTGTTTGCTTTTCTTTGTGTGCCTTTCAAAACATAAAATAAAAATCTTAGAACATATGCATAAAAACTTAAAATAAAAAGAGCGTAAAGTATAAAATATCTAAAATATTAAGAAGTTAAGCATATTTAGTTATAATTAAAAAGGTATAGTTATCATTGATGATTTTTTCATTCTCTTCTCCTTGTCCTTTTGTTTTGGTTGTTTCTTTTTTCCTATTGATGCCTTCTAGTATATAAATTACAAAATTTAGAAAACAACCACATAAATTTTAAAGATTAGAATATAAAAGTTAGAATAAAGTGTCTACAATTTTTAAAAGATAAACATATGTAGTAATAATTTAAAAGGTATAGTTACCATTGATGACTCTTCCTTTCTCTTCTCCTTGTCCTCTTGTCTTGATTGTTTCTTGTTTTCTTCCTACACATTAAAATATATAAATTACAATATTTAGAATATAAAGGATAAACTTTAGAGCATAAAAAGTAAACTTTAGAATATATAGGGTAAAATTTAGAACATACAGGGTAAACTTTAGAACATAGGCAAAAGTAAGTTGAATTATTAGAACATAAAGATAAACTTTAGAACGTACAGGGTAAACTTTAGAACATAGGCAAAAGTAAGTTGAATATAAAGTTTAGAATATATAGGGGTAATTATTAAAACAGTTTATAACATAAAGTATATAGTTTAGAACATAAAGGGTAAAATTTAGAACGTGGACAAATATAGATAGAATATAAAGTGTAGTGTTTAAACATAAGCATATACAAATATCATACCACATTTGATTCCATTATTTCCAAGATTTTTCCATATCCAAATCCATGATCCTTTTCAAATTTATATCTCACTTGAATCCTTTCCTTTGTCCACACCGATATTAGTGGATTTTTTCTTGGTTTTTCTAACCCTCCTCTTTGTAGACGATCAAAATAGAATACCTATTTAGTACATGTTAAGAATTAATTAGAATATTTTTCACACATTTTCAACAAAACAAGAATAACATATATACATAATGGTAAGAAATTAAAACTTACCATTAGAAAAGGTAAATGACCTGTAAAGTAAGAATTTCCCTTCTTCCATACATTAACAGAATCTTGTAAGTGCTCAATCACAAATGTGCACCAATCCAATTCAGCAATTTTCTTTACATCCATACAACTATACAAGAATTTAATGTATAGTTGTGTGTTGTTTGTTGATCGAATGCAACAATTGACAACACATACCACAAAGTTCCCAAGGAATTCATCAGAAACTGTTTTTTTCTTCTTCAATTTTTGAATTTTGTCGATCAATCTTTTGTTGGTTGGACTTCCCTTTTAGAGGTAAAAAAAAAAACAAAAAAAAAAAACATATAAATTATAACATATATGGGGATAATAGTCAATATCTATAACATAGGAGATTATAATTTAGAACATAATAAGCATTATATTTATAATCTAGAATGTAATAGATCTATTTTAGAACATAATTATTGTACTTTAGAATATAAGCAGAAAACACTTTAGAACATAGGAGATTATAATTTAAAACATAAAAAGTATAATAGATATAGTTTAAACAAGATCAAAAATGAATTTAAACATACAATTTATAACATAACCATCTTATACCAATATATTATTATATAAATAGCTAATTTAGAACATTACAAGTCAAATAACTACATATAAGATCTGCATTTTAGAACATAATATTCATACATTAGAACATAAAATTTAAAACATAACCACATTATATCATCATATTTTTTTGAGGCCAAACTTGCTTCTCCAGTCTTTTAGAAACTTGCTTATTTCAGATTTGATTCATCATTTGGTTGCTCAATCCTTTTGCCTCCTAATGGCAACCCATAAGCCAAATGATCATCAATTGCATCCAAAAAGATTTTTTGTTTTCTCTTAGGCAGCATCAAACAACATCTCTCCTTGTCAAAATTCATAACCAAGTTTTCTGTCAACCTAGAATTATGATGAAAAATGTAAGATTTAGAACACAATACACCTAGAATTAGAACATAATAGTCAATCTTTAGAACATAGAAGAATAAAAAATTTAACATAATATTTAAACTTTAGAACATAATTTTAGAACATTAGAGAATAAAAAAAGTTCTATTTTAGAACATAATAATCATACATTAAAACATAACCAAAAATTAATTTAGAACATTAGTGTATAGAGATTCAAACATGAGAGATCATAATTTAGAACATAACAATGATAATACGTATGATTGTAGAATATGAAAGATCTACTACTTACATAGAATTAGTATGGATTGGTAAAACCAATTCCAAAAAACCTCCAAAACCAACGTTCCGAATAGCTTGCTTATGTTTCTCCGAAAAATCTATCAACACATCCTCCATGAATTGGGTAGGAGGTACTCTTTGATAAGGTCGCCTCTTAACTAGATTTTCTTACTCATTAGCTTCTAGTACTTGGATATCCTCATCATCTTCTTCTTTTTCAATATTTTTTTTTCTTCTTCTTTACATTTTCAGTTTCCATGAATATGTACATCATGCAACAAGATTAGTTCATAATGAGCCACATTTAAACAAATTAGGAATGCAACTCAAAAAATAAAGACTTACTATTAACTGAGTTTGTTTGTTTTTTTTTTTTTTTTTTTTTTTTTTTTTTTTTTTTTTTTGATTTTTTGTTCCTCCTCACTATCATCTTCCATCTCCTCCTCTTTTTCATCTTTCTTTTTTCATCTTAACATCACCCTTATTATCATCCTCACCATCATCTTCACTATCATTATTCTCATCATCATTCTCACCATTATTATCCTCTTTTTCTTTTTGATCTTTTTCTTCTTCTTGATCCTTTTCTCCTTCTTCCTTTTTTTGCAATTTTCGAGGTGGTTGAAGCCTTGTTGGAAGTTTGCTATGTCTTTTAGCAACACTTTTACTTGCAGTATGCTTCTCAAATTCCGATTTGTCGATTACTTCCGCTTCAACGTTATCAACTTTCCTTTAAAAACAATCATAAATAATTAGAATATAACTAATATTAAATAGAGTGCAAAGGGATAAGATGAACATAAACTATAATGGATACACATTAGAATATCTAGTATAAACTTTTGAACATATAGGGTAAACTTTAGAACATAAGGGAAAACTTTAGAACATAAAGGGCAAATTTTAGAACATAGGAGTTGTTCAGTAAAATACAGAATATTAAATTTGGAAAAAAAAAAAAACCTATTCAAACCTCAACACCAAAACCTTAACCAATTTCAAACATAATCAAATAAAACCACAAAAAGGAAAACTTCATACTCATGTATGCTTTGATCAAAACTTACATATAGTGCAAATATAAAGGGTTAAGATGAAATTTAAATATAATGGACAAACATTAGACTACAAAATAAGCTTTCAAACATATATGATAATCTTTAGAACATAATAAAAATCTTTAGAACATAAGGGAAAATTTTAGAACATAATGGAAAACTTTAGAGCAAACTTTAAAACATAAAAGGTAAACTTTATAACATTAGTTTAGTTACCTTTTTCTTAAATAAGTAATTTCTTCTTGTATATTAGTAACTCCTTCTGATTTTTCTTCATTTTGGCCTTGCATTTTGCTGCAATTTTAAGAAATCAAAAACATTAGTAACATTTCAACATTAGTAATATATTTTTGAACATAGGAATAATTTAGAATATGCTAAAAAAGAGTTTAAAACATGCTTAAAAAGAATTTAGAACATGCTAAGCTTTGTCAGTTGCTTGCATATCTTAAAAGTGATAGATCATAACATTGACATTCTATAAACATATCGACAAGAACAACGTGGAAAGATCAGCACTATGTTCTAAAGTTTTTTCAACCTATGTTCTAATTTTTTTCCTATGTTCTAAATTTTTTCTACCTATGTTCTAAAGTTTTTTTTCCTATGTTCTAAATACTCTTTTACCTATGTTCTAAATTTTTTTTCCTATGTTCTAAATTTAGTCTACTTATATTCTAAAGTTTTTTACCATCTCCAACCTCCTCCAACCACCGTCCACTACAACAACCACAACTCATAGCCACCCAACATCGCAAGCAGCCGCGCACCACCAATCACCATTCAGCAGCACCCCACGCTACTCCTAACCACCGCATCACCATTACTCACCCTCGACCTCTACCATCACTCACCAAAAAAGATGCCAAAAAAAACAAAACAAATCGATTAAAATGGACTGAAATTATCTAATAATCAAGAGTAGCGGTGAAATTACCTCATATTGGAAATTCAAACACTAAAATCGCTAAAATTCGAACATTAAAATTGCTGAAATACCTGCCCTAAAATCGTTGGAGTTTGAACCCTAAATTTGCAAAAATAGAACTCAAAAAATCAAACTCCATGCGAAATTCATTAAAACCAAATCAAAAAAATCGAACTCATGCAAAATTCATGAAAATCAAAACGGAAAAAACGCAAATATCAAATCACAGAAATCGCTGAAAATTCGTGAAAAAACAAACAAATGGTCGAATATAATCATACCTGAATTGTGATACCTAGAGTTTTTTCGCCAAAATTTGCTCTTAATTTGTGAAATTTAACTTATTCTATGATCAATGTTGTTGATTTTAACCGAGAAAATGAAGGAAAATTGTTGAAAGTTCTTCGAAGTGCAGCTTTTGGCGGTTTTGAGGAGAGAGAAACTCACAAACGTTTAGATTGAGGAGAGAGAAAGTGAAAGCTGTTTGAGTTTGAGGGTTTGTGATTTGTTTTAATTGTGGCCGTTCATATCAATCTAATCCTACAATTAAGATTAATTCTTATATAATTAGGGTTCTTATATCGGATCCCTCCTCTCTCTCTCTCTCTCTCTCTCTCTATGTATATATATATATATGTATATATATATATATATATGTATATATATATGTATATATATATATGTATATATATGTATATGTATATATATATATATGTATATATATATATATGTATATATATATATATGTATATATATATATATGTATATATATATATATGTATATATATATATATATATATATATATATATATATATATATATATATATTGTTAAGAAAGAGCCAAAATGAAGTTCACATAACTTGTAGCTCATGACATGCATTTATTATGGACAATACTTTGTCTAAAGGTACAATCATGTACAGTATTTTGATGGCAATGTTTGCCTATAAATATGTTCACAATCTTGTGAACTATGTAGGTAAGAAGAAGAAAATAGCAACTGATTCTTTATCTGTTCTTTTGCTCTCTTCTATTCATACAAACATACATTACCATCCCATAATTAGAAAGTCATATTTTAACATGTTATCAACACCAATTCCTAGTCAGGGGGAGAAAAGAATTATATTATTTATGGTTTATTATTGTTAATTAAATTTAATTATCACGTGTTTCATTAACAAACTATAAATATGGAAGAATTAAACATATGTGTTGTACATATGGTTTATTATTATAAACTAATCATCACATGATTTTTTGTAGTTAAAATGGGAGATCTTATGAAAAGACAATTCAGTATCCTAGATTTATCTGGAAAGAAATTTTTGGAATGGAAAGTCGATGCCATGATGAATTTAAAAGCTCAAGGGTTGGAGCACACTGTTAAAGATAATAAAAGTCCCTCTGGTCAAACAACTGATACTACCACTTCTGCCATGACGGTTGAAAAACCTGTTACTGAACAAGAAAAGGCAAAAGCCTTAGTGTTACTAAGGCATCATTTACATGAAGGCCTTAAAACTGAGTACATGATGGTTGAAGATCCCAAAGAATTATGGGATTGCCTTAATGAAAGATTTGGACACCACAAAAGGGTGCTCCTTCCTAAGGAATTATTTGACTGGACAAATTTACGGTTCCAGGATTTCAAATCCGTAATTGATTACAATTCTACCATGCATGAGATAGTATCTATATTGAGATACTGTGATCATCCAGTCACCGATGAACAGATGATTGAAAAAACACTCACTACCTTTCATGCAAGCAACATACTGTTGCAAGAACAATATCGTGAAAGAGGTTTTAAAAAGTTTAATGAATTAATGAGTGTATTGCTTGTTGCGGAACAAAATAGTGATCTTTTGTTGAAAAATCATAATCTTAGACCAACTGGGTCTGTGGCCACTCATCATGAGGCAAATGCAACAAGTTCTTATCCACCCGAGGCAAATGCTACACGAAGAGGTGGACGTGGAAATTACAATGGTCGTGGAAATTATCATGGACAAGGCCGAGGAAAGAAACAGTAATTTCAATAATTTTGAAAAACAGAAGGGACAGTCATCTGGAAGCCACAAACAAACTCCTACAAAAGGAAAAAACACATGTTATAGATGTGGCATGAAAGGGCATTGGGGACGTACTTGTCGTACGGCCAAACATTTGGTAGACCTTTTCTAGGCTTCTGTAAAAGGCAAAGAGAAAAATGCAGAAGCAAATTATGTTAATGAAGACAATGCTCCATGTCCTACCCTTGATGTGTCCGATTTCTTTACAATGCTGAAATTGAGAATGATTTCATCTTTGGAGAAAATAACAATGCTTAAATAACCCATCTACTAATGTAATATGTACTACGTTTTAATGTATTTTCTGTTATGTACTATATTTTAAATGACTAGTCATGTACTCTTAATTTTTATCATCAATAAAAGTTTGTATGATATTATTCTAAACTAATCTCATATTTATTTTATGAAGATATGGATATGCTTGAAGTTGGTTCCGAATATCAGTGCCTTTTGGACAGTGGAACAACACACACTATCTTAAAGGATAGGAAATATTTTTCACAACTAAAGTTGTTTCAGGCAAATGTAAACATTATTTCCGGGTCAGCAAAATTAATTGAAGGATATGGAAAGGCTTGTATAATGCTTCCAAATGGAACAAAATTGAAAATCAATAATGCTTTATATTCGAGTAAATCTCGAAGAAATCTCATAAGCTTTAAAGATGTACGCCAAAATGGCTATCATTTAGAAACAATGACAACAGGTCAAAAGGAGTATTTATGCCTCACGGCAGGAAAATCTGGCAAGAAACACATTTATGAGAAATTGCCAGCATATTCTTCGGGACTATATCGTATAAACATACGACCTGTGGAAATCAATATGGTATCTAACCAGAAGTTAGGTGACAAACATTTTATTATTTTATGGCATGATCGGTTGGGACATCCAGCAACTGGGATGATGCAAAGAATAATAGCGAATTCAATTGGACATTCAATAAGAAATGTCAAAATTCCTCGATCGAATGAGTTGACATGCTCTGCATGTTCACTTGGCAAATTAATAATAAGACCATCCATGAACAAAATTGCTATTGAATCTCCAAAATTCTTGGAAAGAATTCAGGGAGATATTTGCGGGCCAATTAATCCGGCATGTGGACCATTTCGATATTTCATGGTTTTAATTGATGCTTCTACACGATGGTCACATGTTAGTCTGCTTTCAAGCAGAAATGTTGCCTTTGCAAAATTACTTGCCCAAATTATCAAATTAAGAGCACAATTCCTAGATCATACAATAAAGAAATAAGACTCGACAATGCTGGGGAATTTACATCCCAAACATTTAATGTTATTGTATGTCAATCGGAATTGATGTTGAACACCCAGTAGCTCATGTTCACACACAAAATGGTCTAGCTGAATCACTAATTAAGAGATTGCAATTGATTGCAAGACCATTATTAATGAGGTCAAAATTGCCATCATCTGCTTGGGGACATGCTATAATACATGCAGCAGCACTAATTAGATTGAGACCTACAGCTTATCATAAATTCTCACCACTACAACTTGTTTGTGGCCGAGAATCAAGTATCTCACATCTAAAAATCTTTGGTTGTGTTGTATATGTTCCCATTGCTCCACCCCAACGAACAAAAATGGGTCCACAAAGAAGGCTGAGAATTTATGTTGGGTTTGAATCCCCCTCTATAATTAAATATCTTGAACCATTGACTGGTGACTTATTTACGGCTAGATTTGCCGACTGTCACTTTAATGAAGTAGTATTCCCAGCCTTAGGGGGAGAGAAAGTGGACCCACACAAGAAAGAAATAGAACTTATTTGGAATGCAACACAATTGTTGATGTTAGACCCACGAACAAATATGTGTGAACAAGAAGTCAAGAAAATTGTTCATTTACAAAGTATTGCAAATCAATTGCCTGATGCATTTGTAGACACAAAGAAGGTGACAAAATCATATATACCAGCAGAAAATGCCCCTGCACGTATTGAAATCCCAACTGATAATAAGGCCATTGAGAATGAATCCCAAGCACACAGAAAGCGTGGGAGACCACTTGGTTCAAAAGATTCTAAACCAAGGAAGTTGAAAAGATTGGATGGAATAGAAAATGAGACTAATGATGTTTCCCCATCAGAAGGTCAAGAAAGACCAAATGTGAATGAAAGTAAAGAAAATGATGATAATCCAAAAGGGGACGAACAAGAAGACAACCCTACGGGAAATGAACAAGATGTTCAAAACATCGATAACAATGAAATTTCAATGAATTACGTCTCTACCAAGACTTATTGGAATAGGAAAGATGTTATCGTGGATGAAATATTTACAAATTCCATCGCAATCGACATTGTGTCCGATGAAAAAGATGTTGAACCAAGAACAGTGGAAGAATGCCGACACAGGAGTGATTGGCCAAAGTGGGAGGAGGCAATGCTGGCTAAGTTGAAGTCACTTGAAAAATGAGAAGTTTTCGGAAAAATAACCTTTACACCAGCGGGTGTAAAACCCGTTGGATACAAATGGGTATTTGTGAGAAAACGTAATGAGAAAAATGAGATAGTTAGATACAAGGCAAGACTTGTAGCCCAAGGATTTTCTCAAATTCCAGGGATCGATTATGAAGAAACATATTCTCCAGTAGTTGATGCAACTACATTAAGATTTCTGGTAAGTTTGACAGTCACAAAAGGACTGCAAATGCGATTAATGGATGTAGTGACTGCGTATTTGTATGGGTCACTCGATACAGACATTTACATGAAAGTCCCTAAAAGACTAAAACTACCAGATAACCGCAAACCTAGACAATTACTTTTCATAAAACTAAAAAGGGCACTTTATGGATTGAAGCAATCTGGAAGGATGTGGTATAACCATCTCTGTGAATACCTTATGAGAGAAGGGTTCAAGAACTACCAAATTAGTCCTTGTGTTTTTATAAAGCGATCACAATCAGGATTCGCTACTATTGCAGTTTATGTTGATGATTTGAATATCATCGGAACCCCAAATGAACTTGAGAAACCTGCAAAATACTTGATGAAAGAATTTGAGATGAAAGACCTTGGAAAAAACTAAATTTTGCCTTAGATTGCAAATTGAGCATTTGAGTCATGGTATTTTTGTCCATCAATCAAACTATACAGAAAGAGTTTTGAAAAGATTTTTCATGGACAAAGAAACCCCAATCAACTTCCCAATGGTTGTTCGTTCTTTGAATATGAAAAATGATCCATTCAGTTCCCGAGAAGAAAATGAAGAAATTCTGGGTCCAGAAGTACCAGACTTAAGTGCAATTGGAGCCTTAATGTACTTAGCTAACAACACTAGACCCGACATAGCTTTCTCTGTGAACTTGTTAGCCAGGTATAGCAATGCACCGACATACAAACATTGGAAAGGAGTCCGACACTTACTCCGGTACCTACGAGGGCCACAAGACCTTGGTTTATATTATGAATCGAAACAAGATGTTGCTGTCATTGGGTATGCAGACGCTGGATACTTATCGGATCCTCAAATTGCCAAGTCACAAAATGGATATTTGTTCACTTATGGCGGCACAACAATATCATGGAAATCAACAAAACAGACATTGACCGCGACATCCTCAAATCATGCAGAGTTGATAACCCTTTATGAAGCAGGACGAGAATGTGTATGGCTGAGGTCGATGATTAGTAATATCCAAAAGAAGTGTGGAATGAAAGCAATAACAGAAAATCCAACCACCATCTTTGAAGACAATACAACATGCATCGCTGAAGTAATTGAAGGATATATCAAGGGAGATAGAGCAAAACATATATCCCCAAAACTATTCTTCACACATGATCTACAAAAGGATGAGGAAATAGATATCCAACAAATTCAGTCTTGTGACAACCTTGCCGATCTGTTCACCAAATCACTGCCTTCTAAGAAATTTGAGCAATTAGTTCACAAAATTGGAATGCGTCATCTTCGTGAACTATGTTGAAATCAGGGGGAGTATTATATGCACTGCACTCTTTTTCCCTTCGATCAGGTTTTTATCCCACTGGATTTTTCCTGACAAGGTTTTTAACAAGGCAGTATATCAAAGCATATAATATTTTTCTTTAAGGCAACCCATACCCCATTTCATGCGAACTTCAAGGGGGAGTGTTGAGAAAGAGCCAAAATGAAGTTCACATAACTTGTAGCTCATGACATGCATTTATTATGGACAATACTTTGTCTAGAGGTACAATCATGTATAGTATTTTGATGGCAATGTTTGCCTATAAATATGTTCACAATCTTGTGAACTATGTAGGTAAGAAGAAGAAAATAGCAACCGATTCTTTATCTGTTCTTTTGCTCTCTTCTATTCATACAAACATACATTACCATCCCATAATTAGAAAGTCATCTTTTAACATATATATACACTACTACATTTTTGATCTATTGCAACCCCTAAATCCGTTGCATTAGGCATCAAAATCCGTGGCATTAGGCCTAATGCAACGGCCATGTACCGTGGCATCTGCTGGCGTTGCAGTAGATCTAATGCAACGGCTTATGACACCTAATGCCACGGCATCACTGATCCGTGGCAATAGACCAATACCTGTTGCGACGGCAACATTATTGCCGTGGCATTAGCTATAATACCTAATGCCACGGTTTCCTATACCTAATGCCAAGGCGCATATACCTTATTTCCATGGTTCCCTATATGCAATGCCACATAGTGAATATACCTAAAGCCAATAATAATAATAAGAGTAATACAATTATATAATACAATTAAAATCAGAATTTTCAAAAAAAAAATTAGAATTTTATCAATATAAATTAAAAGTTTGTACATTGTTATATATAAGGAAAATTACAAAATTAAATTATCACTAGTTAAACTAAGAAAAATACAATTAAAAGTTAAAACTAAATAATTTTTTCCCCCAAACAATATTTTCAGCAATTCTTTGGACAACATTATCATTTATTTCTCTGCTTCTCCAATTTCTCAAGTATAGCAATTCTGGAACAATTTGGGAAGCATCTTCTTCAGCTTCAGTATCCACCTCTAGAGCACTATTTACACATATCCAATGGATCTAAATCCCCTGATAAACAAAATACAAACAAATCAAAATGGGATAATAGAAGAATCGAGCACTCAAATAAATAGACAAATAGAAGAAAGAAAGGAACTTGATGTTTGTTCCCCCCCCCCCCCCAACCCTGAAATTGAAACAGGAGGCTTGGCCCTACTCTTACTGCCATTGATGATAAGTATAAACCTGGGATTATGCACACACAAGAGAAGCATAATGCACACAATATTAGTTTCTCAGTCTTATTTCAATTAGTAAACACAGTTAGCAGCACAAACTAGACATAAAAAATAATACAGACAGAAGATGTGCACCTCTAATCTTTTTGTAATCAAAATCCACAATGAATTAAGCTATGTTTCATGCTTTATAATGTATGTGATATTAGTTCTTAAACAAATTGAAAGGCTTTGTTTCACCCAATGAGAATGTGAGGAACTCTAACTCATTAGATCCATCAGCCATTCGTTTGCTTAGTAAATAGCGTTCTAAAGGAGCATTTTCAATCTGTAAGAATTTCAGCACGATCTTGGCTACATATCTACAAGCACCTAGGATTGTTGAACTATAGAAAATGTCTCAATACGATTACGTCCACTGAAGTTCTGTAATAAGGCTAATAAGGTAGATTTTAAATGGATATTACTTCAAAGAAACCAAATTTAAGAAACTTTCCATACTTCATAATCAACAAGATGAAATAACAGTGAGACAACAGGCAGGCATAGTCTATCAATCAATATTTTCCGAGACAATTGATAAACCTGAGTTTCAAACTAGAAACAACCGAATCCTGCTAGTGAATGACAAATTTGACTAAGCAATGAAAAATTAAAATAAGGCACTACCCACTAAAGTCAAGCAGCTCTAACTTTGAAAAGTTGTAAGCAATAGCAGAAACAAAAGCATTAGTGATGACAGAGCCCAAAACTAATGAGAGCATTCTTAGTTCCTTGAATGAAAGGAAACATCAACCAATAACTCCAATCGATAACATCAACCCACACTCTAATTAACTACAAATAAAAAAATAAAAAGCACATATAAATTTCAAACTTACTAAATAACTCAAACAAAACATGATGGTGAGATAGTCCCTTAAGATTAATCCTAAGAAACAACCTTCACAAAAGACACTTCAAAAATAGTAATGGTGAAATATGAAAAGATTATTAAATAAAAAAAAAATCATGCATCATGGCTAGCCAATTACAACAATTGTATTATATCTGTGCACATATATTATTATAGCCAGATAATGTCACATCAACATCACAAAAACAAACCGTGTATGAAGTTAAATGTTAAATACAATATAAGCAAATAAACCAAAGCCCACTAGTATATTATATGGAGCATAACTACCAGATTTAAGAACAAACTAACATATGCCAGATTCAAAACTGACAAAGTTTCGGGTAAATTTTTATGGATACTCTTCATTGACTATTCTTATCAAGTTTAAGGTTTCAACGGAGCATCCCAGCTTAAGGATTGGATTTACAAATAGAATCACTCGACCTGTCGGCTACAGATTAGAATAACTCTGAACTTACTGTCATACTCCGTAGATCAACCAAAAAATACAGTAGAGTTTGGTTAGAAGGGAAAAATATGTCTGGGTTTATGAAAGCAGAAAATTCAGTGGAATAAGGAAAAATGAAATTAAAAGCCACATTTATAATTAAAATTGTAAACAAACCAGAACAATTACTGGAATTTTTGCTATTTAACATCTTACTTCTCTGATGAGTTGGGTCCTCTCTTCTTGCCGAATCTGACAACTGAAATCAAAAGTAGCATAATGAAAACCAGAACAAGAAAATCAAGCATACATTGAACTTTTAGAAAAATCTGTTTTGGCTACATCAAAGCATAAACTGAAATATGAAAAGTGAAATGGATTAGCAGAACTCCACAAGTAACAAACTTTTCTTTACTTCGTGTAGGTAAATATACACATATATTTACTTACAATTAATCCCACTAACAACAGAAATAGCAATTTCCTTTGTTCCTTCCTCATACACCTGCTTGGACGAGCAATCACCAGAATATACCCTGTCTACCAAACAAGACAAAGATAAACCAAAATTAATAATAAACATACAAGAATTTACATTTCATTTGAGCACAAGCACATACTTACAAACAAAAATTACCCTCCAAAATCATTAAAAATTTCACTCAATCACAACCTCACGGGTTCTTCACTTAACAACCATTATAATTACAATGCAGTCACTTGTCCAACAATATTGCAACTTATAATGTCAAAGTTCGAGAAATGCATGAGCAAAATATCATAATCGTATATTAGACATGTAATAATTTTTACTCAACTACAAATTATATCCATCACAAATTCACAATATCCTTGCAATCCTATACCTCACAAAGGACATAAACACGAGCATCATGCATCAACATAAGATCACGATGTTTCAATGATCTACTAGTTAAAATTTGCATTACCAAATGAATAAACCATGGGAAGTCCAGAGCGTTCTTGAAGACTATTTCTATACAAAATGGTACTATCATTAATACATTCCCAATCAGCAACACTAGTAACAACACAACTTATGCAAAAAACACCCTAAAATAGAAAATAATCAAAACATTTACAACAAAATTAACAACTCACTTTAGTAACCTTAGATTCTCCAAAAATCAACAAAGTCAGTTAATTGCTCACAAGAAAAGCATTGTCATCATTAAAATTTGGTGCATCAACAGCTCATAAAAGCAAATGAAGTACCTTTTTTACCTTATTCTCTGCAAAAATAACACCCAAAAAACAAAAGAAAAAAAGAGAGAGAGAGAGAGAGAGAAAAGGAAACTTTTCTTAATTGGGTTTAATTAAATTAACTGGTAAAAAAACAACAAAATTAAACAATTAAGATCTATGAGACAGAAAAACACGGGGGTTTAGAGGTTATAATCATGGGATTAGGTTGATAATCATAAATAAAAAACTAATCAAGCTTTGCTTGATCTTTCCTTTTAAGTTTCCAAAAAAGATAAAAGCCAATCTGTCAAGCTTCAAACAAAATGAACAGAAAATAGAAGTTCATATAGTTGATTCACCACCCTCCTTAGCAATGCATTGATTAGTTTAATCAGAGACAATTAAATGGCAGCACAAGATCTGATACTACAACTGTAGAGCAAAAAGATTACCAGATCTTATGAATTTACATAACAGAAAAAACAACAATACGTACAAGTATAGAGGTGTAGCAACAACTAATTTAAGAGCTAAAACCAATAACACAATATCAAACTATTTCCACATCTTCGCAAAATCAAATTCCAAGGGATCGGAATTGCAAAATCAGACTGAAATCTTCCTTGAACATTGACAAACACTTCATTAATTTTAGCTTAAAGAGAGAAGAGGGAAAGAAATACCGTGCATGTGGCAGTGAGGAGAGGAGCGGTAGTCTTAAATATCTTCTTAGCTATAATCTGAAATCCTAGAAATCGAAGCGCCATAATGGATACTGCGACCACCGTCACCACCACCATCACCTCCATAAACCCTAGAATACAATAGTCGATGATGATTACAAATCCTTTTTTACAAATCAATTACCTAAAATCAAAAATATGAAAATAAAACAAAAGCCAAGAGGCAAACCCTAGATTGTAAAATTGATAGTCAGTGATGATTTAAAAGAAAAAAAAAAAAAAAAAAAAAAAACAATTTACCCAAAGCTGATTCAATGGAGAACAAAAGGCTCAAAAGCCGTTTCAGGGAAGAGCTTAATGTACGACTTCAATGGAGAATTCAAAATACAACTTGAATGGATATATATTGCAATAGGCTATCTATTGCGACGCCATTGAATAGGGCGTTGCAATAGCCCATTTTTTGGCGTTGCATTTGATCGAAAACGTAGTAGTGATATATATATTATCTCTGTTCTTTTATGGGTGTGATTTTTCCTCTTAATTTTCCCTAAAAACCGTTCCTCGTCTGCCTCCATCCTCTATTTCCTCCATTGAAGCGCCTACCGAGCTTTCTCTCATCCATTAAACCAGTTTTTGAGGTGAGCTATATATTTTTGTACAATTATTGAATTTCAATTTAACAATCTTGGGTTTATTGTTAATCTAATCAATTGTCAGTATAGTCGGCTAATTTTAGCGTTCGGATTATCGAACTATAAATTTAATGTGATTTTGATAATAAAGTTATACAAGTATATATTTGGTTGCTAATTTTACTTTTTTTATACAACCCTTTATCGTAACTGTTAGTATAGAACTATAAAAATTGAAATTTTCTAATTTCAGAGTCTTTTTGTTAAAAGTCCTTTTATACTTCGTATTATTTTGGATGAAAAATTGAAAATGTGAAAATGGACTTGTTTTTTTCCCTGTCAAAATTAAATAATCATAAAACAATATATGGGATGTTCATGTAATATGTACTGGGTTCTTGAAGGATTATGCAATCGAAATTGAGTTCGGGATGTTTGAGTTCATGAGAGAGTATCCATTATTCCGGTTTAGCTGTCAAGGTACACCCAATACTTGATAGTATAATCTTGCACACAAATGAATACTTGTGATAATGAAATGTGTGTTTTGGTGAAGGCTATTTCTAATACCAATAGTTTATAAGAGAATTAGATTGAGTTTTAGAAGTTAGGTGTAATTATCTTAACATCCAATGACCAAAATTATGTAAATGAAGAGAGTAGCTTTAAGGTAATTACTTGTTTGTCTTGTTATTCTTGTGCTTGAAAACGGTTATAATAATGCTCTTGGAGCGCCTTTTCTTCGTTTGTTGATTGATGCTATATTGGTATATTTAAATGTTCAAGAGAGCTTAGGATCACACTAAAAATGTTATATGTATACAGAGTACCATTTTTGCTTTTATGATATATTTCAGTGTTAAGAGTATCAATTTGTAAGTGATAACTAACAACTGTGAAGGGTTCCTACATTTTTTTTTCTTCTAAAAATACGAGGAAAACCAAACATGAATGCCATGGAAGTTGAGACATCAAATTCAGTATCTGCTTCTCTTCCACCAAGGCCTAGAATTGGGGCTTTGAGGGCTCATGAGATGTCTGATGGTCAAGTACAATTAAGAAAGGTGGGTGTTCCTCCTCATCGTTACACGCCCTTGAAAAAAGCGTGGCTCGAAATCTACAACCCAATTTACGAGCAGATGAAAATTGACATAAGGATAAATCTTAAAGATCTTAAAGATCGCAAGGTTGAGCTCAAGACAAGGGCCGACACCCCTGATGTTAGTAACCTGCAGAAGTGCGCCGATTTTGTCCATGCCTTCACACTGGGCTTTGATGTTACGGATGCAATTGCCCTTTTGAGGGTAGATGAACTTTATGTTGATTCAATTGAGATCAAGGATGTTAAGACACTTAAAGGTAGTCACAAGTCCGTACTATTGGGAGGCTTTCTGGTAAAGGAGGTAAAACAAAGTTTGCCGTTGAAAATTCTACAAGGACACGCATTGTAATTGCAGACTCAAAGATTCACATATTGGGGAAGGTAGCGCGGAGTTCACTCTTAGGGTCACCTGCTGGAAAGGTTTATTCAAAACTCACAGCAGTTTCTGCACGACTGGCTGAGAGATGTTGAGCATCAAATTTTGCAAAGATAAGTTGCAGGTTTGTTTTAAAACCCGAGCTTTTCTCCTGCTTTCCTTTCCAAATCCCTTTGGAAGGGGATCGGAGACGAACTAGTACATATTGAGAATTGTATGATGATAATGCTCAAGGATTTTATCTGATTTCACAGAGGTTACAATGTCAATAATAAAAAGAATTTTTTTTTGCTAGAAACTGAATTACACCATAAGTTTCTTTCACAGTATCACTAATTATTTGTGAGCTGTAAATATTATCTTTTAATGCTTAATATCTTTGGTATTAACTGTAAAATTTGATCCTACTTCAATTTCTCCCTTTGATCAAGAGGTATGAAAAGAAATAAAATTCAAAAAGTTGAAAAAACAAAGATGATACTTTTTTTTTTTTAACAAAAACAAACAAAGATGTTACTTTGGACTACTTCAAGAGTACCAAGAGGCAATTAAAATCAAAGAAACGTAAGTTAAAGAAGTGAAATTAAATCAAATTAGATATATGATCAATAAACAAAGAATATATACATACATGAATTATGAAATACATGATTCAATGATTCAAGTTGTGGAGTTATATAGAGACTTGGCTATGAAGAGAGATGCTGCCCCTGCTCCTGCTAGATGGAGTCCTCCCAATATAGATGCTGATAAGCTTGAAAGCAACTTGATAGGCCATGGAGCTGTAATGCGAGATAATATAGGGGATATTATGGCCTCGGTGTGTGATACTGTCCAAGGTGCTTTTTCAAGCGATGGGATGGAAGCTATGGGAGCTCGTTTAGCACTGCTATTTGCTGTGGTCGTGGAAGCTGCTCTAAGGGACGTGACCTTGGAATCAGACAGTGCAAAGGTCGTCTCGTATTTGAAGCAAGGAAAGAAGGAGCACACCAAGTTTTGGTCAGATTATAGCTGATATCTTACATTTAGCTAATGGGTGTAATTTTATGTCTTTCTCCCTTGTTAGACGTAGTGGTAATGTGGTGGCTCACTACTTAGCGAAGTAAAGTACTGTAAGAGTTTTGCTGGTTTGCATGTTTGGTTGCAAATGGTTGGAAGAAGTGTCATCAAACATTCATGAATATGTAATGGTTGATTTTAGCCCCTTAGTTTAATCCTTTGTTGTAATGGAGGTAATCTTGATACTTTTTGTCAATTAATAAAAAAAAAAAAAAAAAAAAAAAAAAAAAAAAAAAAAAAAAAAAGCAAAACCTAAGTACTTCCTTCATCCCATAATACTTGACAAGTTCTCATTTTTGTCTGTCCCACAATACTTGACACGTTACTAAGTATGGAATGAGACCATTAATAAAACGGTTATTTCACCAAATGTCATTGAGTACTTAAAAAATTCACCAAATGCCATTGAGGTTTAGTACAATATCAACAAATGTCATTTCCGTTAGTTGACCCGACCACTTGCCACGTGTCATCTTCTGATTGGTCCGTTTTTTAAAAAAATAAAAAATTAAAAAAACCAAAAAAAATTAAAAAATTAAAAAAAAAAAAAAAAAAAAGAGGAGGAGAGAGAAAATGAGGAACAGTCGTCCTTCCTCCACAATCTCCCCCTCCGGTCAGCCTCCTTTCTTCCCCCTCCACGATTTCCGGCCCCCCTTCCTTCACAATCTCCGGCAGCCGTCGCCTCACTCCGACCACCTTCTCATTCCGGCGATCCTCGAACATTTTCCTGCTTGCGTCTCTCTCTCTCTCAGTTCCCCATTGTAGCGCTTCCCCCTCCACGATTTCTAGCCCCCCTTCCTCCACAATCTCCAGCAGCCGTCGCCTCACTCCGACCACCTTGTATCCCCCATTGAAGCAGCTTCTGAGGTAAGTTGTTGTTTCTTTTACCATTTCCCAAACCTCATTTCCTAAAACCCGACCGACCCCAAACCCAGATTTCTCATCCCGATTCGCCGCTTCTTCTGCTTCTGTCACTCCTCTGAAGTCGCCAAGGGATTTTGGTAACGGTGCGGAGGGTAGAAATTGGTTGGTGTTAATTTGGAATTGGAAATCGGTCTTTGGGTGGAGTGGCTAGAAATCGGAAAAGGAGAGGAAGTGTGATTTCGGGGATGGCTGGGGTTTTGGGCTCCTAATTTCAGGGGGTTTTAGGGAGGGGTTAAGGTGGTTTAGGGGAAGGGAGGGTTCGAGGTTGAGGTGGGTGTCGCTGGATCTGGCACACGTTTTCAGGGGTAGTACGGCGCTAGCGGGAGGTGGTCAAGGAGCAAGGTGGCGGAGGTGGGGGCAGGGTGGTTGGTTTTAATTTGGTGGTTTTTTTTTTTTATTATTATTATTTTTTAATTTTTTTTAAATATTTTTGGTTGTTTTTTTTTATAAACGGACAAATCAAAAGGTGACACGTGGCAAGTGGTGGGGTCAATTAACGGTCAACTAACGGACAAAGACGGTCGACTAACGGAAATGACATTTGGTGATACTAGTCGTTGGAGCACGCGCAATGCGCGAGCCCCCTCGACGGTATGATAATTTAATTGGTTGATTAATTCATTAATTTTAACTATATATGAAATATAATATGATGTTTTGTTTTAATGTAGTAAATGATTAACGCATAGTTAAATTTAAGTATGGACGATGTGCTACTCGTTTAGTTTAATTTGTGTTTATATACTCTATTGGATAATGTAAATTTCATTATATAATGATCTGTACATAGTACTTGCAGAAAACAAATGATAATATTTTCAGCATCCTTATTAGTTAAAGCAATTTAGACTTTGTTGAGTTTTAAATTATAGATACCCGGTCAATGTTTCTATATGTTTACAATGAATGAGAATCTTAGAGGTGTCAGTGGTTTAGTGTACTTCATGTTTAAAGATTTCACATGGATATAGTTCAGGTAGAGTTTGTGGTAGTTGTATGTATTTTTTTTTTTTTGTTTTTTTTTTTTTTTTTTTTTTTTTTTTTTTTAAGAGAATTTTTCTATATAAGATGAGTTTTATACTTGTTGCAAGAGATGGTGTAATGCATATGGTCTAGGGAATTTATGTGGTTTTTGTTGGATACGAATTTGTGTTAGTTAAATGAAAGTGATTGTATTGTTAATTTTAAATTTGAATAGTAATGTTACAAATTTAACTTTGACTTAAATTAATACTATAATTTTGAGCTTTCATCTTGGCTAGTCTATTGTCTTGGGTTCAAAATTAAATCATTTTAAGTTATTGTAGGTTTGAATGTGAATGTGAAATATTATGGTAATTTGCTTGCTTTTGTAATAGGTTGTTGTAGGTTTTTGTTAAGTGAACTAAACGAAGTTTGGATTGCTACATTTAGACAATTAGCATTTGAAGAATGGTAGCTATACTAAACTAAGTAACAAAAGTTACTTTTCCTTTTTTTTTTAATAAGTATATCGTATGGTTGGTTTATTGTTTTGTTAGGCTAGTGATAATGCTTTGATGAAGTGGATATTAAAAGTTGAGGAAGAGCATGAGACTTTTGCAGTATATGTCTTCCTTTGTTATGTACTTTTGAAGTCATTTAAATTATTTTATGTAGTATTTTTTAATTGTTTCTGTATCTTTTTCCAGGAAATTTAGGATTTTCTATGGCATAGATAGAGTGCCATGGGATATCACTATTGAGAAAACTTGTATATATGTGTTAGGTTAACATATTGAAATGAGAATAGAACTATATGAACAGCTTAGGATATGGGAAAATTACTAAATGTCAAAGTTGGACATTATTACATTTAGAATTGTTCTTTCAAGTACCTGAAAAGAATCTAGAATAGTTAGATATTTTAAGTACTTTGAAAAGTATTTTGGTATTTTATTTATGTCTAGGGCTGGGTGTAGTATCAATTCTGGTGTAATGCAGATTTTATAGAGTGATTTGTTAAGTATATATTGCTATCTCATCTGTGGAAATAGATAAGAATATTTCTATTTGTGGTAGATATGCCATAAGTTTAAAGTGTTTCGGTTTTGGGAGATGTACTTGTACAGTTAAAAGGCACAAGCTTTCATAATGTTAAAATGCATATAAAAATAGCAGTAGATTATTTTGATCTATATTGTTCAGGTTCAAAACTTTCTTTTGGAGGTGGTGCAAAGATGAGTACTAATGTTCCAAGTTGCATAATTCAATATAAGAATTACCATAGATCTTCTTTGGTATTGTTTTTAACTTGTGTATTTGTGTATGTGTGTTTGTCTTTATTTTTGTGTATTATGTGTGTAGAGAGACTAATTTTGATTTTGTGTATGTGTGTTTTCCTTGTGCATATAGCCTCTTCCTAATAATTGGAAGTCTTTTGTTTTTGCTTTTTCGGCTCCTGTTCGAGTTCAACGTGGTCCTGGAGGGCCAGCGTGGAATGTGGAATTGCTCGGTGCTAATATTAGTGAAACACATGGTCTATTCATGTATTCTGGTTGGGAGAACTTTGTGGCTGACAATCATGTTGAGCATGGTGATATTCTGAGTGTGCGTTATGTTGGTCAGGGAGTTTTCCATATTCAAGTGTTAACAGTTGTTGATGATGATGATGATGATGATGATATGATAACTAAGAAATCAATTGTTTCACATATGATCTAGTTGAAGTCAAGGTTTCTTGTTTCTAGGTATTCTCAGAATCATTGTATTAAAACATAAGTACTTGATGCTTTCTCTTTGTTTACTGTCTAACTGCTTTAATTTGAGTTTCAAGTGGTAATAATGGACTTCATATGATTTGGTTGAAGTCAAGGTTTCTTGTTTGTAGACATTATGAGAGTCATTGTAATAAAACATAAGTGCTTGATGCTTTCTCTTTGTTTACTGCCCAACTACTTTAATTTAATTTCTAAGTGATAATAATGGATTTGGTCATAAGTTAGTGAGTTTTGGTAAATAGAAAACTTAAAAAAGAAGTATATAAGTAAACTTCATATTGTATAGACAGATATCCTAATTTAAGGATATATTTACATTGATTTCAATTTAAGACTAAGGCAATGTATGCCTACAATACTTTGTACAATAGATAATATATAGGCTAAGCTAAGACTTTGTGCCCAAAACACATTTACTTCTCTAAAGTAGTGTGAGTTCTTAGCATTAACTACTTAGGAACTGCTATATGTATATTAGTAGTGTTTCTAGAGAACAGAAAGCAAATTTAATTTTCCCTTAAAAACCCCAAAATATCTAGTCCTTTCTGCAGGATCTAATACATAACTGACTGCAAAAGACATTTTATAATTCAGCTACAGAGGAATACTTTCATCAGCAAAAGTTGTTCTATATGTACATAGTTGGAATTGCAATCAGCTATGGCTGATTTAAAGTGTTGGTGGGGGAGTCTTTCTTCTCAAACTCTTCTAGGCTAGGAGTTTCCACAGACAAAGTTGGTTTGAGCTTCTTTTTGACATCTTGTTCCTCAGATGCTACAGCTATGCCAAGGCAGATGTTGAAGTCCTTTTCATAGAGCTACTGCGAGTGCGAGAGAGCTAAGCCCATGTAGGAAGTGGCCTTTTTGCAGCAGTTGGATCAGAAATTGTGAGCGGAGGCAAGGTTGCCTTTTCTTCAAAGAGTTATTATGGAAGCTTGTATTCTTGAAACTGAGCAAATTCAACTAAAACATCATCAGGCATATATTCAGGGATCTGGCTGTTATCAGTGGCTGATCCATATTCTAAGTTTATTGTTTTAGAATAATAAAAGAAGTTAAGTAAATCTAATTAAGAAAGTACTCAAAAGAACAAGCCATTATAAAAGGTTAAGGAAATAAATTTTCTAATAACATAATACTCACAGTCAATTTTTCTTATCTAATGTTGCTCAAGTACTATAGAAAGAAAAAAAGAATCTCAATCAATGACTAAATAGATAATCTAAAATAGTGAAAGAGGATTGTTTTATTGCAGACTTCATATCGTACATGTAAAAGTTTTTTGGGTATTTTTTTTTTTTGTTTCTGCTTGTTTGGACAATGGAATTGGAATCTTGTGTTGTTAGATTAGAATTTCTTACAAATTCTGATGGAATGCAATTTTTGAGTTCATTGCTTGTGTAAATCTTATGCCTTGTCTTATAAAAGTATATGTGTTACTTATCCTATGTAAAGTTGTGTTAATAATAGGAAGTTACAATAAAATCTGCTAGTATAATGTTGTCTACAAGTGTTTGAAGCGTATAAGTAATAATGACAAACTAATGAAAAAGCAAGTAAGTACTATAATAAACTTATTTTATATATCATTGTAGGCTGAAATAACGATTCAGTACAGGAGTTCAGATTTCATACTAAGGCAATATATGCTATTACTGCTATGTACATTAGATAGTTGCTACATTAGACTATGTTCTTACTTTGTGCCCAAAATACTAATTTAGCTGCATTTAAGCTTAGCATTACATACTACCATGCATATCAGCATTGCTATATACAATATTGGTGTTTATATGGAACAATTTTTATGGCCTATGTTCCTTTTATACACCCAAAAGATTTATGCCTTTTAATAAGTAAGGCAATATTTAGATTAGAAACTGCTGGATCATACTTACTACTGAGATCAGGTTATTAGGGTAAGCAAAGGATACTGCCTATGTACAATGTAGGCTTCCTTGGAGTTCATTCTTTGTGAAGAGTGCTAGTAGGTGAAACTTCTTCTCCAGTGGATTCTGTCTTATCAGCTTGAATAGGAACAACTAGCTTTGCCTTCTTTCTACGATCATGTTCCATAGGTGCAGAAGTTAGTTCTGAAGTAGTGTCAATGAGTGCTTTGTACTGTCTTTGCCGATGCTTCGTTTACGAGAATGTTGTACCCATGTTGGCAACATTCTCATTGAACCAGTTGGTTCAAAGGTTTCTGGTTCCTTGATTTGAAGGGGCTTGAACATCAGTTGTTGTGGTTCTGGGCTGTTAGCAGTCTTGGTGTACTGTTCAATTTGAACAAGCTCAGCAAATGCGGCATCATCAATTGCATCAGGATCTTGGCTGAAACCAAGAGTTGTTTCATAATCAGTTAGCAAAGGTTGCTTACCATGAGCTTTCACTTCCAGATTAAGTTCATGTTGAACTTTTTCTAGATTTTCAATTGTGGCTGCTTCTTCATTTGTGGAATGAACAACAGATATTGTATGTGCAGTTGTAGGTTGTGCAGCTTCATCTTCAACTTCAATTGCTTTCAAAATCCATATGAGCACATTGTTTGATGACAGTTCATTTGTTGGGCCCACTTTAACAAAGAAAGGTTTTGTTGAAATGAGTGCTGCTATTTCTCTAAAAGAAATTAACCTGTATGTAATGGATTATAAAGGTATTTAAGTGCCAAAAGATTTGCAGTTAATTTATTTATAATCTAAAATGAAAGTTAATGTAGCTAATTGAAAATAAGTTATGGTAAAGGCAAATCAATTTGCAAAAGTAATTTTAAAATTTAGTTAATTGATGAATTCTTACAGTGTTCTTAATGCTGCATATTTCAATTGCTGGCTTTCTGAAGAGTCTTTCTGTGTCATTGTTGAAAGAAGTGAATGTCATTGTACCAGTTTCATCTTTTGCTTCAAACTTGAAAGTTACTCTGATTATGGTAGATAAAATTAGTGAATAAGCAAGTTAAAGACTACAACTAAAATGGATTAGAGGTTAGGCTTATTACCTATAAGTAGAGTAACTATCTCCTTTTATGCAAGAAGGACAAGGAAAAGGAGTTCCTATACGAAGATTAGTTCGTTTACCGCAATTGACACAACCAACATATGCATAAACTTTGCTCAGGTTAGGTTCTGGAATAGTCACTTTGATCCAGAATGTTTCATCTTGCTCAACATTTCTAGGCTGTAAATGTGTTTAAGTATCAACCTTGGTTAGTAAGGTACAGTGATATTTGTAGCATGATATAAATGATAGATCAGTAGCAGTAGCTGATTATATATTTTGAAGGATAGCAACCTTTTTGTTCCTCAAATCTGCTATACTGATGATTGTTTTCTTAGCACTTAGATATTTGATATTCAAGACACTTGCTTGCCTATCCTGCAATACTTGTGGGTATAACTTGATCCTACATTAAAAATAAAGGATGACTAAGTATCCAGTGTGCATACAACTACTATTTAACAATGCAATGTGTAAAGTGTAAAAGAACTACCACTCGCGAAGCATATCTACTCTTGTTCCTTCTGGTTCGTGGATAATTCGAGTAGACATAGTAGTTGTCAAAGTAAATCCTGCACAATAGATTTGTATCCATAAATAAGCATATTATATGTTATATACTTTGATTTGTAATCTAAAGTTTTGATGATCAACCTCTTGCAGTCAAAGCTTTTAGAGCAGTGAATCCAACAATATTGAATGTTGCAGCCCAATTATTTAGTTCGTTGCAGGCATTGATGGTAAGATCATTCCACGTAGAAACTGTCACAGAATGATCTTGGCTGGTGCAAGGAGGAAAAAAAAAAGGTTAATGATATGTTGTATTTATTTATAAAGAATCAATACAGTTGCAATGAAATAAATGAATAGGTGAACCTTGAGTCAGTGATGACTATTTCACAAACAGGACTTTCACGGCCCCACGAATTGGGTATCATTCGCGCTTGTTCTTCAACAAAAAGGACTGTTGCAGCTACATCTAAATTACGGAAAAAGAAATTATATTGGAAAATTGTAAAAGCAATAATATATTGGAAATGAAATTATGTACTGATGTTGTTTAAGATATTACCATATCTAGCATCAGGTTCGGGTGCCCTTGGAATACTTGCTAGGGGCTGATATTTAGGCAATATAGGATCAATTTCAGCATCCAAGCGCTGCACAACAGTCTGATGTCCAATTGTCATTTGATATGGAAGTTCTTCCAAATTGATCTTGTATTGATCATCAACAGGAGAAATAGGTGCTTTAGAGATTTCATATTTTGCAGTTGTATGGAAAACATCGTGGTAAGCTTGTACTTGTTCTCCAAATAAAGCACAGCGCATCTTATTTTTCTGTTAAATATGTAAATCAAATATCATTAAAATCATTATCAATAAGTATTTTTCATCAAATATTAAAACTTGGTCTGTGTTTTTTTATTTATTGCTTCTTATTAATTCTAATTGTTGAGTTCATAATATTGTGAAATGAGGTGCGGATGATGTGGTTAATTCTTTTTTCCCCCTTTTTTTTTCCTTTTCCGTTTTTTGTCTTTCGTTTTGTAGATATAATTTAGAGTACAACCTTAGTAACACATGCTATGTACATGGAATTTGTATGAATATGTAAGTTTTTTTGTGAAAAATATAACCATAGAAATCATGCTACATATAACGATGCATCAAATCAAATATGTTTAAAATTTCTAGACTTATTGCATAATAGCCAGTAATCTTAAGGATATATATCAAATAACTTGAGGTTATCAAGATTTCAATGGAATACAAAATACAATAAACATATAAACTTGGTTATAGTTATGAGAAATTGATACCTTCTCATCTTCAAGGATCAATGTTTGATGTAGTGTCCCTGATTTTTTGGAAAAGGTTGTGCTCTACCTTTTTCAGCTACTGTAACCTTTACTCTATAATCTTTGCTCTGAGGAGTTAGTTCATCTAAGTATACTGGTTCCAACTTCATAGTGCACAAGTTTATGGTCAACTTAGTTGGATATGTTTTTGCAGAACTACAAATAAACAATAGGTTAGATTATGAATTACTGAAGCAGCTAAGAATCTGAACATGCCTGATGATTTAGAAAGGGGATAATATATTTGCATGTTACTGAGGTCCAATGGTGTAAGGGTGAAGGTTTTTGAAAGGAAAAGTAAAGCTAAAAGTACAGGAAATGATAAATTATCCCAGGAAGTGATAGATTATTCACAAAAGTGCTAAAAGATATATATATATATATATATATATATATATATATATATATATATATATATATATATATATATATATATATATATATATTTATATATATATATATCCAAAACTTTCAAGGAGATAGTATTATATTTTTGTCATTAATTGCATTATAATTGTTTACTTCACATGGATAATGCAAGTAGAGAAAGAATCATGTAACGCAAAGGTGCTTAAAATAGTGTAGACACTGAAGAAATATGTAGTGCATGTAGGAAACAGAATTTGAACTACTAACAAACTAAACTTTTAAAGAATATGGAAAACACATGATTCATGCAACTATGCAGATATGGTTGTAAGAGAATGAAAACAGAAAGCAAGGAATTTAATAGCATGGGGATCTTAGCATGGAAAGTTGTATAGCAGACATGTATAAAGAATAATTTGACATAAATGTGGATAATAAATAATTAACAGTGAAGCATATTCATGTCAAGTAGTTCAATTCAACGTGTAAAGTATCTATAAATGAAAAAGAAATTAATGGTAGACGATAGGAAGAAGACATACCTTTATTAAAGAAGAGTTATCAGTAGTAGAAGTGGTACTTTGAAAGCAATAAGTACTAAAGTATTTATAGGCAAAAAGAGGCTATTAAAGTCGGTGCTCTGTAGCAACAATTACTGTTGACTGTAGCAGCCATACTTAGTATGTCTAGTAATAGTAGTCTAGTACATGAGATGTAATTGCTTTACTTGTTTGATTGGTATTCTGTTTTTCTGCCAACACACGCTATTCCTTCTGCAATGTCTGACGATCTTAAAACACAAAACTGGAGGCTGAAGCTCACTTTCTATACATAGATGTTTTACTGTTGTATACTCTTATACCTGTTACCGGTTTACCCACCCTTCTTCAGAGTCATCATTCATCACAAACATGTCTTCCATTGTTAGTATTGAATGATGTGCAGCAAAATTATACAAGGGGTACTTGTAGTTACAAATGCTTTGTACTTGACAGAGAGTAGGTAATCTTCTAAAATTTGTTTATTTTTTGTGGATATAAAATAGATAAAGTACAAGATATAAATTAAAGTAAGAAAATTATCTAGCAAAAGTACTTATACTGTATACAAATTTTACAAATGTTATATCTATAGTTAATTTGACCATTCTTTATGTTGCTTGTAAAATAAGATATCTACAATTGTACTTGTATAATTCAATTTTTTTTTATTTTTTTTTAATCTTCTAACATAAAATTTAGCCATTCAATCTCAAAAAAACAATATAGCCTAGGCCATTGGATATAGCATTTTCTCATTGTGAGTTGCATGTAAATTGGGCCTAAGTCATACTGAAATTGTAGCCATTAGCTGAAAAATAAATAAAATAAGAAGGAACTCATTAAATACATTTTTTATATAAACATATTTGTATAAGCTACATGTACTTATCTGATTGAAACTGAAAATTTAAACTTCTAATCTGCACTAATACAAGCATTTGTTCCTATTTTACCTATACAATATTAATAATAGCTATGTAATCAAATACTCTTAGTCTGTAGAATACTTTTAAAAAGTACATTAGGTTCTTACCATAACAAGCTCCATACATTACAAGTTCAGACTATTTTTATTTACCTTATTGATAGCATTCTAACCTTTAGTCTGAGCAGAATCCAAAATCAAGAGACCCTACAATGTAAACCAAAAATTGTCAGAATTAATGAATTAATGTGTAAAGCAACATGACATTGAAATCAATAATTGAATGTAATTGCAAGCATATTTATTTGTGTTCGAAAGATAGGAAGATTACCTTAAAATTAAATAACCTTAACTATGGTGGAGAACATGATGAAGTACCAGTTCCATAACATATTAAATAATACCAGCTAATCGCAAAACTTCATATGACACTACATTTTTAACAACATTATGTGGATTTTGGTCAAAGCAAGAGATGTTCAACATACAATTGACCATGAAAGAAGCAAGAGCGAGGTAAGTATATTGACACTTGACTGAGAGTTTGTCCTTGAGACTTATTGATTGTCATTGCAAAACTCAACTTGATAGGGAATTGCTTCCGTTCAAACTAGAATGGATAATTAGTAGAACTTGAAGGCCTTAGATTAATTATATGAATGAAGACATGGTCTCCTTTATAATGTCCAATTGCAATTACACATTTGGAAAGAATCTTTTGCAAATAAGTCGAGTGCCATTACATAAGCCTGATGATGGTAAGATATTCCGTAGCAATATCACTGGGCAATTCTCTTTTAGTACAAGTTCGTGTGGACTCATACCTCCTGGACAGAGTTTATTCATAAACTCTGTGGGATATATACTGCACATATCATTTAGCATCATATCAAAACTCTTGTAAGTGACAATGTCACCAGGGAACTTGTCAACCATAACTGAATTGATAGAATCAACATCATCATTCATTGGAGTTAAAATTGCCCTTGTTATGAAAACATCATCCACAAAGCCACCTTGCATGATTTCAGGGAATGTCGTTTCTGTCAGATTAGTTATTAAGCTTGTGTCATCTTCAAGAGAATGTGCAACTTGAATTGGCAAATCAATTAATGCGATTTCAGTGGACTGTAATTGACCATTTCCCAAGGCAAGTAAGAAAGAGGAATATGCAGGATCTTCTCGTGCTCGAATATTTTCTGTATGTTTAAACTTTATGAATGTCTCCCATAAATGTGAAGTCACAATACTTGTCTCTACTGCCTCTTTCATTGTTTTTTGAGGAACAACTGGTAGAACTTGTTTGAAATCACCTCCAAAGAAAACTACCTTCCCACCAAAGGCAGCTGTTGTGTTACATATATCTTGTAATAGTAAATCGAGGGATTCAATATTTTGTTTTTTTGCCATTGAAGCTTCATCCCATATAATTAATGTGGTTTCCCTTAAAAGTGCTGCCAGACTACCCTGTTTAGGAACAACACATGCTAAGGATATATCACTGTCAAGAGGTATTTTAAACCTTGAATGACCTGTACGACCAGAGGGAATATTTGTTGCACCAATGCCTGAGGTTGCTATGGGCAATACAATTTTATTCATCAAGCAAATCTCTGCATACAAGGCATTATATAAGAAAGTTTTTCCCGTACCTCCAGGACCATCTATATATGAAAAAAGCACCTGATTTCCCTTTTGTGACAAATTCCATGATACATTTGAAAGCAGCATTCTGTGTAGAATTTAATCTAGATCAACAAGTAAGGAACTCCTCTGGAATAGGCGCATCAAGAGCATCTATAATACCCTTTGTTCTTCTGAAACCATCATCAACTTGGCTATTTAAATGATCTAAGCCAAATGTAGCTAATGATTTTCCCATTGCTTCAAGATGTTGTTCAAGAGACCTAACAGTCAGCTAATGGACTTTTTGCATATCATCTGGCTATCTGTAATGGAAATCCTAAGATAAGGAAGGGAAAATTTTGTTCCATAAACCAGATGGATCACTCACTTGACAAAATATGAGCATTGTTGCAAACAAACGGCGCAAGGCTACTGGTTGTTAAACTTCAAGAGCTTCAGTCAAAGCTAAATCTACTACATCATCTTCTTCTATCAAGCCTAATTTAAGAGCAGCCTCTTGAAAAGTAGGACAGACATAACCTGTAATACCCTGTATTTTTATACATATTTTAAATTAATAAGTATTTCTTGAAGTATTTAAACAATATGAAATAAATTATTTAGGGTTTCTTCAATACAAAAAGAATGATTTTAATTAAAAATATATTTTATTATTTAATAATCTTGAAAATATTGGATTTTATGATTTAAAATATTAGGGAACATTATTTTATATTAAATAATTTAAAGTCAAAGTTTTAAAGAAAGTCAAATCCTAATTTGATTAGGAAAGGGATTACTAAGGGAAGTAAGTAGGAGGATTGAGAGAGAGGGTATAAATACCCCTTATGTGCCTAGGGTGGAGTTCACCCAAAGGTAAATTCTCTCTCTCCTGTTATTTTATTTTCCCCTTAATTTTCCCCTTTCCCTTTACTTTATTAATTTAATTATTTATTGTTTAACCACCACACATGCCGGTCACCACCACCAACCTTCGCCGGTGGCAGCAGCCACCAGGCAGCGTGGCAACGGCGGCCAGGTGGTTGCATGTTGCGTATTCTCCGTTCGTAATTTTCTTAATCTCGATGTAATCACGATTAAATTCTAACTCGTCCGATTTTTACAAAAAAATAGTGTTTTTCGTGTGTAAACAATATTATAAACAAAACTCACTACATATGGTGGTGAGCACCACCCTTTCGTGGCAAAATTCGGCCTTTAAATATGGTTTTCGAGCAGTTTTTTATTTTAACGAAAGATATATGTTGTTTTTCTTATTTTAATTAAATCTACCCTAAATCCAATTGTTGTTTTTGGGTTTTGTGATGATTATTAGGATGTTTAATAACAAGTATTTTAATTATAAATTTCAAATTTTGGTTTTTAATTAAAAAGCCCCAAGATTGGAAACCCTAGGTTTCTAAATTAATGTTTATGGATGGAATTTGATTGTGGTTGATTGAAATTATTAAAATTAATGTTTTTAAACCAAATTGCAGCAATTTTATAAGTTTTATTAATGCTGGAATTTTTATATATAAGTCTAATTAAAGTCTCTTGAAAAGATCTTTAATTACCCATTTAATTGGGGAATAAAGTAAGGGTTTTAGATAAAAATTCAGATTATTTTAAAGGGGTTTTTGAGTGATTTAAAGAGAGTATATATTGCTGGAATTTTGTGTTAGAAGGGTATTAATACTCCTTTATAATTGTGGTTTGTAGAAGACTTCCAAGTGAGTGACTTTGTATAATCGTGGTTATTTTGAGATCGTATTCGAGGTACGTTCGCGTACTTGGTGAAGTTTAAGTGTATAGAAGCATACTAGGCTTTGTTAAATTAATTCCAAGTAGTATCATGATAGGTGTTGGATGAAATTTGTTGATTGGATTACTGTTGGTGAATGATTTGTGATGATGAATTATTTATGGTGATTTGGTGATTGGAATTAATTATATTGGCATGTTGATATTGAACCATACTTTTATTATTGGCATGTTAGAAAGCATGTTTGGTTAAACTGGATGTTTATCTTGGTTTGGATTATGGAAGAGGAATTTTATTATGGTTCATATAATTTTTGTTGATGCTATAAGCATGAGGAAAGAGCTATTTAAGTGTCTTAGTACACATGGATAAATTATATTGCGGTGCCTATGTGCACTTAAGGTGTTTCTAACACCAAGGGATAGGATTTGCGGTGCCTTATGCACTTAAGGTGTTATTTTAACACCGAGGTAGTTTAAAAAGGATTCCACACTAAATTTATGTGGTCACTAATTATTCAAGAATTTAAATTGGTATGTTTAATTGCTTGAGTGAATTGTAATGTTTGGTTGTGTTGTGTTTGAGAGTCATCACCAAGTCTAATAATTTGTAAATCACGTAAAGTGAAAGAAATTACACACCAAAACTCTTGGAACGTATATACCTTGAGTATGAACATATGGGGGGGGTTATGCGACTTTATATTTGACCATAACTCCTACTGGGGGTACAGGACGCTGTACTTTCCATTTTTATTATTTATTATGCGCAGGATCTAGTCACTTCATGTGACATTTGCCTACCCAGTTAGCTCCCGGTGTAGTTTACCTCAATTTATTTGAGGCAGGTAGTTGGTTGGAAACCCGTTCGATGTGTAATCAAAAAATTAAATAAATATTAGTTAGTAGTCGAGTCAAATGATGAATGTTGTGTGCTTGTAAACAGGTGCATCGAGGTAAGTTGTATGTTGATAAGATGAAAGCATGTTAGTGTGTGCTAATTACGCTTATGTACTCAGCTTTGCTGATTATGTGTATTGTGTGTTTGTCTTGCCTTGTCTTTACCTTGGCCCTACGATAACCCATTTCTGATGGCGAGTAGTGGGGAAAAGTAGAGAGAAGCTTTTCAGGTGATGAAGCATACTCATGATGGGCCTGAGTGAAGAGGGAATCATGCTTAGTTCTCATAAGAATATGATGTGTTATTGCTTTGAATTGTTATTATTATTTATGTTGATTGTGAGACTAATGCAAAAGGATTTTCAAGTGTTTTGGTTTAAGGGCCTACAATGGTTCCAAGTTGTATTTTGTCTTTGTTTGACTTTTATTTTTGTTGGTTTGACTTTTAAAGTTGACTTGATTTTAAATAGTTTTAAAGGTAGTCTTCCGCTGTGTGTCTTTGATAATTGCCTTAGCCGTTTTCACGGTGGCGGTAATGTCTTAGATTTTCCTTTTTCGTATTTTAAAAAAGGCAAAACAAGTAATTTTAAAGGGAAGGAATTTCTAGGGTGTTACATAACCATTTAAAGTTCGTAAATTCTCAAAAGATGTAGGACTTCTAACGTTCAACAATAAAAGGCGCAAGAAAAAACGTTCACCTTCTGCAGGGTATACAAAAGCCAATCTTCCTAGTGCATATCTGTTTATAACCCTGTCAGTCCATACTTTAGCCTTTGCATCCCATATTAAATGTTCACAGAATTCACTGTATAGATAACCAGTACCACTTTCTACTGCAGCATTCATTGCAAAGAATTCAGTTAGCTGAGTCCTTGAACGCTTAGAGTCAGAAATAACAGTGTTTAACCTCTCATGCGACCAAAGATGAACTGTTTGCATATTGGGAAGATGAACTTGTAAAGGTAATACTGATGGAGAAATCTTAAACAAATCAAAACTAAATATTTGCCAAGCAGCTTCACATGGAGAAACCCATCTTCCTGACTGATATTGTTCAATTTCATCTACAGAATCATCATTAGCAGGGTGAACATTATAAGAAATCCTGTCATGTCCCTTGTAAACATATTTATAGAGATATTTTACTGCCTTGACCGTAGAGCAAGCTTCGACATTAATATGAGAATCAAACAACATAGACAAATAAGGATTGTAAGGAATCACCCATTGGTTGTTTAGCTGTGCACCACGAATAGTGACATTTTCCCCAGTATTTCTTCTTCAGTATATAGGATAACCATCTTTATTTGTACTTGTTTCAGATGCATATGGTCTAGGGAATTTATTCTTACAGTTTAGCTGTTGCCCTTTTTTCCGCATACATGGACAATGCGAATTTAATGAGCCACATGGACCATGCATCATGTGTGCTAGAACAATCCTCCGAAGAATAGGGTTAGAAGTATATGGAATTTCAACACATATAAATTTATCATAATCAGCAAGGCACTTCAGCTTGAATTCTGGTCTTAAGATTATCAAGAAATGAGCATGTGGAAGGCCTCGTTTTTTAAACTCTACAACATACACCATAGCTACAACCGTACCAAATACCTTTTTCTCCATAATTTCTCTTTTCAATGCAAGTAGTTTTATTCTAAAGATCCGTGCTACTAAATCAGGACGATCTTGGGCTGCTTTACCAGGTGCTAATTCGGACTTTATTTCTGGCCAGTTAGCATTACATGTCATTGTGACAAACAAATTAGGCTTACCAAATCTTTGCACCAAAGCCATGGCATTAAGATACCGTTTTTTCATATCCTGAGGACCTCCTATGAAACTTGGAGGCAGGATTACTCTTCGACCAACACTGTGCACTTTAGTTTCTCCACTATCTAGAGAATCAAGGATTCCTTGATATAAATCAGCTCTAATGGTTGACTGGTTATTGCGCAGATAGTCAAGCCTTGTATTCTCTATCTTGACATACATGTCAACAATGTATTGTTGTAAACATCTACCAACTCTCAGCAAGAAATTGTTAGGCCGTATTTGCAATCTATATGCATAATATTCTCTTGGAGAAATGAATTTATCAGCACGCGTATGCTTCTTCTTTGCCTCTATAAATTGTAAATGCATGTTTTTAAGTATTATAATATAATAATACACTTGAACATAAATATAATCGTGTACTTACGTATTTCTTCCTGACTCAATAAGTCTTCAACACTGTGGACAGCGCATGACATTATTGGATCAGGGTATAAACTTGCCTGCCTTCTGTCAGCATGAGATGTTTTCTTTAGCCCTTGCATCCAATCGCATTCTCCACAAGGAAATAACAATGGATATTGTAATGGTTCATAACACCCATAGTTGTGGTAGATTCGATGAGATTCACAAGACTTACCAGATACAAGTATGTGAGGGCTTAAAGTATCACTTGATGAAGCACTGTCTGGCCAAATCACAGCAACATCATCAACAGCTGAGGCATTGTACACACGTTGATCATATACTGTATTTATATTCAATACAATACGTGTGTCTTCAGCTACATCTCTTTCTTTTAAAGAATGGAAAAATGCAGCATATGGATTCTGCTGAGAAACACTCATAAGAATATCAATTATATCTTGCCTTAATTCTAGAAAAGACCCAACCCTATTCTCAGTTTCATGTTGGCCATCATAGAAATAAGTTGCAAGTGTTTAGGTGGCCCATCATCAGGTAATAAATCAGGTACAAAATGATATAGTTGGCCATGCAACTTGAACGCATAAATGCCCTTGTATGTACTTGCATCAAAGTTTCCACCTATGGAACTAAATGCAAATAGATTATTATATAACCGAGCATACTTTTGAAAGTGTACACCATCTTCTTCCAGTGATGTGAATAAGCGAATAAGTTCAGGAGGGTACTCATTTACAGCTAGTTGGATATCTCCATCACCACAGCAGAAATGGACAGTCTCACTTTCAAATTTTTTTGCAAAGCATTTTAAACAATAATGAGGTGCACACAAAGTATGTGACTTTTTGGGTAGCGGCTGACCAATCATTGCTGCAGGTATACCTATGTACAATACAAGATATAAATGGAAGTACATAAAAGCTTCGAAGATACAAAACAAGACAAAGTAGCTGTAATTTTAAAACATACATTTTTCTTTCTGTTTTGGAGCTTTTTTTTACTACCTTCTTAGCCACAGTAATACCTTTTCCACTACAAGGTAATCAAAGACACCTAATATATAATTAGTCTAAATATCATTACATTTGATATTATATACACATACCTCTTTGCATGTACGCTTCCATTTTTTTTAGTGCAACGATTACGTTTAGTCAACTGCGTCTGAGATGTGCTACCAATTTCTTGTTCACTGCATATATGCAAAGGCAATAAGAACAATAAATTTTAAAACCAATTTTAAAATATCCCTTCTTCTGCTCTTCCTCCATCCCTGAGATGTCGAAAAGAGAGGAAAGGAAGTGAAGCTGAAGGCTATGATTCTAATTCTAATCAGTACATAAAGTAGCTGTAGTAAATTACAAATGGACAATGGTATGCAGAATTTGCAAATGCAAAATAAACAACATGCACAGTAATCTGGTTAAGTCTATAGGAAAATATTGACAGATTTTGAATGCAAGTACATCTCTGAATTATGATTAGCCTTTAACTTATAAGTAAATATTAGACACAGAACTTTAACTAACAACAATAATATACCTATATCTGTAAAATTCAGATGATTCTTCAATTAAACGTCTTCTTTTAGACACTCTTCGAATAAGCTGAATTGAATCATGTACTAATGGACTATATGTAGAAGTTAAATTGATGTAGTCAATATGAAACATAGAACTAATTGTAATGTGAATACTACTCATTGTTTCAGTACCTAATAGATGATGATTCAGATGACTGATGTGCAACCTGATTTAATCGCTGACAACTCTTACGAGATAACCGTGGTATTCCAGAATGATAATCTACCATACAAAAGGAAGTTCCAATAAAAGGTTTACATTATTCATATCAGTATTGTTCGTTAGTATAAAATTATTGATATAATGAGGGCAAACATTTAAAGGACACAAAGAACTACCCATTATAATGTAACTCTGCAAAGCGATTACTGAAAAGGCAATTAAGCTATTTACAATAACCTAACAACCATAAATGATTTTAGTACTTTATCACCTGCTAACATCAATGAATATAATTTCAAACAATAAACAAACATCATTAAATATCAAGGGCACAAGTACAAAACATAGTGAATAAGTACTTTTTCATATAATTAAGGAAATGATTACATGATTTCAGAGCATGCTCTGTGTACTACTTCCTAAGCAAAATAGGCTTCCCTTTGCAAAAGGTAACATTACATTAAGTACACCAACCTTCCAAAAAAAGCAAAATACATTCTAAAGCCATTGAAGTACAGCAATACATCTAATATCAAAAATAAGCTAAAAAGAGCTAAAGCTTATTCTAAAGCCATTGAAGTACAGCAACGACACAACACAGGAACATAAATCTAATCTAACTTAGGCTTTTTAAAAAGTGTTTCTAATTCAGGAATATCAGCCACCAGGCCTTCAAATGTTCCAATTCTCAAGGCTGTTGAGCGATAAACATTGTCAACATTGTTGCGGTTGACTGGACAAGGAGGAGGTACTTCACTAACATGGATCTTTGCTGCATCATCTGTTAGAGTGACACATTCAGCATTGGCAACAATACCTAAAGGCTCATATTGTCTAGATTGTTTTCCTAGACAATCAAGATGTTCTTTTAAAATGAAATACTTCTTTTGAACCAAAGAGCATTCTTCACTTACTTTATCTACAGTACCATAGTTAGCATCAACTATTTCTAAATTATATTGGCAGGCAATGTAAAACACTGCTCTCTTTGCCACCTTTTGTTGAGCAATGGCTGCTGTCAGACAAGGTTCGCTAAAAATACACTCCTTCCTCATGTTAGTAGGTGGACAACTCACCACAACCCAGGTTATGTAACCATGGCCATCTTCCCAAGTATTTTCAACAGCAGTTGCACAAGCACCAGTTTTCTTGACAACAACACCTAGTAATTGTGTACAGTCAAGTGAAACATCAGCATAGTCCAATGCTTAATGTGTTCCAGAGTCAACTCTCCCAGCAGGCCTACATGACCCCCTCTTCTCTTGTACTAATTCAGCACATTTGTGCTTATAAAGCCTAGCACAGAGCTGATACATTTTAATTCTATCGTAAGTGAAATCAGCTACTTGAACTCCAAACCTAGAAATCAATCTCTGCACAGCTTTATGCGCTGCCCTCTCACGAGATTCATCAGCTGAATCAGCCTCTCCACCGTAAAACAGAAACCCAAACCAACTATTTGGTCGATTCACTCGCACACAAGCATTGTGCTTAGCTACATCTATGAAGCCATAAACTGGTTTTGACAATTTCAACCAAGCAGTTATCTTTTCCAGAAGAGGCTGGAATGGAATGAAAACTTTGCGTGGTGCTATAGCCATAACCTGTAACGGGAATAACCACGTTAAGGACTATGAGTAAACAATGAATGACCCTTTTCATCATGGCTTTTTCAAAAGCATAAACTACACAAAGAAACTTATACAAAAGCAAAGTAAAACCAAAACCTTAACCCCTTCCCTCTAAAAAAAGAACTAAACAATAAAAAAGCAGAAAACAAAATAAGCTGAAAAGAATGTTTATCAAAATTTTTATTCAAACCATTTGCTTTTATATACATAGATATACAAAATAGGTAGATAATAAGACCAGTAATTACATAATTTCAACCTTAACATCATTCATGATAACAATCTAAGTGAATTTACCCATGCATCATAACAGTGAACATACAACACAGTCTACTAAAGCAAAAGTAAATGGGAATTTGTACAGGGAACAGACCAGTCATAAATAAAAGATACTCAGAATCAGTCAAAATACACAAATGAAGCCTTTTAGAACTGTAAAAAGAACACATACCAAATAAGAATCACACTACAATGATAGAATAACAACTCCCGCACAAACCCCTGCCGTGTAAAGAAGAAACAATAATCAGCTACTTATTAATCAAAATTGCAACAACAACACAATCTAACAGTATTTTCTGTTGAATGTATGGATTTTTTATTATATTCAAGTGATTTGTACTTCCAGATTTGTCCAATTAGGATAATGCACTGGTCAAGATAACAAAAGTAGAGATTTGAACTAAGTGATGTTTAATGTCTGAATTTGCAAGTATTATCCAAGAAATCAAAGCATATGACATAGAATCAGCTTCTAGTTCGGTGCAAAATACAAGCACTTACAAATGGAACGTTGTCTGAAACTAAATCCTGATCTACCAGAAACCACAATAGAAACATGCACAAGCTCATCAAACACCAAGCATCTATATATATATACAAAGAGTAAATTCCCAACCCTAACAACACTGCCTTAATTATTTTTTTTTAATAAAAAAAATCTAATTCAATCAAAGTAATCGTACAACAGTTCTACTACCTAAGTCACCTACTCTGATAATAGGCAACACTAAAACAAAGCAAGAAAATATGGAGTTTGCAACTTGGGTCCACCGATAAGAAACACAATGCTAGCTAACTTAACAAGACTAACGAAGGCCAAATTATAAATAAATCTAAAATTAAACCAAAACATGAACTATACCCAAATAACAAATACAACAATGAAATCCATGTACACAAACCTCGTGACTTACGCGGTTGCCTGAGCCTCCGCCACCATTCCTGTAGCAATTTCTGGCAACCTAAGAGCAGCACCACCGCCATGGCAACAAAAAAAATTTCCATTCTTCTGAAGACACCTCCCTACCTAACCCAGACATTTTGGTTGTGCAAAAAAAATCGTTGCGTAATAATAAAAAGGAATTTTTGTAAATTACCACCCAAAAAACAGTCCACTTTTGATATAACCACCCAAATAATTTTTTTTTTTAAAATTACAACCCAATAAATTAAAATATTGCTCAGATTACCACCCATTTAGCAATTCCGGTGAAATTTACGTTTGTGGACCCCACCCAATGACTAGTAACGGCTAGTTTTTGCTTTGAAAATCACTTCTTCCTCGATTTTTTCCAATAAAACTCATCCCTTAAATTATAAACCATTTTCTTCTTCAATTTTCTCAGAATTTCACCAAAAACGCTTCTCCTAATTGCAGACGCACTCCAAGACAGACTACAACTAATTTGCGCATCAGGTATGTTAATTTCTTTGTTAAATTAGGGTTCCTGTTATGGTGAAATTGGGGAAAAAATTGAGGAATCGTAAATTAGGGTTCTTATTGCCCTGTAATTGGGGAAAATTGGGGGCTAAGTTAGTTAGGGTTCTTGTTCGAAGCATGAATTATTTGTGCTATTTCAACAATTAGGGTACCTGGTATTATTCAATTAGGGTTTCTATGATTGATTGTTAGTTAGCTTAGGTGTAATTGAGTTTTGCACGAATTTGGTGGCGATTTTTGGCGCTTGGTGGCTCAACTGCGGGCTGAAGGTGGAACGGTGGTGGCGATTTGGTGCGGTAATGGCGATTTGGAACGAAGGAGGCAGTGGCGAAACCAAGGGGGGGGGGCTGGCGAACGGAAGGGATGGTTTTTCAGGGAGTTGGGGGGAAGGGGAGGGGTGGTTTTCGGTGTTGCTAGAAAAGGGGATAGGCGATTTGCTGGAAAAGGTGGAACAATGGTGGTGGTGGTGGTTGGGAAGAAGAAAGGAAGAAGGTAGGAAGAAGAACAGTGAAAAAATCGGGGAGAGAGAGTGAGAAAGTCAGAAAGTAGAAGAAAAAAAAGGAAAAAAATTAAAAAAGTGGGGCCCACTGACGGAAATTCACCGGAAAAACAAAATGGGTGGTAATCTGAGCTTTTTTTTTTTTTTTTTTTTTTTTTTTTTTTTTTAATTTATTGGGTGGTAATTTTAAAAAAAAATTATTTGGGTGCTTATATCAAAAGTGGACTGTTTTTTGGGTGGTAATTTACAAAAAATCCTAATAAAAATTTTAATATTCATATAGATTCATCAGAAAAAGCAGCTGGCACTGACCAAACATGCAATGTGGCCCATAGAAGCAGGTGGCAACACACATACTATCGCATCCTAAAAAACAAAAAAAGAAAAGGGCAAATTGGGCAATTCATTATTGTTGGGGGCAGTAGAGTAATAACACCAAAAATGAATGTTCCTAAGAACAGTAGAAAGCAAGTAGATGGAAGTTTTAATGTTTATATGGGTTATAGATTCTAGAATTTGGTGAATTTTGAAAAACACGATGGCGTGGTGAATATTTTAAGTATTCAGTGGCATTTGGTGAAATAGCCGTTAATAAAATAATTTTTCCACATTTTCTCTCTCTTCAATACCCCACCCTTACTTGTTGTTTTTTATTTTAATATAAAAATACAAAAAAAAAAATCTAAAATGTTTTAAATAAACTCATTTGTAATTTTCTTAAATTACGTGTCCATTTTAACGTCTCAAATATTATGGGATGGAGGGAGCAGTGCTTACTCACTTTAAAAATAAAAATTTTAAAGTGCAAGATTAAACCTAGGGAGTAGGGACACAAAATCTGAAAAAAGAATCAGGTTCGTTTAATGCGGCACATATTTTTTATTAGCTTCATCATAGGAGATATTCTTCAAAATTTCAAATGTGTGCACTTTCTCTTGAACAACTGATCAGTAGCTAACTTCAATCTAAAATGGGATTCAAAATTTTCAAGTTAAATCTCATTTACAAGCCATATAACTCAAGAATTTCCTCAACTACTCATAAAAATTCAATCTTTACTCTTCACAATCCATCCAAAATTAACTCTTTAACTACCCAATTGCAAGAAATTAATGATCCTTAAAACGTGATTATAAACCCACAAAATTTCCAAAATTTCAAGCGCTGGCATTTCGGGCATTCACATCATCATGGTCCACATCATGATTCTAGCAAGAAGAGTGAGAACATTTTTAAGCTTGGACTTGCTGCTGATATTGGTTTGACGGTCAGAAAAGCCGTCACCGGTTACTTCTCTGGTAGCACCGCTATCATTGCCGACGCCGCGCATTCTCTCTCCGATGTGGTAATTTATCAATTTTAATGCTGCATTTTATCTTGTAATTTTATGTTGTTTGTATAATTATTTTGATGTTTGTGCTATTTTATTTGATGGGTTGTTTGGAATTTTGGTATTGGAATTGCAATGTGCATAATTATTTTGATGTTTGTGCTGTTTTATTTGATGGGTTGTTTGGAAATTTGGTATTGTAATTGTGCATGTCAGCATGTTTAGTTTTGATTGTTAATTAGGGGAAGAGGGTTATTTGGTTTGATTAAGAGTACAATTTACATTATATTTGTAATGATACTAAGTTTTCGGGTTTAGAAATAGTATGTGCATTTTATGCAGACTGTTGGAGAAGTTAATGAGTGAATTGCCTATTGTTATGTATTAGGAGAAAGGTTTTTTTTTTTTATTTTTTTATTTTTCTTATTTTTTTATTTTTTATTTTTAACTAGAGTGAGCCAAGGAGCCGAGTTGTGTATGATTTTTTCTCGAAAATTGAATTTCGGGTTTCTGGATTTATGGCTAGGCAAACTTTTGAGGGAAGTTCTACGTCTCGTACGGGCATTATTGATTAATTGTTTAGTGAATAACAGTGTTGAGTTTCACTTCTTATTCCAAAAAAGTCTGGGACATGTAAATGGAAGTTGCTGGGATCTTTCTCTTCCTATAAACTAACTATAAGTTTGTGCCTTACAATGTCTATTGTACTTTCTAATCTTTGTAAGGTTTCTGAAAATATCGAGTATAATGTGTTGAGGGAAAGAACATTGTCTTGTGATGATGCCTGATGCCATAATGGTAGTAAAGACTTGAGGAGTGTGGTTTTGTCGTTAGCTAGTTAATGAATTTGTGTGATCTCATTCTCTATAATGATCTACACTTACAGGTAAGAATTATAGAGAAAAGTCTTTAGGGGGCGTTTGATTCATAGATTTTAGGTATGAGGTATGGGTTTGGCATGAGTAGAACCCATCCCTATTGTCTGGTTGAGAAATTCCATTTTCTAAACAAATACCTCAAACCCACAAGATATAGGGTTTAGAAACCCAAGGGGGGAGGTGGGTATGGCTCATTCCGCTCATACCAAACTTCTAGCTATCAGATAAAATAAAATTTATTTCCGAACATGGCATGCTTGAGTAGACCTTTTTTTTTTCTTTGTGTTACAGAAGTGAGAAAGCTAACTATTTGGGAAACATGGAATGTTTTATGATTGTATGTAGGTATGTCTTTGTACTAGCTATTGCCCAATGTGACACATTAAGTTGCTGAAATTGAGGAAATTTTGGAAGCTCTTTACCAAACATTTTGAAGTGATCTGACCTATAATAACTATGCCATAAGTTTGATCTTACTCGTCGTTGAAAAATAAAACAAATACATACCTCTGAGTTTAACTTAGATGCCACTCGCTTGATATAGGGTGTTATGAGTTATGTGGTAGTCTACTCAAAACATTATAGTTTCTACCAGTTTAATTAACATATGTGTTATAGCTCAGTAGCTCTTGAAAAGTTTGTGGCACATGGTTTAGCAATGACTAACATTCATAGTGTACTGAGTTCCTAGGTCTTTGTTTGTTTGGTTCTTAGTATTTAAGAGAACTATAAGAGTTGCCTCCTGCATCTTTAATAAACACTTACCAAGAAACTGGAAGTCATCTTAAGGAATTGAGTCAATTTACCACAGTCCACAATAATTCTTCGCTATTTAATACTTTTCCTCTTTGCCATCAGGATACTCGTCATTTAAAATTCATTGTTAAGGGTATCGTGAAGAATAATTTAAAAGTTTCAAAGATACTATATTACATTTAGGAAGTTGCCTGTTATTTTCAGTCAAACTAATATAGAAATGGAGTAGTATATTGGTTGGTTGACCACCTTGTAGTTAACTTAATCTCTAGTTGAATTATTTCCTTTTAAACCATTGAACTTTGAAGCTTGGATCGATAGTCAGGAAGGTAAAGTTGCGCTTTTATAGTTTATCTGTACCTCAATGTTTTCTTTTTCATCCTTTAAAGCTATTTTTTGTTTGTTAATGGGGTTATTATTGTCCTGTGCTATCAGCGAAACATGAAAATCGTAATTGTAAATTCATATTTCATGGAAATGTCACTTTTGAGGAACTATTTATTATTTATGGAAGCTAGGCTTGTTGAGCAAAACAAGGCTTCTATTGTGTCGAATGACTTGCGTAATGGATGAAAACTAGTATGCTGTTTTAGGTGCAATGGCATCTTGCAATAGTTGTGGGGTAGTTGATTTTGTGGATTAAAGTGTGTTTCTTGTACTTAATTATTGTACACTGACTTGACACTTGATAGTAATGCCTGTGATTGGATTGTAGAATAATTGTTGGTTTGAAACAGGGTTTATAGAATATTTCTCAATATTGGGTGGTCCAAAATACAGTTAAGACTGCCAGATTTTTCACTTAAAATTTCTAATGTTTGTTGCTTGGCTTAATCTGGCTGGTAAATACCATGGTATTGGTTTTTAAGTAAAGATTACGACTTAAATTGCAACATGATTTTCAAGAATAATTGTAGATTGAGTTAAAATAAAGTATTGGGACTTTGGGAGCAAGATCAAACAATTTGGCGAGAAGAGGACCCTCAATGAACCTTAGGCTCCTATTGCTGGGTGGAGGTCCTTTTGTTTCCCTCAATAGATGAGAACATGTCGCTGGCTCAGGCTCACTTTTGTCATGGCAAATTGGCAATCATGCATATATCTTACTACCAGGAAGGAAGCCCTGGCTTACATGCCATGATCTGACTTTTATTTCTGGTTGAGAGGTTATTGGGAGTTTCATAGATATATGCTAAGAGGTGTATAATTTTAGTTACTTGATCACTTGATAGGAGTTAAAATGAAATCACACCTCATCTGCTGCTCCAAGTGATCAAACATATTTTGACCTGTAGTGGAGCTGTATAATCTGAACTAATAATTGTAATGAAGTAATCAGTAGTTTTGTACTAGTATTTTATGCCCTGAGTTACTTGCTGAAATGTGAAAGAAAACTTACTTTTAAACTAATGCTGGAGTGGCTTTGTGCTCTTATTTTGACACTATGAGAATGGTTAATTAGTAGTTTAGGAGATTAGATGTTAGTTTATATGTTGGTTAATTCTGAGTTAGCCTATGGCTTTGTTCTTTTCACTTGAAGTAAGGTGTTTTGGTTTGAGTACATATAGATCTTTTCTGATATGAGTTTATTAAGATCAGGTCTAGTCTGATTAAACGTTTACTGTAATATGATGTTAATATTTTTGATAAAACATTATCGTGTGGGATCTTGTTAGATTCGTGTGTAGTTATTTTAGTTTATATTTCTCCCCAAGTGTCTAAAAATCATAACTTTTGCTATTACACAAGCAAAGAAATTTTGTATACCCCTGTCCCTATTTGTTTGCCCCATTTGAATTCTCACGATTTTCAACATACGTCTTAAAACATAAATATCTCCAATTTTATACACGCAAAAATAAAAAAAAATAGATTTTCTTAAAGTAGACATTGTAATGAATCTAACAAAATTCCACTTGACTATATTATTTCTTATAAATTAGTGAGAAGTTGCGGTCGGTTTTTTAAAGTTTGACCCCAAATTAAACAATGAGGCAAACAAATAGTGATGGAGGGAGATTAAGTTAACCGGAGTAAGATGATATTGTCTAATTGTGATGTGGAACAAGTAATAAGTTCTTGAAATAATGTGATAAGATTACAAGAACATAGTATAAGGGAAATGCTGGGTATGTGAATGAAAGTTGGAACCTCCTATGGGAATTAACAGATCTTTGTGTTGATCTGAGTTATTGAGATGTTAATTTGCCTAAAAGAATAATTATACCTTGCTTTACACCATTGATTGCATTAAAATGGTTATCTATGGAATAACAAACTTGCCAAATGTTTCCTGCTCCCTCCCTCCTGTCTTTTGTAGTGTGGTCAAGGGAGATAGAAGAAAGAAGAAGACAATCAGATATCATAAAATTGTTTATCTTTTGAACAAATAATTGTCGAGTATTGTTTGTTTAGCTTGCAATGTCTACATCATATGAATTTTTGTCTTAGTTGTGTTGATGGTGAAATATATTTGTGTGCTTACTTTAATTGGTATATCTGTATTGCAGGTTCTCAGCAGCGTTGCTTTACTCTCATATAAAGCTGTGAGAGTGCCTAGAGACAAAGAACGCCCATATATTGTTGATTTTTTTCCCTCTTTGATACCCTTGTGCCGACACCATCTTTTGGATTAAGGCTTTGATTGTTGTTTATAATTATTTCTATGCATGTTTATGGCATTTTATATGTCTTTACCCGTTATGAATTTGTTTTCTGACATATACTTATATTTTTTGAATTTTTTATTCTTTACAATCTTTTTCTGTAATATAACAGTAATGGTTATTTTTCATTTTCCTTTGACCCTTCCATCTCTCACTATTTATTAGTTTATTGTATATATTCACCAATCATAGTCGTGTGATTTCACTTTGTTTTTCACCACGTTTGTGGTGTAAGGTAGTCCTTTTGGCATCCTGTTGTGGAGCTGTAATACACAGTGTCCTTTGCTGCTTTAGGTTTTTACTTTTATATTTTAATCTAAATTATTCCTAGATAATATCCTGAATATTTTCATAGGAAACAAACATAAAATTCTACCTTCTGCCATCCAATTATGAAAAGCCAATGCATATTTAAATGTTTATTTTTATTTTTATTTTATCAGTGCGATCATTAGGTTGCCTTCACCTGCCTCCTAACTATGCCTTTCGCTTGTTTTTATCCTATCCAAGTGAGATATTTTTTTTCCCTTGTATTAAAAAAGAAACTTAGTCGGAGAACAGCTTTAGTTTGATTGGTTGTTTGAATTGTGGTCAAAGTTAGAATATAATTTTCCTATGATCTTGCACAATTAATAGTTAGGATTATGAATTTTTTTTTTTTTTTTTTTTTTTTTTTTTTTTTTTTTTTGTTTCTTAAACGTGACAAGGAACTTTAACATTTACTTTTTATGGAGAGAGGGGGTTCACAAATTACCTTAGAGTTGCATAAGGGTAAGGTTCATTAATGACTTTGAGCTGGTAGATTGGATAACATTAGAACTAATTTTTGTGACATTGTAAGCATTCTAATAACCCCTACTTGGCTCACTTATGCCAATTGCCATCGTAGTTTTATCAGTAGGTTCAAATTGTATAGAGTTATATGAATAACACAAGAAAGCACAATTTTGAAAGAAAACGAAGACTAAAAAAGAGAGAAAGAAAAAAGAAGCAACTTTTGTTGCTATGCAAAGGAGAAGCATAATCTATTCAACTAAGGTTTCTAAATCTTTTTTGAAGCTTCTGTAAGTGTGTATAATGTGTGAAAGGTTAAAACCAAGACTATTAGGCGAGGAGATATCAAACATTGAATTAGAGAACTTAAAGGAAACAAACTCACCAAGTGATACACAATAATTGAGCTTGATGATACATTGAGAAGTGAGCTTAGAGTGACCAACCTCTTCTAGAGAGTTCAATTAGTGAACTTGGTGAGAAGCAAGTGACCAACCACCTTTAGGGAAGTTTCACGGGCTCTTCTAAGGAATTACCTTCATTTTTAAACTTTATCATTCGCTCTCATCTTTTAGGCCATATTGATTTGCAAATAGTTTTTCAACTGGGAGCTTCGAGTTTTGTCAACTACAGCCAAACATCATCTTGATCCACTCCGTCCAAGAAATTGATTTAGGATCATGCTCGTTTGACATTGATGTAGGTTGATTGTTGGATTATGATTCATTGCGAAATCCTTTGAAATAACAGCAGTGATGGATCTTCCAAAAGCTTTTTGCCAACATCTCCATATACTTGCTATATAACCTATAATTACAAAATTAAAAGCGTTAAGAGTTGGAAAAATATCAAATATACTAATTAATCACGAAACATGAGATTTAAGACATGAAGTCCGCTTATATCTTTATGTTCAACCTTATGAAACAACTACAAGAAGTAAGATTTATGAGGATGCTGTCATTGACAATGCCGCAAATGGTATTCTGATGTTATCTAATCTCCGGCACAAAGTCACCTACGTTAGAGACCCTTTTGCAACTCTCAGGCAAATGGAAAGGTAATCTGTGAACCCCTCTCCATAAAAAGAGATTATATGTATTTGCATCATTGTCAAAGGGTTAATGCTAAAGGTCCCTGTCAGGCCTAAGAAACAAAATAGGTAATTCCAATTTTCAATTTTGCTAGATTGTAGGAATCTATAGTTTCCCCAACACAGAAATGTTGATCAAGTCAGAAAGGATTAGAAAAGATTCCAAAACTGGTAAGTTTTGTAAGCCGTTTTTGGGAAACATTTTGATGTCCACAAACAGATTAAGGCCTTTGGAGTTCAATCCAATTTTGATGCATCCCAACCATTCGCCCAAGTTAAATAAATATAGCCATGTAATTAAGTTTACTACTCTCAAGAGCTGTTTGTTTTGGCATTAAATAGATTTTATACTTTCTAAGTAGCATCCTTTTGCAACTTCCATTGGGGAATAAATAAATGGGGAAAAAGAAAGATGAAAAAGCTTAATTTTCTTTTGCTGTGAAAGGATGTCACTTAAATTTACAGACCTCATTTTTCTGTATATACCACAGGCCATGGTAAACTTGACACGCTAGGAGCACTAGGAATCTCTGGCATGCTCCTTGTAACTGCAGGAGGTATTGCATGGCATGCTGCTGATATTTTTCTGGTAGGACCTATCACTTTGTTTCCCTCTCTCCCAATCCCTTCTTTTCATTCCCAGGTTTATTTCTGTACGTGTGTCTACTTTGCATGAAAGTTAGTGCTTCTTCCATGAAATAATATAGTTGTCACCCGTCACAATCATTGTTATCATGGCATGGGTAATAGGTTGTGGCATCCCAAGGATATTAAGGAAGTTCTGATGGGATTAATCGTTGCTGAGTGAAGTTTACTCCTAAGGCACTAAATCTTCCTAATTTACTAATTGAACTTGAGGTTGAGAATTCACGTGATCTAATATTCTTTGCTAGGTTATATACTAATATGAGTATAAAATACAAACTGTTCATATATTGGAGAAGTAAGGAGCAGGATTTTTAAATAGAAATTAATTAAGAAACGTGTAAATTAGGTTGCTAGCTTCTTTTTTTTTTTTTTTTCCTTTCTTCTGTTCTTTCAGCCATTGAAAGACGTTATCTAAAGGGATGGATATTTGATATAGAGGATCAAAGATGTTTTGTAGGATGAAGCTAATGGAAAAAATAAAGTGGGTTGATTTCATTGAATGCCCATTTTAAGTAAGACAAGATACACCACTATAGAATATCACACAGAGGCATAAAACAATTTAGCCCCACAAATATTCCTTTTGGAAGTATTCCTTGATACGTATGGACGGTATAGGTAACTTGCTAAGCTGTGTGTCATATGTTTTCCTTCTATGCCTTTAAAATCTGATCTATTGCATATGAAAATGCTCCATGAGGACTACCATAAGACCAGTGTTGCTCCATGGTACAGAATGTTTGGTTTCTAAGAAGGAGCACATTAAAAAGATGGAGGTTACAAAAATGCGCATGTCTAGGTGGATATGCGGGAACGCTCTAAGAGATAGAATCAGAAATGAGGTTATTTGCAAGAAAGTGGGTGTGGCAGACATTGCAGACAAACTAAGGGAAAATCGCCTGCGTTGGTTTGGGCATGTAAGACGGAGACTTGAGGGTGCACCGGTACGAAGAGTGGAAGAGTGGGACCATGGAGGGGTTAAATGAGGGAGAGGAAGACCGAAAATGACTTGGTTGGAAGGAGTTAGGAAGGATATGAAGTATATGGATTTGCGTGAGAATGAAACACTTGATCGTAAAGGATGGAGGAAGAAGATTTTTGTCGATGACTACACGAAATAATCACCTTTGGTTCATGTAGCCGACCCCACTTATGGGATTAAGGCTTTGATTGATTGGAAAACAACCTCTTGCATGATAAGGATGCCAAGTTTGCCAACCCACAATGGCAATTGATAAGGCTTTGAGAGATTGATTCTTCTCACTACTGAAACAATAGACATGCACATTTAGAGATTGACATTTAGTAGGTCTTTGTTTCTGCAAAGTATCGATATTGTTGAGCTTGTTCAAACATGTAAGTGATGTAATCCACTTAATTGCCTTAGTATTTTGAGGCACATTGGTTTATACAGACTCTTTGTAAACTTAATTGGAAAAAATGTGTTTGATCGCTCAATTATTAAATCTAATGATTTAGTAATCCTAGAATTTGTGAAGTTGAAATTCTAGGCAAAAAATCTTTGTAGAAATTTGAGAAAGTCCACGTAGTAATTGTGTCAAGTTTAGCAACAGTATCTTATCTCATAGTAGCCAGTTTTGGACGTTATACAATGATTTTGAAAATTCAAAATTGGGTCACATAACAGCTTGAAAGTTTGGAGACTGAATAACATAATTCTTGCTGGTATATGTGTATTTTTCTTAAGGATCAATGGAGAAATCTGGGAGTAACTGATGATTATTGCAGTGTTAAATCTTAATTGTTCATGGCGAGGTTGGTTATGATGGTTAAAATCTTTGCTGCTGGTCCACTGAGGCAAAAATTTCAAAATCTTCCTATGTCAGTCAAATGTGTATCTTTCTAGTTCTTCTCTTTTCCCTTGATCCTGCTCAATTTTAAAATTTTGTAATAAATTATACGATTTAACAGTTAAAGAAACTTTGGCTAAAGTATTAGGTTGTCTCGGAGTTCTATTTTGTTTTGTAGCTATATTACTTTATTTTTTTTAATAGACCAAATGCTGTCTGATTCCCTAACAAAACTATGATGTTTTGCAGGGTTTGCTTACAGCATCCCATGAAGCTGTTAGTCAATTCTTGATGCATGAGCATGGTCATCATAGCGGGCATGACCATAAGATTGATATGGATCACCCGATTTTAGCATTGAATATGGCTATTTTATCCATCGCTGTAAAAGATGGGTATTTTTATTTTATTCTATGACTTATCCAATCTATAGAAGCTTGGCTAGCTCCTCTCACTTTGCTGTTTTCCTTTTGGATTATAGTTTGGACTTCCCCTTGTTTATAGTCTTATATGCTTCTTCAATCACTATCTGATAATCCTGTTTTGTATTTCAATGGATCTCATCCACTCTTATTGATATTAATATGTTATATTATTGTTGCAGTCTTGTTTGGATAACAAAGAGAGCTGGGGAAAAAGAAGGCAGTGGGCTCATGATAGCAAATGCATGGCATCATAGGGCTGATGCTATCTCTTCTTTCGTTGCTCTTATTGGGGTAGGTAAAAATTGTCTATTGTGAATGTGTAGCCTATAGATGGATTTTAATCCCCACAACCTAAGTTTATTTCACAACTTTGAAGTTTTCAGTACCACCATCATTTTGATATCAAACTTCTGCTGTAATTGAGTAAAGAAAAGCCAGCAAGCTTGGTGTGGTAAATTAGGCAGATCTCACACTTATATATACATGTCATGATTGGTTAGCATACATGGAGTATATGATCCTACATAGTCTTTGAAACTGATGCCAGAAGCTTTAGCGTTTATTTTGTGTATTAAAGCAGGGCCTCTTTGCCACTTTTCTTACTCTTATCCAGTATTCTATTGTGCTGCTCAGCACTGCTCTCAGTTGACAAGTGCTACTTATTATATTTACCCTCGGTTCATGTATTGCAAAATAAAACACTAGTGCTGCTTACTGTTACTTGGTTAGCTCTCAGCTATTTGCCCCTTACCTAGACACCTACCCTATTATTCTCTAATTTTTTCTGGAGATCATTATTAGTTACGTGCCAAGGTACATTTGTCTCATGACTGTCATTTGTATCAATCCGCAAAACCTTATGCTGCCTTTTTCTTGGTTTGTGGCTCCTCATCTTGGTCTTGGGAAGCCACTGCCAAGGGCCCTTGCCGCTAACCCAAGTCAGGTTGACTTGTGCAAGGTTCCAGTCTGGTAGGGCGCCTTCTCCTTAGCCTCAAAAAAAAAAAAACCTATCTGCTACAGGTTATTAGCTTTTAAAAGTTGGTATCTTTCTCAAGAGATAATGTTACTGGAAGAGCTATAGACTTAACTGTTCAAAGAGGGCTGCCTTTTAACCTGTTGTGATCATTATTCTTATCATTTCACTTACTTTATTATAATATACAAAGTACAAAATATGAAGTAAAATATATCATCATTTTAAAAAAAATTTATGATTATGAAATTAATGACGTGGATAACGTGATCATATAGCATTGTTTTTGTTCTTTTGACTGACAGAATTGTTGCTGACAAGTGTCTTTTAATTTTGGTCTCAGGAGGATCCATTCTTGGTGTAAAATTTTTTGATCCCCTTGCTGGACTTCTTGTGTCTGGCATGATTTTAAAAGCAGGTCTGGAAACTGGTTACCGGAGGTATGCTGTTTGTCAACCCTTATAGATTGATGTCTTAACTATATTCCATTTTCTGATGTCCAGATCCTGGATTTCTTTATTTATACAAGTAAAACTGGTATTTGAACTTTAAAAATTTATATTTTGATGGAGAAAAGGCAAAATAAGAAAGACCGGTGAAAGTTGTGCAGTTTCTAAACTTGAACGTATTTGTAAGCTTTTTTTTTTTTTTTTTTTTTTTTTTCTTTTTCCTTAAGCAAGATGTGATGTTTAATTGATGATAAGTATGATATATGAATGTCGATTAGTTACATTGAAAACTAAAACACCATACACAAAGAATTTGAAATGTTTAAAAAAAAAAAAAAAAAAAAAAAAAAAAAAAAACTTATTGTGTATGATATATTTCATAGCTTGTTACTAGCTTGGATAAGTTTACAGATTAATCAAATAATTTTGGAAAATTTTCATATATCGGACGAAAACCGAAAAATTGATATCTGTATTTTTCTGTTCGGATATCTGATCCGAAAATAATATTGGTCAGGTATCCTAAATTATCAGATTGGATGCACGTTGGATTTTCGGGTATTCAAAGCTTCGGATAGTTTTGCTTAGCCCTGATTAAAACCGCCAACGATCAGAACTAACTTGTTATTTGTAAAATTATACAGTTAACAGACATGTTGCTTGACTCGCTTCTGAGAAACTTATTGATCTTCCACAGTTGAAGTATGATTTTGTGAAGATTGAGTCTAGGGTGTAAATTCAAGTTGACAAACATGTGGATAATACATTGGCTAAGTTAATTTACACTTTTTCGTTCAAAACTGTAGTGTTTTAGAGCTGGTGGATGCTGCGATTCCACAGCAGCTGTTGGACCCTCATCGAGAAACGATTCTACAGGTTGAAGGAGTGAAGGTAATCCTTATAAATTCAAGTTAAGGTTTAGTTCCTTTGCAAATCTGAATGAATGGGCAGTTAATGCGGAACTGATCAGCTTACTGCTGCATGAAAATAGTTACCTAGGCTTCTTCTACGTCACTTGAGAGTGTTACACTGTTACAGTATGATGGCGATAGAACAACCACGTGGTCTTTTAGATATGTGATAGAGGACTCATTTTGCTCTTTGGTGTGGTGGTCATGTAGAAACAGGTTCTAAAGCTTTTACCAAAAGAGTTGCAATATCATTGTCATAATAGCTACTACTCATGGAATTTGAATCTTGACATCTTAGCTTGGGGGTTTGGGACCAAGAAAAATTCATTCCCATATGTAGAGGCCATTATGCATTGTACTTAGACCTAGCAAAATAGACCTGACCCAAAAGACTCAATTTTTACTCGAAAATGATAACCCGAAATAAATTTGAAACCCGAATAACGAACCAAACCCGACCCAAAAATTTCAAACCAGGGACCAACCTGACCCAAAATTGACCTGACCCGAATTCAACTCGACCCGAAACCAACCCGAAGTGAATTATGTTGATAGTTAGTGTATTGATAGTTCCGTTAATGAGTCAAATCACCATCCAAAAGTTGCTAAATCTTGTAATTTCAAATCGCATCCTAGAAACACCTATAATCCGTCTGTTGCTCCGACGTAAACATAGTTTTTTTGCTAAATGATACCGTTGGTTATGTATATAGGGATGTCACCACCTGAGGGGAAGAAGTGTTGGCTCGTTTTTGCACCTTGGTGTACACATAGAGGTATAATACCTTCTCAATGTTCTCTAATTTAACTTGGACATGTGCATCATGATATCTCTGGAATTGCTGTCAACAAGCTATTGATAATGTTTAGTGATTTTACCTCTTGTTTATTTGAATTTTATCAATCAATGAATGCCATTTTGTTTGTAACAATCCACCAATTTGAGTGCCACTGCATAACTTTAATTCAAAGGATGACATAAATGATAAAATTCACAAGTGCGAAAAAAAAAAAGAAAAAAAATCTATGTACACCAATTTAATGAAAATTAGTGCTTATTACTCACAATTACCTTGATTTAATCAATACTCACTATTGTCAATTTTAAAGCTTTGTTTGATGGAATTGCATTTAAATTTAATTTTTACTCCATCAATAATTTTAAATAGACTGTCTTTTGGTCATACTTGAAAAAGAAATTTGATGCAAAGCTTGGTCTCAATTGGTTTTTTTTGCTAGTCCTTGATTTCACAGGTTTCTTCTCTAGTCTTTTTGGTGAGTTATAAGCTAGGTGATGGTGCATAATTTTCCATTTGGAAAGTAGCCTAAGATTATAAATACCTTCTCAAATCGTTGTATTTAACTAATCTTTTCTATGCTTATGCTTGCTATGACATTCCTTATAGGAGCTTTCAGGGTTGAATGGGGCGATAGGGTAGCTCATTGATTTGCCGGGCACTTAGAAGTTGATAGTCAAAATAAAGAGTTTGAGTGGAAGATTCTTGTGTTGATTTGTCTATGACCTTTATGTCATGTTTAAAATTCCTCTTGTTCTTTTCCTTGTCTCAACAACATTTGGAGGTGAATATCTTTCGTATAGGTGAAGCCTCTAGATTGGAACTTAGTGTTGGACAAATTCAATGATACTGAAATTACTGATGAACCCGTCAAATCACTGCCCATATAAGGCCATTTTTCTTAATGTGTCTCTGATAGCAGATTGAGATCACTTAGATTGTATTATATACTTATGGTAGTTTTTCCTACTGTTGAGACAACAAATCAACATATATCATTGTTGAAACAACAAATATCATCTTATGAATAAAGATACAAAAGTACTTTTTTTTTTGTCTCAGTACTCTCTTATGTACTTCGTATTGTTCTTACATAAATTAATGATATCCTACGTTAAGGGATTATGCCTCTTATAGAATAATATTTATATCAACTATGTGTGTTACGATTTAACATTTAGACTAAAAAGTTTATCCCAAATCGAATCAACAACTTAGGGCATCTAACGGGCACAAAACTAGGTTTTTTATAATGTAAATCTAGGAGGGGGGTTGGTGGTGTTTCTGATATTGTAAATGGCCTACCTTATTTTGTTCTGTGTATTTTTCCTAGAGAAGAGAAATATGTTAGTTTTTAATTTTCGTGTAATTGGCCAACCATTGCAAATCCACCATATGTAAAGTAAAGATTTGCAAATATCAAGTGTATGTTATAGCGGATTGTATTGATAGTTCATTATATCTTTCAGAATCTAGAGGAGGAATATGCAAGTTACATAGTTGATGAACAAAAAATTGACACACTACCAGCTTCCCAAAAAATTAAACAAATTCTGAATTACAACATAAACCATATGCATATTAGTTGTATTAAATTGTGTTGTGCTTTTAGTTTTAAACAAATTTTTGAAATTTGAATATCTCCTCATTTCCTTCAGATTAGTCTATGTATCCTTGAATATAGAATATGCACCTGTATTAGATTTATATTCCTGGGTCTAAGTATCCTTGAATATTATCTATCTTTGAAAAGGAGAAAAGTTAGTTTAACTTTATGGTACAAAATTTTCGAGGCAGTGTATGTGGAGTGGATCTGTCCACTAGTCTTAGGATATTGAAGATTTCTTAAGTTGGATATGGTATGAACATGGTGTTTTTGCATCTGTTTATCTTGTGTTGTGGTTAGAGAGGAATAATAAGATTTTAAGAAGTAATTCAATCTCAATACGAATCATATATATTCCTATATTTGATTTTGTCATATCGATATTCAGTGTGATTTGCTCTTTTTTTTTTTTTTTTTCTTCAATTTTTTCTTCTTCAATTTTTTATATTATGGAACTGAATCTTTTTTGTTTTCTTTGTTTACCTAGTTTGAGATCCCTTTGTAAAGCTCTTTTTATCTGTTATTGTTCTTTTGTTATCTAAAATACAATGGAGGCTTGCTGAAAGAGTAGAGAGTGAACATTGTGGATTTAAGTTGGAGCCTTGTTCTATCTCTTGCAGGTTGATCCTTTCACCAGTGTCAGCGCTGCTCACCATACTGGTGAACATATTAGGCACCGAATCCACGAGTCTCATCCTGAAGTGGCTGAAGTCTTCATACACCTAGGTATATACTTTTACTCAATTCCCATATGGGCACAGCATAGATTATCTTTGTTGTTGCAATTTTAAGCATTAACATTTGGTTTTATATGAAATAACTGAAAAATGAAATCAACTCATGTTTTTTCTGTGCATGGATTGGATTAAAAGCGTAATGGACCTAATGATAAACTTACCAAATTGTGCTGGCATTACTGCACCCTTGGTTAGAACTCCCATACCTTGGTTTAGTGAGGTAAACGAGAATTATGAAGTTGATTAGTATTAGGCCGAATCGGGTAGCCATACATCGTTTGTTCCCGAGGGAGAATTTGAGAAGGGAATGTATTTTGAAAGTAAGAAAATGCTTCAAGAAATGATGAAAATGTATTCTATACAGAGGAATCAATTCTACACCACAGTGACCTCGAATGATAGTGTCCTTCATCTGCGATGCAAGAAGAAATGTGGTTGGATGCTACGGGGTACCAAATCCAGTGAGCACTCGCGTGGTTTTACCATAGTCACGTACAAAGGCCCGCACCTGGAATCACTGAAGTACTATCTACTGATCACCCACACTTGGATTCGTCCATAATAGCAGAGTATGTGAAGTCCTTTGTGCGGAAAGATCCGTCCTTGAAAGTTGAATTCATACAGGAACTAATCTCCAAGCAATTTCATTTCGATGTCCCGTATCGGAGAGCGTGGTATGCGAAGGATTTGGGGATTGGGAGAGTTCTTACGGCAGACTTCCGCACTTCATGCAAGCACTCCTACGGTCAAACCCGGGAACATGTGTCGTATGGAAACACAAAGCTTTGGTGGACGGTGTGTACTACAACAACATGGAAGTGTTTGAACGAGTGTTTTGGGCCTTCGGTCCTTGTATCGACGGCTTTAAACATTGTATGCCTGTTATCTGTATTGATGGGACGCACTTGTACGGGAAGTATAAAGGAACACTGTTGGTTACTACAAGTGTTGATGCAAGCTTCCAAGTATTTCCTCTAGCATTTGCGGTGGTTGAAGGGGAAAACACTTCCAGTTGGTCTTGGTTCCTAGGTTGTATTCGAGATCGTGTCACGCAACGGGATGGCCTCTGTGTTATATCTGATCGACATCCTGGGATCATTGCAGCAATGAATGATCCTAATGTTGGATTCACCCAGCCACGAGCCTATCACAGGTGTGTCCGCCACATAGCTTCTAACTTGAAGACTCACGTGCGAAGTAACGACATGAGAGATGTGTTAAAGGCTGCGGCGTACCAAAGGCAGGAAAGAAAACTTCAAGCTGATCTATGTTTCATTAGTGAGGCATGTACTAAGGTCATGGAGTACATTGCTCAAGTCCCGTTCACTATGTGGTCTCTCTTTCACGACAATGGTCACATATATGGGATATGTACTACAAACTTCTCGGAAACATTTAACAATGTGTTGAAGGGAGCTCGGTTTCTACAGATCATGTCCCTTGTCGAGTTAACCTTCCACAGAGTTAACAGGTATTTCACTTTGAGAAGGGAGTCTTCTAAAGCTAGGGACTTCCATACCCCCCAAAGGTCACTGTGATCCTAGAGAAGAACATCGCAAAAGCCAGATATCATAGAGTGGATGCGTATAATCGTCGTTTGCATATTTACCAAGTGACAACAGAAAGAGAGAGCGAATTGGTAGTAAAGAAGGCCACAAGCATACTGTTAACTAGCAGTTGAGAACGTGTATATGCAACAAATCGAAGATATTCCACCTCCCATGTTCGCATGTGCTAGTAGTCTGTGCGACGTATTCACTATCGGAGCGGCCGTGGGTGGACCCTTTGCTGCAATCGGCCGCCTACACGAACACCTATGCACCACAGTTCTGGTCTATCCCCTGCGAGACAACCTGGGCAGTACGTAGGCCCTAAACTCATTCCGGACGGTACCATGGTTCGTGGAAAAGATCGTCCAAGGTCGAAGCGCATACGCAATGAAATGGATGACACCAACCGGCCCCCGACCAAATGCAGTCGTTGTCACCGGCAAGGTCACAACCGAACTACTTGTCCAAGTAGACCGACGTAGGACCTAAGTTTATATTTTTTATTTGTTATAGTAGTATGTAGTAGTGTTATTTTGATTATTTTGTACCAGAAGTCTGTAAAATTGCGGTCACATGGATGATCTATATTTTCTACTTTGGATGTTGTTAGAAATTTTCTGTCTTTGCCTTTAACTCGCCCACCTTATGTTAAATTGCTATTCCAGTTATTGTGTTGGTGTTTGGTATGTAACGTTTTCAATGAATAGATATCATGGACGGACAGGATAGGACACCCGGGGACCCGTTGACCCTTCTGTCCTCACTCTGCAGGACACAAAGCATCGACGTGTGGAACCAGACGGTAATATTTCATCTGCTAGTTTTCAGGATTCATTGATGTACTCTCTAATATTAATTACAAACGACCAATGCTTTTTCAGGGTGACTTAGCGAGAACGCTGATTTGCAGGCACTGCACTACCCGGGTTCTGGGCGGCTGGGTTGTTGATGCACGCTGTCTTGCGTACGTCGAGTACGCTGGCTTTGGCGGTATTCATCAGATGGGGTTCAGGGAGATCGACCGACAGCTTGTCACTCCGCTAGTGGAGAGATGGAGGCAAGGGACGCATTCCCTCCACCTACCAGTTGGGGAGGCGACCGTTACATTGCAGGACGTCGCGATACTGACGCGCCTTCCTGTACATGGGACTGTGGTGATAGGATCTGCGATAGTCGATCCCGTTGGTTTGGTAGTCCGGGTTTTCGGGGTGCAGCCGGGTCCCGATGATATTAGGGGCACCGGGTTGAGGACCGCCTGGTTACGAGATACTTTCCGTGCCATGCCTGCGGACGCTGATGATGTCACAGTTCAGAGATACGCTCAAGCATACTTGTTCCTGCTCATATCCGGCGTGTTGTTCGAGAACAAGAGCGGGAGCCATTTGCAGCTTATTTACCTACAGATGTTAGACCACGATTGGGATCATATCCGTGGATACAGCTGGGGTAGTGTCTATTTGGCGATGTTGTATCGCCACCTGTGTAGAGCCTCACAGAGGGGTGCACTCGAGATCGGTGGACCTCTGATCGTGCTTCAGGTAACCAACCTAATTTTTCACAAGCTATTTAGGCAATGACTAACGTCATACTTAACATAGTTTTGTATATTGCTATTGCAGTTATGGGCTTGGGAGCACATCCCCGTAGGAAGACCAGGTAGGCCTGTTGTACATCGTCGGGGGCAGCAGGACCGGGATGACCAATATGAGCCGTACATCGCTCCACCGCTCCCTACAGCTGATGAGGCATACGGTTGCAGGTTTGTAACATTTGTCATTCTTTTTTGCCCCCATACGGTTTCCTTTTACTAACAAACAAAACAACTTTGTTGCCATAGGTGGGTGGTGCCCAGGCGCATGCGGCGACGGGTCTTCCGTACTACCGAGACGCCCTTGATCAACTCATTGAGCATCAGGTAGAAACTTTTAAGATATTTGTAAACAATTATGTATTGTGTATACTGTGTGTTAAACTAACTTAATTATAATATTTATTTTGGTGTGTTACTGCAGATCACCTGGGATCTGTATGTACCGGAGTTGGTAGATGTCATGCTTACACATCTACTGCATCATCAGGTAGAGTGGCGTGCCAGGGTCCCCCTGATTTGTTTCGAGGTCGTGGAGAGTCACCTACCCGACCGCGTCATGCGACAGTTGCAGCTACGCCAGCCTATTCCCCAGCATTGTGACACTAGTGTACGCCTTCATGGCATTGACTGGCGGGGAAAGGGGGAGATAAATTGGTCAATGGAGCATTGGCAATTCCTTCGTTCAAGGTGATCCGATGCAGGACGTTATGGATCCTCACGATCCGTACATGGTGTGGTACAAGCGTATTACACGCCGTTTCATCAACCCCAGCTACACACCACCGTCCACACATTACCATCCAGCATATGACATCATTAGCGGATATGTGAGTTTCTTTTATTCTACTTATCGTCCTCATTTTTTATTTTTTTATATATCATGTAACTGATTGATCGATGATTATTGCAGGCGGCGGATATGGTGGGGATGTTTGATGCACTGTCACTCGCCCTTGCGGACGGACCCACCAGAGCCCAAGTCGAGCGGATGCAAGATATGTCCATGACTTCCTTACAAAGACATGGTCACGATTATCTCGTCCACCAGCGGGACAGTCAAGATGGTCACTCCTTCCATTCACAGTTTGACCCTGGCCAGAGTAGCGGTGGAGGTGATCATACGACACCCACAGATACAGAGGAGTACGTCATCCATAGTAATGCGCCCACCGGGACCCAGGAGGAGACATCGTCCAGCCAGCTCACTCCCCCACCGCCCTGAAACCCATTCACCACCATTTCTCATTACAGTCGGCGTCGTAGACGGACGGACGACACTTGGGCTAGGGAACCTTTAGCCCGAATTAATGAGTCGGGATGGTATTGTATGATTTATTTGTTGTAAACAAACATTTTCTAGAATGATGTATATAACGATTACATTATTAATATAATACATGTTTGTTGAATAAATCTGTGTGTAGTTTGAAGTTTAGTTTCCTTATTTATCCAAATCTGACTTATGTCAGTCAAAATAGATTCTTCTAGGCCGATATATAATCAAACGGCAGACATTTGGGATCCATAATCAGAAACGAGGTAGAAGCGATGGTCTGTGGTGGTTAATATGGTGGTTCATGGTGGTTTTAGTGTTGTTGGTTGTGGTGGATGGTGGTCGACGGTGGTGGAAAGGTTGGGGCTAGTGGTGGAGGTGGTTGAAGTGTTGTTGGGGTAGTTGGACTGTTTTGAAGTGCATAACGGTGGTCGAACGTGGCGGAAGATGGTGGTCGATGGTGGGGGATGGTGGTGGTTGACTGTGGTGGCTTAATCAAGGCAGGGGTGGTGTGCTGGGGCAGAAATTAGAGAAGCAGGGCAGAAATTACAGAACAAAAGTTGCTGGCTGCTGGTGCTGCAGACCAGCAGAGAAACGCTGTCTGAGACAGCGTTTTATGTTGAACATAAGACTCTGTCTCAGACAGCGTTTTATGTGTTTATTAATTTTATTTTTTTTCTTTTTATTTTTAAACAACAGAAATTACAAAAAAAATTAAAAAAAAAGTCAACAACTAAAAACGTTGTCCCAGACAGCGTTTTTAGGCTGAATTTTTTTTTTAAAAAAAAAAGCAGGGCATAAAACGCTGTCTGAGACAACGTTTTACCCTAGAAGCTTAGTTTGGTAAATACTTTTACCACGCAACCATTTTAGTATTTATTTTGTCAATTGGGCTTAGTTTGGAGAAAAGTCCGTTTTTCATTGTCTTTACATTATAGCATTATATTTGTTGTTTTTCATGTTAAATGTACTTTCATTTAACTTCATGTTATATATCCCGTAGGATTTTCTTGATGATAGACTTTATTAGTGTTAGACATTTCCTTTAATGATATGCATATGACGAATTACTAGTGGTTATGTTTATTTTATTTGATGATTTTTATTTTTGCTTAAATTATAAATCAATTACGTCAAAAAATTTCTAGAAGTATAATTGCAGTATTATAAGTTCTGATTTGAAAATTATCTAGTATAATGAATAATGTCGAACCTTGCCAAATTTGAATTTGTGGCCCTTGATATTGCCGGAAAGAACTATTTATCATGGTTATTAGATGCTACAATACACCTAGATGCCAAAGGGGTTGGTGAAACTATCAAAGAGGGTACTAAAGCTACATTACAAGACAAAGTTAAAGCCATGATATTTCTTCGCCATCACCTCCATGAAGGGCTAAAAAATGAATACATCACTGTTAAAGACCCAGAAATCCTTTGAAATAGTCTAAAGGAAAGGTATGACCACCAAAAAAACTGTTATACTTCCTAAAGCTCGTTATGCAATGATTGGTGAAATTTGAGATTACAAAATTTTAAATTTGTTAGTGAATATAACTCAGCCATGTTCAGAAAAACTTCTCAATTGAAATTATGTGGGGAGAAGATTACTGATGCAGAAATGCTAGAAAAAACATACTTCACTTTCCATGCAAATAACATTGTCTTACATACACAATATTTAGAAAAAGGTTTTAAAAAATATTCTGAATTGATATCTTGTTTGCTTGTGGTTGAGCAAAATAAGGAGTTGTTGTTGAAAAATCATGAATCTCGTCCTACTGGTTCTACTCCATTCCCTGAAGCGAATGTGATTTCCCATGATGGAAAAGAATAAAAAAAATAAAGATCATTCCAGTAGTAGTGGTCGAGGTCGTGGTCAATGGCATGGTCATGGTTGGGGACGTGGATATGGTAGAGGTCGTGGAGGTTACTCTAAGAGCTCACATTCCCACCGGAAGTGGGAACGCAAAAATGATAAAGTTGAGAGAGACAAACATGAGCCTAATATTTGTTATCGTTATGGAGTAAAAGGCCATTGGTCTCGTGTGTGTCGAACTCCAAAACACCTTGTTGAGCTTTTTCAAAAATCACTAAAGAAAGGAAAGAAGGTTGAGACAAATCTTGTACTTGAAGATGGCGAAGGTGACTTTGATTCTGACAATGCAACTCATCTTGAAGTTGCTGATTTTCTTACTACCCACGAAACAAATAATTAATGATGTATTGGTTATGTTGTTTGATTTTAGCTATAGAACTCTAATTTTTAATCATGTTGGTTATGTATATATTTTATGATTTTATGATTGTGATATGATATTATATGTTTCATTAGATATTGTAATATTTTAGATGTTTTATATTATTTAGTTGACATATTTTATTATTATTATTATGGACATGTTTAATTTTTGTGACATATTTTATTTCTTTGAAATATATGGTATGAATACTCCTCAAGTTCAATTCGCAATAAATGATGAAGAATTGTGTCTTGCTGATAGTGCAACTACTCACACTATACTTAAAAATAAGAATTATTTCTCTCAATTGATTTTGAAAAAGGTTAGTGTAAGTACTATATTTGGTAGTACAAATATAATTGAAGGTTCCGGAAGAGCTAACATAATATTTCCTTGGGGAACAAAAATTAAAATAACTTATGCATTATACTCCCATTGTCTCAAAGAAACTTGCTAAGCTTTAAAGATATTCGTAATAATGGCTATCATATTGAGACAATCAGTGAAGGAAACGATGAATTCCTTCAAATCACTAATATAAACCAAGGCACAAAATGTATCTCAGAGAAATTGCCTGCATTTTTCTACCGATTTGTACTACACAAAGATTTATGCAATTCAGACATACAGTATTGTGAAACAGAAGTTTACTAATGACTTTGTTGTTTGGCATGACCGATTAGGCCATCCTGGTTCAATAATGATGCGAAAAATAATTGAGAATTCATGTGGTCATTCATGGAAGAGCTGACAAATTCTTCATAATAATTTTTCATGTGTTGCTTGCTCAGAAGGCAAGTTGATAATTCATCCCTCACCAGTTAAGATAAATTATGAATCAATTAATTTTCTAGTACGTATACGGGGGGATATATGTGGGCCCATACACCCCCCATATGGACCATTTAGATATTTTATGGTATTGATCGATGCATCGACTAGATGGTCACATATATCTTTGTTATCAACTCGTAACCTGACGTTTGCGAGATTACTAGCTCAGTTGATTAAATTAAGAGCACTTTTTCCAAATTCTCCTATCAAGACTATTCGTCTTAACAATGCTGGTGAATTTACTTCTAAAACTTTTAATGATTATGGTTATTGCATGTCCATTGGGATAAATGTTGAACATCTTGTAGCACATGTTCATACACAAAACGGTTTGGCAGAATCATTAATTAATTAAACGTCTCCAGTTAATTGCTAGACTGTTACTTATGAAATCTAAACTCCCAATTTCTACTTGGGGACATGCTATATTACATGCAGCATCACTAATTCGCATCAGGCTAACAAGTTATCATAAATTCTCCCCATCACAAATGGTTTTTGGTCAGGAACCAAATATCACCCACTTGAGAATTTTTGGATGTGCAGTTTATGTTCCAATAGCTCCACCCCAACGCTCTAAGATGGGTCCTTAAAGGAGGTTAGGAATATATGTTGGATTTGAATCTCCATCTATAATTAAATATCTTGAGCCTACCACAGGAGATCTATTTACTGCTCGATTTGCTGATTGTCATTTTAATGAGTCAGTTTTTCCAACATTAGGGGGAGAAAACAAATATTTGGAAAAAGAAATTAGCTCGAATGAGTTATCATTAGTTCATCTTGATCCTCGAACAAAGCAATGTGAATTGAAAGTTCAAAGAATAATTCATTTGCAAAGTTTAGCAAATCAATTGCCAGACTCTTTTGCTGACCCAAAAAGAGTGACTAAGTCACATATTCCAGCTATAAATGCTCCATTCAAGATTGATGTCCTAAAAGGGAAAAATGAAGTTGCTAATGAGTCAAAAACACGCCTGAAGCGTGGAAGACCAATAGGTTCCAAAGACAAGAACCCTCGAAAAAGGAAAGGAGCAATGGTTGATGGTGGCCAAAATGATGATACAATTTTTGAAGAATCTCTAGAAGAGACCATAGACATGATACAAAAGGAAACTCAGGTACCTGATAATGAAGAAATTTCAACAAATTATATCATGTCTGGAATTACATGGAACCGAAGCCAAATCGACGTTGATGATGCTTTTGCATGCAATGTAGCATTAGATGTTATAAATGCTAATGAGGATCATGAGCCAAAATCTCTTGGAAAAAGAAAAGTATTTGGACTTGTAATCCATACACCTGAAGGGGTAAAGCCAGAGGGATATAAATGGGTTTTCGTGCGAAAGAAAAATGAAAAAGGTGAAGTTGTGATATATAAGGCACGATTAGTTGCACAAAGATTTTCACAAAGACCTGGTATTGATTATGAGGAAACATATTCTCCTGTGGTGGATGTAACTACTCTTAGATTTCTCATTAGTCTGGCACTAAGAGAAGGACTAGACTTACGCCTGATGGACGTAGTCACAGCTTACTTGTATGGCCCACTAGATAATGACATTTACATGAAACTTCCAGAAGGTTTTAAGCTGCCTGGAGCAGCAAAATCTAGTTCTCGAGAATAGTTTTCTATTAAATTGAATAAATCTCTTAATGGATTGAAACAATCTAGGCGTATGTGGTATAATCGCCTTAATTAGTGAGTATTTGTTGAAAGAAGGCTACAACAATGATCCTATTAGCCTATGCATTTTTATAAAGAGATTTGGATCTGGATTTGTTACAGATTGGAACTCCTGAAGAGATTTCAATGACAGTAGAATACTTAAAGAAATAATTTGAAATGAAAGATCTTAGGAAAACAAAATTTTGTTTGGGATTGCAAATTGAGCACCTAAAGAATGGAATCCTTGTGCATCAATCAACATACATAGATAAGGTTCTCAAAAGGTTTACTATGGATAAAGCAAATCCATTGAGTAATCCCATGGTTGTAAGATCACTAGATGTAGAGAAAGATCCATTCCACCCTTGAGAAAATGATGAAGAGATTCTTGGTCCAGAAGTACCATACTTAAGTGCGATAGGAGCATTAATGTACCTTGCTAGCCATACTCGACCTAACATATCATTTTCAGTAAATTTATTAGCAAGGTTTAGTTCATGTCCAACTCGGAACCATTGGAATGGGATTAAACATGTACTTCGTTACCTCCAAGGTACAAAAGATATGGGTTTATTCTTTTCTAAATTATCCAAAGAAGATTTGATTGGTTTTGCAGATGCAGGATATTTATCTGATCCACATAATGCTCGATCACAAACTAGATATGTGTTTACCTATGGTGGTACTGCCATTTCTTGGCGATCCATGAAACAAACCATAGCTGCTACTTCTTCAAATCATTTTGAGATTTTAGCTATTCATGAGGCTAGTTGTGAATGTGTATGGTTGAGATCTGTAATTCAACATCGAGAATATTGTGGTTTATCTTCCGGAAAAGAAGCACCAACCATTTTATATGAGGATAATGCAGCATGCATTGCACAGCTCAAGGAAGGATGCATTAAAGGAGATCGGACAAAGCATATCTCACCAAAGTTCCTTTTCACTCATGATCTTCAAAAGAACGGTGATATAAATGTTTTAAATATTCGTTCAAGTGAAAATTTGGCAGATTTGTTTACTAAGGCGCTTCCAACTGCTAAAATTAAGAAGCTACATCATCACATTGGATTGCGTTCTCTTAAAGATCTTCAGTGATGTTGTTGTGAGGGGGAGTTTTGTGTGCTGCACTTTTTTTCCCTTAACCATGGTTTTTTTCCTACTGGGTTTTTCCTTGGTAAGGTTTTTTAATGAGGCAGCATTACATGCGCATTAGTAGGTATTGTACTGTTTTAGATAATGAACATCCAAGGGAAAGTGTTGTGAAATGGTGTCTGTTCATTATCACTTGGTAGTTACTTTTTGTGTGTGTGTGTGTGTGTGTGTGTATATATATATATATATATATATATATATATATATATATATATATATATATATATATATATATATATATATATATATATAGAAATGGGATCATATGAGACCACACCTCTTATGTGAGAACTCTAATCTATATGAGAACAAATCTAGACCATTGATCAAATTAAATCTAACCATCCAAAAAAAACATAGTAATGGCATTTTTGTAATTTCTTGAATTACACCTCCTTCTTTCTTTGCTATTTCTTCTTGGCTTTCACGTTCAACATCTCTTTCTCCTCAAACTTTCAAACCTCTTGTCTTTCTCTCTCCTCAAATTCCAAAATTGAACACAAATTGCTGCAAATTGAAGAATTTTTGTTCAAATTCGCATAAACAACCTAAATTGCTCAAATCAGATACGTTTTTTTTTTCCGATTTTGTTCAAATTTTCATGAAAAATGCATGATGTTCAAGTAGATTTTGCGATTTTTGGATTTGATTTTTGCGATTTGATTTTTTGCGATATTTGTGATTTGATTTATGCAATTTTCTGATTGATTTTCATGAATTTCCCATGAGTTAAAGTCGATTTTTCATTTTTCATATTTTGATTTTCATTTATTCTCGGCAATTTTAGGGTTCAAAGTTTGGCGATTTTAGGGCTGGAATTTCAGCGATTTTAGTGTTCGAATTTCAGCAATATTAGGTAATTTCAGCACTACTCTTGATTATTATTGTTTGATTTTTTTCGTCATTTTACCATTTTTTTTGTGCGATTTATGTGTGGTTTTGTTGGGCGATTTTTGTGCCATTTTTTTGATTTTTGGTGTCGTTGTTGTTGTGCTCGACAGTCAAGTAATGTAGATTGAATTAAGGATTATTGGTGTCGTTGTTGTTGTGCTTTTTTCTTGTTCATGGTAATGGTCTTCCAGTGGTCTTTCATTGTGGTTGTTGTGGTTATACCTTATTAGGATTCTGCTAACTACAATGGTGGCAAGTGGATCATCCGATTCAAGAAGGCTGTTTCTGGGCGCTTCTGGGAAGACCTGGTCAGTGGTTCATATTTTTAGTTGTAAATCTTGTCTAATAATCTGATATTTCTATATCCTTGTTTAGCTGTTTAAATCATCTGATGATTGAATGTTATGGATGTTGCTCTGGTCCTTTTGGACATACCTTGTATGGGGAAGGGATAGTATTGGAGATCTTGCTCTATGAAACAAGCAGATTGCAATTTGAAATATTTGTGACTTTGTCCCAACAACTTTTATTAAGTATATTTCATAATTTTACTAAAAGTCTAATTTGTTAGTTTTAGAAAGAGTGATACTTTCAATTGAAAGAATTCCAACTTTTTCTGAAGTGGAATGTAGTTTTTGAGGTAAATAACTTTGCATAATGCTTTCAACTTTTCAAGTGTCGCTTGTTGTGGCTGTTAAAGTAGTATGAAATATGGATACAGATTTTGATTTCCGAAGGTATTGTACGTTTTTCTTGCTTTTTTTTATATTGACAGAAGAAACCTTATTTCATTCTATCATGGCCTCACTGTATTAGTTTTTTTCTCTTCTGATTTGTGAGCAGTTCAAGATATACTTGCAAGAGAATGACCACGCTACTGCTATAACTCAAATTTAAGCTATGATGGGCTGCACTGACTTCACTACAGAATTCCTTTCACTTGTAGCACATGAAGCTGTTGCATGTCGTGCACTTGAAGTTGTTGTTTCCTCTTTGCATGATCTCCTCAACTTCTACACATCAGTAAAACCAATGCCGATAGCTGAGATAGTTGTGATCCGCACCACTCTGGCAATCCTTGTTCAAGAATCTGGTCATGAGCTTGATGTCCTAAAATATATGAAGAGAGCCCAAACTAGGATGACTGAGCTAGGGCCTGATAATTTCTTTGGGAAAGGCGAGGTTGGAAGGCGAGAACGAAACTAGATTGCAGCAAAAGCATGGAATGCAGGGACACGAGCAGGGGTGGAAGAAAGTTATGAATTATGTGAAGAATTTTTTATTTTGGCAGCTGAATTCTATGATGTTAAGATTGACAGGGAAACAGAAGGAAACAACTAACTATTTGACAAATGAATGATTAACGAAATGTTTTCTCATTTGACAAATGAGAAACTAACTATTTGCTCATTTATCAAATGAGCAATTACTTTTTTGCTCATTTGTTCAACTGCCTAAGATCGAGTCTCATTTGCATCAGCACAAACTAAACAATTTTGATCATCAGAGCTTATCTAGCTTCATCATAGCATTAATTTGTCAAATGAGCAAAAAAATTCAATGCTCGTTTGTCAAATGAGCAAACTATTTAATGCTCATTTTTCAAATGAGCAAATAATTCTTGCTCATTTTGTCAAAGTAATGCTCATTTGTGAGTGTGTTTGAATGTTTTAAATACATTAGCCTACTAGCTCAAGGGTAGAGCATTGTGCAAATGCACAAAAGATGTGGGTTCGAATCCCACGTAGGTTTATTTATGTAATGTGGAGACACAAGTTTGTATGAGAGTTTAATTGTAACAAAGTTTATATAGTTATAAATCATTTCAAACCATTTTTTTGCTCATATAATTAGTACGAATTTGATTTTTTTTTTAATTAATTTTGTTTATAGAGATAACCTACGTAGGAATTGAACCTACATCCTCTATGCATTTGCATAGTGCTCTACCAATTGAGCTAATAGGTTTTATGATATGTTTTAAATCATTTTTTATGTTATAAATTTTTAACCAGTTCATTTGATAAATCAACAAAGAATTGTTTGCTCATTTAATAAAATGAACAAAGAATTGTTGCTCATTTGATAAATGAGCAAAGATTTGTTTGCTCGTCTGATAAACGAGCAAACAATTATGTGCTCATTTGATAAATGAGCAAATAATTGCTTGCTCATTTGAAAAATAAGCAAGATTTTTTTGTTCATTTGACAAATGAGCAAGATTTTTTTTGTTCATTTGACAAATGAGCAAGAATTATTTGCTCATTTGGCATTTGACAAATGAGCAAGAATTATTTTCTCATTTGACAAAATGAGCAAAGAATAATTTGCTCATTTGGCAAAATGAGCAAAGAATAATACAGGACAAATGTCCCTGCTTATAAGAGAATACAGGGAAAATGTCCCTCCTGCATCCAGAAGTAGCCTATTATTTTTAGATGCAAAATAACTCATGATAAAGCACATAAGGCGAAAAGAAAGTTGGAAATTAAAATCATTCATGTACCTTCCCCATTATCATTAGCTTTAAGCACTATAAATACATATATTGCCAAGGGCACAAGGGCACAAGGGCTATCGTATACATTAATACAGATAGTGCTCCCAGAATATCAACTTCTGATGTTATAAAAACCTTGCTAAACACGTCAGTGAAGACATATAAAGGACTTGTGCCCACGTCGCCATACACCACACCAAGAGTTTGGAATGCCAATGAAAGAGTATGTCGTGTAGATAGTTCCTGCACAATAATTGATTTGTACTCAATAACACAAACAACATTTTTAAAGTAGTTTGCCAAAATTTTGTCCATGGGAAGCTAATACAAAGTCTCAGAGGAAAAGACTAAGAGCTCAATCTGATATTGTATTAGCATTGTAATGCAAAACAAAACTTCATACAATATTCATTCCTAGTTTTTCTGTGAATCAGACAATATGATGATTAATTGATTATCTCATCACAAAATTCGGAGCAGCAAACATAAATGATTTGAGACACTATGCCATCTGTCAGATGCCTTATCAAAGACATTAATATGCCACATTTGATTTGGTGATTAAAAAAAAATCATTACGAGAATATCATGGTACAGTGATCAAATATAGTAGTACCACAAGAAATATATGATCTCAAAAGTGTCACATAGTTTAATCATAAAATTAAATGTGGCCTAAAGCACAACCACAATCACACCCCTATTCTTATGCACATTTCATCCCTCACTTGTCTGAAATTCCCAGAAATCTCAACACCCTTGATTGATGAATTACTTGAAATTTTTTAACTCTGACAACAATTGCAATAAATAAAGACATTAAACATCTAAATCAATCCTGTATGAAGTACTATTGTCGGAAATATATTTAATGTCTATACTTAGCCCTTAACGCTACATATAGAAAAATCGATATGACACGACAAAATTAAACCATAGATAGGGAAAAAGAAACAAAACCTTAATGTGATGAGCATGAGCATCAGCAATCTGCATAGCTTCAACATCTGAAGAATTAACTCTTTTAGGCCTTTTCACAAGCCTTCTTTTTACAGACCTAGAAGAAGAACCATATCTATTCCTAAATTCATTTTCATCCATTTTTGACCAATTTGCTCATTTTATTTTTGTTCGCTCATTTTATTTTCACTATATTACTTTTCATATTTAGTTTGCTCATTTTAATTATGTTTGCTCATTTTACATATCTTCTATTGAATTTATCAAATAATTACAAAATAAAGGGTAAAAAGAATACATAACAAAGGGCAGTTCATTTTCCGCATCAAAAGTATCTGAAGTATTACCTACAAACTCATTCAAAACAAACTCATTGATAATAGAGTACTAGGTCACAAGATTTCTAACAAGCATTTTATAAAACACCTTGTATGCACTATCAGGATATTCATAAGTATCATAAAAATGCACCAATAACCTATTTTAAACCAAGTTTTAATTGCAACACAATTACAGAATTCATAACAAAAATTAATTTACTAAGTAAAAGGATCCGTCAACACAAACAGGATAATGATAAACAACAACATTGCGTAAATTCAAAAATACTGACAAAAATTTAAGAAAATTAGATTCGGAAAAAACTAACATAACTTTTGTTGATTATTTACCTATATAATCTATGAAACTTGTTGATTCTTGTTGCTGCTGAAATCTGACAAAAATCAAACGGAATTGTGTTTGAAATCCTTCAATCTCATTGAAATAGAAGCTTGTAGTTTCTTCACTCTGTTTTTCTGAGTAGCTGGAAGTATATATGGATGAAAAGTTTGGATTTATTAGAGCCGTTGATATTGTTTGATCCTAAGGCTTAGATTTGTTCTCATATATTAGGAGTGTTCTCACATAAAGGATGGTTCTCACCGGATCCCGACCCTATATATATATATATATATATTACTTTATTGGATGATTAATGATAAGAAAGTTTTATGATATTTTACATTCTCTCTCCCTTCCCTCTATTTTTCATCCCCTCTCTGTACTTTTATAATAACACTAAAATATTCAAAGATTCATTGTAAATATGTAATGAATATATATCCCATTCTTTAGCACTGATACGTTCGAGTATATAACAAAAATGTTGAATTAAATTGAAAATAATTAAAGTGACGTGAAATTGTGCACCAAGTTTTAAAATGCCACTATAATTTTTATGTGTATGAATATACATAATCTATATGCCAAGTTTTATTATGTACGTTTGTTGATATCTTCAATCTAAATTCTTGTGTTGGACTAATAGCACACCCATTTATCTTTGAAGCCGCCACGTGCCTGCGCTGCTACCTGCTATGCATAAGCCACCTATTTGAGAAAACCAAGTAATAATCTAAGTAATGATTAACAAAAAGAAAAGGAAAAGAATAAAAAAGGGAATTGAATCAGATTAATAGATAGGTAGGTTGAAGATGATGAGTAAAAAAAGTGTAATGTAAAAAGTGTAAAACTAATCACAATTTAAGCTTAACAGAGGTTTGACCTTATTATCACATCATATCAAAATTAACTAGTTAAATTCACTCTATTTTTACTTATTTGACCAAACTTTGACATTATGTATACAATAAACTATAGAGAAAAAATCTATCAAATGTGGTCTTGTTAGATTCATAATAATGTGTATTTTATTAATATGTAATTTTCATAATTTTTTCATTACGAAATTAAAAATATATAGCGATAAATAACCGCACATAAAACTATAAAGTGTGTCAGAACTTATTTTTTCTGAGTTGATCTGATCTAAACTTATTTTTTTAATATGATCTGATCTAAACTTATTTTTTCTAAAATAAGGTAAACTAAACATGACCTTACTCTTGTACAAGACATCACCACAAATTGTGTGTAGTTGCTTGTGTGAAAGAAGAAAGCTAATTTAAATGGCAATGATGAAGGAGAGAGAAGGGAGGAAAAAAACAATAAAAGTACAAAGTTGCCCCTAAATTATTGAGTAAAATGACTTATATACCCCCTATATGCCAATTTGATATATCAGATTTGGTATATAAGGCTGATGAACAAGTATTTATTCGAAAACCCACATCCCACAAAAAAATTTAGTCCATTTTAAGTGAAATGCTAGATTCCTCCATAAAAAATTATCAAACCACCATCATTTCAAGCAAAGAGACATCCTCGCCCTTACTAAAAAATTCCCATTTTTTTTTCCTCTAGCATCCACCACAACCAACTCAACCACCACCAATCATGACGTCGGTAGGACCCATGCCATCACAACCCACCACCACCGTGTCAACCACCGCCATTTACACTAGACTACCACTAGGGACCTCGAAAGTCGACGAGAAATGGATGGTGATGGAGGTGGATCGTCAGAAAACAAATTGGGAATGCCACCGTCGGCTTTTCAGCAGGTACGACTTTTTTCCACGGGTTTAAAGTGGTTTTGGCCTCCGATTACCTGGGTCAACTAGAGTTTAAAATCAGCTACTGTCCACAGTAATTGATTTTGACCTCCAATCACCGAGGTTAAAATTAGTTACTGAGTTTTCAGCTCCGGTTACCAACCACTTAATTTATAAAAAAAAAATTGAAAAATAAAAAAAAATTCCACCGGAAATCTTATCTCCTTCCTCAAATTTCCAGCCATCCCGCCACTAGAACTGTCGCCTCTTGACCTCCGCCTGATTGGCCGCCTAGTTCCGCGCTGTCGCTGCCTTCTGCCACCACCAACTGCTGGTGGTAACCTTTATTATGTGGTTGTGTGGAAAAAGGTTGGTGGTTGGGGAGTTTGATGATAGAGAAACAAAAAGGGGAGAAAAAAAAGGGTTAGGGTTTATTAAGGGGAATAATAACCCCTTTTTTTTTATAATCATGATGGTTTTGATAAATTTGAATGGCTCTATTTAACACCCTTTTTTTGCCGTCACCCTCGTCGTTTGTATCGTCATACATATCAAGAACAGACAATTCGTTGTTTACAACAGGTTCAATATTCACCAAAGTTTGAGACGGTGTTATTTGAACATGTTCTTGTGTAGGAGAGTAACTGTGCAACTGCATCGGTGATGAAATGTCATTGTTTGAGATAGATGGACCAGGTTGCTGCAACATTGACACCGACGCCCCTTCATGTACAGGTGCAGTAAAATGTGAACTGAATGGAATGTCAAATTGATCGTTGTGTAACATTCTACTGAAAGATCCCATTCCATATTCAAATGATGCAATGTTGTATGAGGGCTTTGTAACGAGCTTGTATTTTAAGGGAAGATATGTAGGTTGTTGCTCTATCAAGCGAATAGTCTGTTGAGTACATATATGCACCATTTCCACATACAAATTAGTGGGAAGAGACCTCATTGCAACGACACCCCTCAAAACCTCCAAATGGTCGTCATTCAAAACAGGTAAGATTTGAACCCCACTGACACTCTCAAACCTCATTTTAATGTTCAGTTCAACATTCGTTGGGTTTGAACCAGTTATAGTATAAACCTTCTTCAACAAATCAATGTAAGTCATACAAGGTTTCAATGCCAACGGTTCCATTTTTCCTCCTCTATACTCGACGTTCGATCCGACACACAAAATTTCACACCCCCCCCCCCCAACGACATAACAAAACAATCAATTGTGAAGCCATGTTCTACATAACAATCGGAATACATATTAGATGACACAAATACACAACACAACTAAAACCACAATGATTCAATTAAATCCTAAAGCTAAGCGTATATACAACTTAGTGTTCAACAATGTACTTATTTACCTAGTTAATCAACAATGTAGTATATATATTTAAATTTACCTAATTCAACAATGTAGTTCGTAAACATACTTGAAATTTAAACACTAAGTATGAAGAATAATGTATGCTTCATATACATGATTTGAAATTAAACAACATACATATAAATATACTTAATTTCAATAATTAAACAACAATGTATTATGTAGTTATACTTATTTCGCATACTTAAACAACAATATAGTACATATATTATAAATTACAAACATAAATTCCCAAAAAACATCATAAACAAGTAAAATAGTTAAATTCAATACATACCTCAAATTCGATCAATGTACTGCGTAAAAGTGTTGAACAAAGATTGAGGAATAATTTTTAGTGACTATGATGAAGATCTAAGCAATGGAATGTGATGAATTTGATGCAAATATGGAGGATTGGGCGAGCAATTAGGTGCGGGTTAGGGTTTGGAATTTGAGGTTTTGCGTTTTGTTGAAAAACAATAAAAAAATAACAATATACTGCTTGAAATACTCGATACAAAAAGGTTGGCGTTTTTGGTAAACGGTAAAACGTCAGCCTGGTTAGCGTTTTTACCTTGGCCAAATTTTTTTAGAAAATTTCAGTCAAGATAAACACCAACCAGGCTGGCGTTTTTTCGTAGACTGAAATTTTTTAAGAAAATGGCCAGGGTAAAAACGCCACCCTAAATGGCGTTTTATCCTGATAAATAGATTTACCACGCGTCTACTTTGAAGAATAGTTTCTTAACAAAACTCGTAATTTTTCCAAATATTCGAGAATCAAGTTCGTTTACAAGTGGTATTTTAAGTAGCTTCCCAAAAGATCACAAACATAGGAAACATTCATTCAAATATGTGTGCACTTTCTCTTAAAAACTGAATAGTAGCTAACTTCAATCTAAAATGGGATTCAGATTCCTCAAATTAAATCTCATTTACAAGCCATATCTCTCAAGAATTTCCTCAACTACCCAGAAAAATTCAATCTTTACCCTTCACAATCCATCAAAAATCAACTCTTTAACAACCCAATTGCAAGAAATTTATGATCCTTCAAATGTGATTATAAACCCACCAAATTCCCAAATTTTCAAACGCTGGCATTTTGGGCATTCACATCATCATCATCATGGTCCACATCATGATTCTAGCAAGAAGAGTGAGAACATTTTTAGGCTTGGACTTGCTGCTGATATTGGTTTAACTGTCGGAAAAGCCGTCACCGGGTACTTCTCTGGTAGCACCGCTATTATTGCCGACGCCGCGCATTCTCTCTCCGATGTGGTAATTTATCAATTTTAGTACCTCATTTTATCTTGTAATCTTATGTTGTTTGTGTCATTTTATTTGATGGGTTGTTTGGAAATTTGGTATTGGAATTGGCAATGTGCATGTTTTGTTATGATTATTAATTAGGGGAAGAGGGTTATTTAGTTTGATTAAGAGTGCAATTTACAGTTCATTTGTAATGATACTAAGTTTTTGGGTTTTGAAGGAGTATGTGAGTGAATTGCCTATTGTTATGTTATTAGGATTGACCATAGTGAGGCAAGGAGCTGAGTTGTGTATGGTTTTTTCCTGAAAAATAATTTTGGTGTTTATGGCTAGGCAAACTTTTGGGGGAAGTTCTACGTTTCGTAAGGGCATTATTGATTAATTGTTTAGTGAAGAACAGTGTTGAGTTTCACTTAATATTGAAGATTATTCCAAAAAAGTCTGGGACATGTAACGATGTAAATAGAGGATTGGGATCTTTCTCTTCCTATAAACTAACTATAAGTTTGTGCCTTACAATGTCTACTGTACCTTCTAATCTTTGCAAGGCTTCTGAAAATATCGAGTATAATGCTTTGAGGGAAAGAACAGCGTTTTGTAACAATGCCATGCTGGTAGTAAAGACTTAAGGAGTATTGTTTTGTCATTAGCTAGTTAATGACTGTGTGTGATCTCATTTTCTGAAATGCTCTACACTTATATAGAGAAAAATCTACTGTAGATTTTAGGTATGAGGTATGGGTTCGGAATGAGTAGAACCCATGCCTAATGTCTGGTTGAGAAAATCCATTTTCTATACTCATACCTCAAACCCACAAGGTATAGGGGTTAGAAACCCAAAGAGGGAGGTGTGTATGGCTCATTCCGCTCATACCAAACTTCTAGCTACCAAATAAAAGAAAAATTATATTTCCGAACATGGCATGTTTGAGTAGGCCCCTTTTTTCTTTGTGTTACAGAAGTGAGAAAGCTAACTATTAGAGAAACATAGCATGTTTTATGATCTTATGTAGGCATGTCTTTGTACTGGCTAATGCCCAATGTGATGAAATTGCTGAAATTGAGGAAATTTTGGAAGCTCTTTACCAAACATTTTGAAGTGATCTGACCTACAATAACTACACCATACGTCCATAAGCTTGATCTTACTTTGTCGTCGAGTAATGAAACAAATATATACCTCTGAGTTTAACTTAGATGCCACTTGCTTGATATAGGGTGTTAAGAGTTATGTGGAAGTCTACCCAAAACATTATAGTTTCTGCCAGTTTAATTAACATATGTGCTATAGTTCAGTAGCTCTTGAAAAGTTTGCGGCACATGGTTTAGCAATGACTAATATTCATAGTGTACTGAGTGCCTAGGTCTGTGTTTGTTGGTTCGTTTTATTTAAGGTAACTATATGACTATAAGTTCTGCTGATAAAGAAAAAATTAACATATGTGCTATAGTTCAGTAGCTCTTGAAAAGTTTGCGACACATGGTTTAGCAATGACTAATATTCATAGTGTACTGAGTGCCTAGGTCTGTGTTTGTTGGTTTGTAGTATTTAAGGTAACTATATGACTATAAGTTCTGCTGATAAAGAAAAAGTTGCTTCTACATCTTTAATAACCACTAACCAAGAATCCGGAAGTCATTTTAAGGAATTGAGTCAATATACCAGTATACCACAGTCCACAATAATTCTTCGCTATTTTAAATCAGTATACTCGTCATTTGAAATTCATTGTTAAGGGTATCGTGAAGAGTAATATAAAAAGTTTCAAAGATAATTTATTAAGTTTAGGAAGTCACCTGTTATTTTCAGTCAAACTAATATAGAAATGGAGTAGTATGTTGTTTGGTTGACCACCTTGTAGCTAACTTAATCTCTAGTTGACTTATTTCCTTTGAAACCATTGAAGTTTGAAGCTTGGATTGATAATCAGGAAGGTTAAGTCGCACTTTTATAGTTTATCTGTACCTCAATGTATCCTTTTTATCCTTTAAAGCTATTTTTTTGTTTGTTAATGGGGTTTTATTATTAATCTGTGCTAACAGCCAAACATGAAAATCGTAATTGTAAACTCATATTTCATGGAAATGTCACTTTTGAGGAGCTGTTAACTATTTATGGAGCTAGGCTTGTTGAGCAAAACAGGCTTTCTAATGTGTCGAATGACTTGCGTAATGGATGAAAACTAGTATGCTGTTTTAGGTGCAATGGGATCTTGCAATAATTGTGTGATAGTTGATTTTGTGGATTAGAAATGCGTTTCTTGTACTTAATTATTGTACACTGACTTGACACTTGTTAGTAACGCCCACGGATTGGATTGTAGATTAATTGTTGGTTTGAAACAGGATTGATAAAATATTTCTAAATATTGGGTGGTCCAAAAAACAGTGAAGACTGCCAGATTTTTCACTTAAATTTTCTAAAGTTTGTTGCTTTGCTCAATCTGGCTGGTAAATAATTTGGTATTGGTTTTCAAGTAAAGATTACGACTTAAATTGCAACATGATTATCAATAATTGTAGATATGAGTTAGAATAAAGTATTGGGAGCAAGATCAAATACAGTTTGGCGAGAAGAGGACCCTCAATGAACCTTAGGCTCTTATTGCTGGGTGGAGGTCCCTGGGACAGGCTCACTAATTTCCTTCATCATGGCAAATTGACAATCATGCATTCATGCATATATCTCTGACTTTAAGCTAGTTTGGTATCAGGAAGGAAGCCCTGGCTTACATGCCAAGATCTTTCTTTTATTTCTGGTTGAGAGGTGATTGGAAAAAGTTCTGGTTTGTTTCTAAAGTTTGAGCACAAAAAAATACAATGAGGCGAACAAATAAGGACGAAGGGAGTAAGATGGTATGGTCTGATTCTGATGTGGAAGAAGCAAAAAGTTCATGAAATAATGTGATAAGAACATAGTCTAAGGTAAATGCTGGGTACGTGAATGAAAGTTGGAACCACCGTTGGGGATTGACAGATTGTGGATTGATTTGAGTTATTAAGATGTTGATCTGCCTTAAAGAATAATTATACCCTGTTTTACACCATTGATTGCATTTAAATGGTTATCTATGGAATAACTAACTTGCTTAATGTTTTTCCTACCTCTTCCCTCCTGTCTTTTGTATTGTGGTCAAGGACTGAAGAAAGAAGAAAACAATCAGATATCATAAAATTTCTTCCTTTTTTACAAAAATAACTGTCCATATATTGTTTGTTTAGCTTACATTGTCTTTTTCATATGAATTTTTGTCTTAGTTATGTTGGTGATGGTGAAAAATATCTGCTTACTTTAACTGGCATGACTGTATTGCAGGTTCTCAGCAGCGTTGCTTTACTCTCTTTTAAAGCTGCCAGAGTGCCTAGAGACAAAGAACACCCATATGGTCAATAATTTTCCCTTTGATTCGCTTTTGCTGATCCCTTTATTGGGGTTAAGGCTTTGTTTATTTTCATTATTATTTTTGTATGCATGTCTATAGCATTTTATGTCTCTGCCCATAATGAATTTGTTTTCTAACATATATATATTTTTTGAAATTATCATTTTGTTTTCAAATTTTTGCTGTAATATAACTGTAATGGCTAATTTCATTTTCTTTGTACCCTTCCCAGTTCCCACTAGCCATTAGTCTATTGTATATATTCACCAATCATAGTGATGTGATTTCACTTTGTTTTTCACCGCATTTGCGGTGTGAGGTAGTCCTTTTGGCATCCTATTGTGGAGCTGCAATACATTGTGTCCTTTGCTTCTTTAGGATTTCCCCTTTTTTTTATCTAAAGTATTCCTAGATAATATCTTGAATACTAACATAGATAATAAACATATAAATCTTATCTAACTTAAACCTTCCAATAAAGAAAGGCTAATTAATATTCTAAATGTTCATTTTTATTTGATTAGTGAGATCATTAGACTACCTTCACTTGCCTTAAACCTAATCATACTGCCCTACCATGAGTAGTCACGTACTCACTATTATTTTCATCAGATGCCTTCACCTTTGCTGTGTATTTGGCTGGTTTTCTTCATCTTGATTAAAAAATGATGCAAGTGAGATTTTTTTTTGTTTTTGTTTTTTTTGTTTTTGTTTTTGTTTTTTTTTTTTTTTTTTTTTTACACATCTTGCATACTTGTATGACTGGCTTGTATTGAAAAAGAAATTAAGTCAGAGGAACTCTGGTTTAATTGAGTTGTAATCATATTTGGATCTTTATTTTACTACGCTATTGCAAAATTGAAAACTAGGATGGCCTTTTTTTTTTTTTTTTTTTTTTGAACATAAACTTTTTAGGCGGAAGGTAGCTGGTACCCTATATTATCAATGATCCAAGTGAGTATATTTACTTTTTTATAGGGAGAGGGTTTCACAGATTACATTTCCTCTTACCTCGCAAATGGTTGCAAAGACTTTCTAACGTAGGTAGGTGACTTTAGGCTACTAGATTGGATAACATTGTCAGTATCCTCATGAACCCAACTTGGCTTACTCATGCAAACTACCGTCGTAGTTTTGTCAGTATTCATGTTTATTTTTCCAATAGCCTATGTATAACTCAATAAAGCACAATGACATGATGGTTAGTTAAAAATTACGAAAGGCAACGAAAAAAAAAAAGAAAGAGAAAGAATAAAAAAAAATGGCTGATGTTGCTATGCAAAGTAGAAGCATAATCTGTTTAACTAATGTTGATTTTCAAATGTTGTAAGTGTAAAAGGTTAAAAAAAAAGGGGCAATTTTGTCAGGAGATGTTAAAAATAAAAATAGACAACTTGTAGGACAGAAAAACTCACGAAATGATAACCATGTTCAATCCTTTACGTTGCTTGATCAAGTTTTGGTCCAAAAAGATTCCTAAGCTGGTACCTTTAGTAAGCAGTTTTTGGGAAGAATATTGATTTTCACAAGCACATGAAGGCTCTTTTGAATTAATTCCACTCCAAGATTTTGATGCATCCCACCTTTAGGCTGTGGCATATCTTTCTTTGACCCCTGACCAATCACCACCTTCTATTGAGCCAGAATCACAAACCTTTTTAGAATCACCCCAAGAAGATAGTGCCTTATTCTCTTCTTTATCAGATAAGAGTGGGAGACACCCCTCAAAAAGTAGATGAAGGCTTATAGATGGATCTTTAGGCTGTGGCTGATCTTTCATTGGCCCCCAACCTGAACAAGTATTTCATAAAGAAATATAGCCATCAAGCCATGTAGTTGAGTTAACTAGTCTCAAGAGCTGTTTGTTCTGGCATTAAATGGATTTTGTACTTTCTAAATTGCATCGAAAAAAAATATATGGGGAAAAAAGAAAGATGAAAAAAAAAATTGAGAGCTTAATTTTCTTTTGTTATGAAATGATTAGATACTCTAATTTCCAGACCTCATTTTACTTTCTGTATATACTGCAGGCCATGGTAAATTTGAGACACTAGGAGCTCTAGGGATCTCTGGCATGCTCCTTTTAACTGCAGGAGGTATTGCATGGCATGCTGCTGATATATTGCTGGTAGGACCTATCACTTTGTTTCCCTCTCTCCCAATCCCTTCTTTTCATTGCCAGGTTTATTTTTGTATGTGTGCCTACTTTGCGTGAAATTGCATGCTTGTTCCATGGAATAATATAGTTGTCACCCGTCAGAATCACAATTATCATGGCATAGGTAATGGGTTGTGGCATCTCAAGGATGTTGAGGAGCTCCTGTGGGGATTAATTATTATTGAGTGAAGTTTACTCCTAAGTCACTAAATCTTCCTAATTTCTTGGTTGAACTTGAGGTCAAGAATTAAAGTGATCTAATATTCTTTGCAAGGGTTATATACTAATATCAACTTGCGTGATAAGGATGCCAAGTTTGCCAACCCACAATGCCAATAAATAAGGCGTTGAGAGTCAATTCACTACTGAAATAGTAGATATGCGCATTTAGAGATTGTCATGTAGTAGGTCTTTGTTTCTGCGAAGTCTCAATATTTTTGAGCCTGTTCAAACATGTGACCCACTTAATTGCCTCAGTATTTTGAGGCACCTTGGCTTAGACTCTTAGTTAACTCTATTGGAAAAATAAGTTTAAATGTTCAATTATCAAATTGAATGAGCAACAATATCTTATTTCTCATCTGATCTCATAATAGCCAGTTATGGACATCATGGGATGATTTTGAAATTTTGAAATGGTGTCACATAACAGCTTGATAACTGAATAAAATATTTTTAGGTGGTATGTGTGTATTTTTTAAGGATCAATGGGGAAAGCTGGGAGTAAATGATGATGGATGCAGTGTTAATTTTCATGGCAAGGTTGGTTTAGATGGTTAAAAGCTTTGGCTGCTGGTCCACTGAGGTGAATTTCAAAATCTCCCTACGTCAGTAGAATGTGATTCTTTCTAGTTTCATCCTTTTTCCCTTTGTAACAAATAATATTGTTTAACACTTCAAGAAACTTTGGCTTAAGTATAGGTTGTCGTGGAATTCATATTTGTATGAAGCTATATTACTTTTGATTATTTTAATAGACCAAATGCTGCTTGATTCCCTAACTAAACTATGATATTGTTGTTTTGCAGGGTTTGCTTACAACATCCCCTGAAGTTTTTGGTCAATCCTTGATGCATGAGCATGGTCATCATAGTGGGCATGACCATAAGATCGATATGGATCACCCAATTCTCGCATTAAATATGGCTATGTTATCCATCGCTGTAAAAGAAGGGTATATAATTTATTCTACAACTTATCCAGCTTGGCTAGCTCCTCTAAATTTGTTGTTAGCCTGTTATCCTTTTGGACTATATTTTTGGCTTTCCCGTTGTTTATAGTCTTAAATGCTTCTTCAGTCAATCCTGTTTTGTATCCTCTCTTATTGATATTAATGTGTTATTATAAATGAAGGCATTTATAACTAAGTACATTTTTTTTTGAAACATCCCAGATAAGTACATCTACACTCTACTAGGAACCCTTCTGATGCCTCTATGATTGTCATGAAGCATACTTGACTTTGACTGCTGTACCACCTCCAAAATGTCAATTTAATGCCACTGACTTTATGTTACATTGATTGCCAATAAGACCCACTACTTACTCTGAATTTCTGGCCTCTCCTGTATTGCATCCCTTAAATATTTTACGCACTTTATTTTTTATTAGAGATTTAGGTTTAACTTTCCAAATAAACTTTGGTTCTTAGTTTGCTCTTGGAGTCCTTGGTAAAAGTTGATTTGGTGGCTGATCTTAGAAGATTCTTTTGAATGTATTGATTAATATTTCTAATGGGATTTGTGGGGCCAATTATGGTACTTAATACAAATTGAATGAAGTAATCGTGTCTGCCTCTAAATTCACTCTAGTATAAGCTGGTAAGTGGTAGATACTGTGGATATTGCTGTATAAGGGTAGTTTTTATACATTACCCTTGCCAGTGCTAAGTTGAAGAAATAGATTAGGTATATGCTCCAAAATATTCACCCCCCATTTTTTGTATGTAATGCTTGTGATGCACAGATTTATTGTTTTGTTATGGGTTAGTCATTTGTTATATTGTTCAATGACTATGATATTGGTAGACAAAAGCTACTTATATGGATAACATGTAATTATAAATAATGGTTTAGAAGAAGTAAAATGGGATTAAAAGGTTCAAGTGCGCCAAGGCATCATAGAATTTATATAAGTTTCCAAATACTGAAAATGCTCAGAAGTTGTCAATCTAATACTAAAATGTGTAAGCTCATGTCATTTGATGTAAAAAAGAAAGTAAAATAATGTATCAGACCAGTTCTTAACCTCCGTCATCTGAATGTAAGTATTATGAGTAAATTTATCGTGGATATAACTAATTAGCATTGGATTCCTACTCCTGGTAATATATTAATCTGCTATATACTACTCTTTGTCTTCTGTCACTCATAGTTACCACTCAGATATCTGTTAGAATGATAACAAAAATTGGACAGCCAAACTTGAAAATTTGATCTTCTTTTTGGATCGAAGGTAGCAGTAATATCTCAATTTATAACTAATCAGATAAAATTACAATAAATTGTAATAGTTTATTACAAACTTTTTCTAGCTTTTTGTTACTAGACATCTCACTTATGAGAAATTTTTAATTCGATTTTTGCCATTCTGATGTTTGATTCAGATCCCTTTCACTGTGATTCTTTTTTTTTTTTTTTTTCTTCATGCCCGAATGTATATAAAGTCGAAGGACCGTGCTTTATATGTTCTATAATTGTTGCAGTCTTTTTCGGATAACAAAGAGAGCTGGGGAAAAGGAAGGCAGTGGACTCATGAAAGCAAATGCATGGCATCACAGGGCTGATGCTATCTCTTCTTTCGTTGCTCTTATTGGGGTAGGTAAGAACTGTCTGTTGTGAATGTGTAGCTATAGATTGATTTTGATTCCCACAGCCTAAGTTTACTTCACAACTTTGAAGCTTTCAGTACCAGCGTCATTTTGATATTAAACTTCTGCAGTAATTGATCGACATAAATCAGGAAGCTTGGTGTGGTGTGGTAAATTAGGCATATTTCACACTGACAAAAACATTTCTTGTTTAGTTAGCATACATGGAGTAATGATCTTGTATAGCCTTTGAAATGCCAGAAGCTTTAGGGTTTATTTGGGTATAGAAGCAAGGCCTCTTTGCCACTTTTCTTACTCTTATCAAGTATTCTATTGTGCTGTTCAATACTGCTCTCAGTAGACGGTTGCTACTTATTATATTTACCCTTGGTTCATGTATTGCAAATTAAAATACTAGTGCTGCTTACGGTTACATGGTTAGCTCTCACCTATTTGCCCCTTACCTAGGCAGCCTACCGCCGTACCCTATTTTGTTCTTCTTCTTCTTTTTATTTATTTATTTATTTATTTATTTATTATTTTTATGTGATGGAAATCGTTATTAGTTGCATGCCAAGGTACATTTGTATCAAGCTGGCACAAGCGCAACCTTAAGCTGCCTTTTTCTTGGTTTGTGGCTCCCCATCTTGGTCTTGGGAAGCTACTCCCAAATCCCAAGGGCTCTTGCTGCTAACCCAGTTCAGGTTGACTTGTGCAAGGTTCCACTCCTGTAGGAGCACCTTTTCCTTAGCCAAAGGAAAAAAAGATCCTTGTCTTGGGAAGACCCTATCTGTACAAATTATTAGCTTTTGAAAGTTATGATCTTTCTCGAGATAATGTTAGTGGAAGAGTTGTAGATTTTACAGTGGAAAGAGGGCTGGCTTTTAACCTTTGTGATGATTGCTCTACCAATTCACTTTATTATAATATAAGTATGAAGTTAAATTTATCGCCATTTCAATGATTTTGTTATGAATAATGACGTGGAAATGTGATCATATTGTATTAGTTTTTGTCATTTTGACTACTGAATTGATGACAAGTGTCTGTTAATTATTGTCTCAGGAGGATCCATTCTTGGTGTAAAATTTTTTGATCCTCTTGCTGGCCTTCTTGTGTCTGGCATGATACTAAAAGCAGGTCTGGAAACTGGTTACCAAAGGTATCCTGTTTATCAACCTTCATAGATTGATGCCTTAACTGTATTTTCTATGCTATTTTTTATTTTCAAACCTTGTCGTAAAATTGGATATGTGAAGGAACGGGATGATGGAAAATTTTTAAATTTAGAGGTGAGCAAAATAACCCGAAAAACTGAATAATCGAATTTCAAAATAATCGTTGAAAGTTATACAGTTTCTAACTTGAATGTATTTGTAGCTTTTATCATTATTTTTTTTCATTATGCAAGATGTGATGTTTAATAAATAATAAGTATGATGTATGAATGGTGAATAATTACATTGGCAACTAATGGCAGTATGAAAGCTTTTTTAGTGCTGGAAACAATGCTAATGGTTAGGTAGTGTTGTGCTGTAGAGAAACAGTCTTGTTAGTGTGGATCATTTATATCTGCTAATCTTTGCTATATGATCTGAACTAGTTATTTGAAGAATTTATACTGCTAACAGACATGACGTATGATTTTGTGAAGATTGAGTCTAGGGTGTAAATTCAAGTTGACAAACATGTGGACAATACATTGCCCAAGTTAATATACACTTTTTTTGTTCAAACTGTAGTGTTTTAGAGCTGGTGGATGCTGCAGTTCCACAGCAGCTATTGGACCCTCATCGAGAAACAATTCTACAAGTTGAAGGAGTGAAGGTAAATCTCATCCTTTTAAATTCAAGTTAAGGTGTAGTTCCTTTGCAAATTGAATGAATGTGCACTTAGTGCGGAACTAATTAGCTTGTTGCTGCATAAGGGTAGTTACCTAGGATTCTTCTACATCACTTGAGAATATTTCAGCATAATGGCGGTAGAGCAGATAGGGGATTCGTTTTGTTTTCTTTGTTGTGGTAATCATGTAGATATAGTTTCTAAAGCTTTTACCGAGTGTATTGCAATGTCATTGCCATAATGGACACTGCTCATGGAAGTGGAATCTTGGCATCTTACCTTGGGAGTTTGAGGCCAATAAAAATTCATTGTTATATGTAAAGGCCATTATGCATTGTGTTTGTTTAGACTAATCTATAATTTTAGGTTAAACTTTTTTTGAAGTTCTTGAGTTTAAACATATTTAAATTCTAGAATGGATTTAAAAGTTTGCCTATATGTGAAACACAATACTTTTATAGGTGCAATGTCATGACATTATTTTAGCATCACATAATGATCTGTCATGCGATAGCAAGTTGAAATTCTCTTGTTTAGTTGGCTAGCAGCTGCTGCATAGCATAAAAGCAGTTTTTTGGGCCCATGTTCTGAAGCATTCTATTTGCAAAATGGTCCCCAATCTCTTTTAATTCTCTTGTTAACCATATAAGTTCTAGCAACCATCTTAGCGCTTAACAACTTGCTGATTGAAATGTTGATACCAATTCACCATCCAATTTTTGCTGATTCTTTTATTTTTAAATCGGTTGCTTCTTCAGTCACTAGGACACTCTATAAATAACTATATTCCTTCTGTTGCAATGAGTTCTTGAATGTTCACAATCTTCACATTATTGATTGCTAAATGGCACTCTTTGTTATATATATAGGGGTGTCACCGTCTGAGGGGAAGAAGGGCTGGCTCGTATTTGCACCTTGATGTACACATAGAGGTATAATACCTTCTCAATGTTTACTAATTCGGATTGGATGTGCGCATCATGATATTTCTGGAATTTTTGTCAACAAGCTATTGATAATATTCAGTGATTTTACACCTTGCTTAGCTGAATTTTATCAATAAATGAATGCCATTATGCCACCGTTAAAACAGTCCTTTAACTCAAAGGATGACATAAATGATAATATTTCACTAGTGTCAACCCAACAAAAAAAAAAAAAAAAAAAAAAAAAAAAAAAAAACCCTATATACAGCAATAATATGAACATTAGTGCTTATACTCACAAAATGCCATTATATCCTCTATGCTCAATATCATCTGGTTTTAAGCTTTATTCTCTGTCAACGAGGATTCTCAAATTTGAAAAACTTGTTTATGAATTTGCAAATGAGGATATGCTCAAATTTGAAAAACTTACTTGTTTATAAATTTGCAAATGAGGATTCTCAAATTTTCATACTCTAAGAGGGAAGAGAGCTGTCTTAGGTGATAGACAGTCCCTAAGGCATTCCCTTTTTAAGGGGTGTTGAAGTTCAGTTGAACGTAGACAACTCCCTAAGGGGGTGTTGATATAGCAACTACCCTGCCCCCTTTTTAACACAAATTAATTCTCAGTTATTGGTAATAGGGTTTTTTTTTAAAAATAATTAGAGAATGCAAGGTTTCTAGTATTGAGTGAAAGGGATTTATGGAGAGAAAATAAAATGCCGTATTATACTGGAAAAGGAGATCATTGTTTTTTGTAATCATTCTCTCACTATTTTACAAGCGAGTATGAAACACTTTTCATCTTTCTTCTCAGATGAAAGGATGACCAAAGTGAGAGCTTTTTTCTAGAAGTCAAACAGTGTCAATGATTTATTTGGAGGTCGTATTTAGTTTTTCCTTTCTAACATCACTTCCTACTTCTGCTCTCCTTTAAGAAGCTTGTGGGTGTCTCCAATAAGAGGAAGATGATTATGAGAAATTATCCTTGAGTCTAGAGTAGTATAGGATAGGAGGGGCCATCCAGTATGTTGGGACATTGTGCTAAAATGGTAATGTCTTTGTTAGTTTCTTTTGGAACCCAACTCTTTTAGGCGCAATTTGATGGAAGCGAGGTATAGACTTAAAAATTGGATGTGAAGCATTGACCATTAATCAGTTCTGTATTTTAGTCCTTCGTTTCACAGGATTCTTCTCTAATTTTCTTGGTCAGTTACAAGGTAGGTGATGGTTTTTGAAAGTAGCGGAGTAGAGATACTTTCTCAAAATCGTTGTCTTGAATATATCTTTTCTATGCTACAGCATTTTTCCTTTGCAGCTTTCAAGTAGGTGGATTTGACGACTCTTATTAATTGTGAGATATAGTAGCTCATTGATTAGTCAGGCACTTGAGTAGTCAGAATGGAGATTTTGAGTGAAAGACTCTTGTTGGTTTTTTTGTTACCTACCTTATATCATGTTTGAAATTCCTCTAAACCTCATTCTTTCCTTGTCTCAACTGACATTTGGAGGTCAATATTTTCTGTATAAGGTGAACCCTTTTGATTGGAAATTAAAATTTGGACAAACTCAATGACACTCATGGACGTGCAAAATCAATGCCTAAATGAGGACATTTTTCCTTAATGTTAATCCATCACCCAAGGGATGTACCACATGTCCACATGTCAAATTGTCAATTCAATCCAACTTAATCCAGTACGGCTTGCGACCCTGCAATCAATTTGGATTTGAAGCAAAGTAATTTGGTCCTCCGACACCCCTTCTCATTGTGAAAAAGGCAGCCAATTACCTGCCCAAAGGAAAATATTTCAGATCTGATGTTTTTTCGCAAAGTCCTAGATTTGTATATGGAAGGAGAAGTGATGATATTGGAAATGAGTCAATTTAGATATCACTGATATTCCCTGTTGAGCCACCTAGCCTCAGGAGAGAGATACAATGCTGCATTTTAAGCTTTTTTTTCCTAGTTTTTCTTGTAATGCAAATCTGGGAGGAGGGTTGGTGGTAGTGATGATATTGTAAAGTGTAACTTGCGTTGGTCTACCTAATTTTTTTTGTGTATTTCTCCTAAAGAAGAGTAATATGTAAGTTTATAATATTTGTGTAATCGGCAGACTATTAACCATTTTATGTAAAGCAAAGGTTTACAGATATCAAGTGTATGCAAAATGGGCTGTATTGATGGTTCGTTATGTTTTTCAGAATTTAGAGGAGGCAAGTTAGTTGATGTACAAGAAAAAATGACACTAAAAGCTTTGGAAATTTTTTAATAAAATCTGAATTACTGCATAAACCATGTGCATATTATTTAATTTTGCTGTGCTTTTAGTTTTAATCTAATATTTGAATTCTTCCTTATTTCCTTCAAATGAGTCTCTGTATCCTTGAATATTCTTTTCAAGGAACGGACATTTGAATCTGCACCTGTATCAGATTTTTATTACCTGGTTTACTAAGTATATAATTCTGTATTATCTACTTTTGTGAAAGAAGAAAAGTTAGCTTGATTTATGGTACAAAATTTTTGTTTATCCTGTGTGTTGTGGTTAGGATTAATAATATTCTGAGAAGTAGTTTGATCTCGATATATATATATTTCTTTATTTGTTTATCTAATTTATCTTTATTTGTTTATTGTCAGATTGATATCCAGTGTGTTTTGCGCTCTTGTTTTTAAGTTTTTCTTTTTCAAATTTTCTATGTATGGAATTCGATGCTTTTTGTTTATCTTGTTTACCTAGTCCAATACCTCATTCTTTTAAAGCTGTTTTTATCTGCTATTGTTCTTTTGCTGTATAAAGTATTAGGGATACTTGCTGAAAGAGTGGAGAGTGTGGATATAAGTTGGAAGCCTTGTTCCATCTCTTGGTATAAGATTTGAATCAATGTGTACCTTGCAGGTTGATCCTTTCACCAGTGTCAGTGCTGCTCACCATATTGGTGAAAATGTTAGGCACCGAATTCACGATTCTCATCCTGAAGTGGCTGAAGTCTTCATACACATAGGTACTGCTGCTGTGCTGCAAGTTTACTTCAACTCAGTTCTCATATTGGCATTACATAGATTATCTTTGCTGTTACAATTTGAAGCGCCTATATTTGGTTTCGGATGAAGTGACTGAATAATGAAATTAACTTTTGCTTTTCTATTCATGGGTTGGATTGTGGAAAAGCACAATGGACCTAATGATAAACTTACCAATTTGAAAATTGTGCTGGCATTCTGCATTATTGCTTGCTTTTAAATTGATAGTCTTTGCTGTGTTATATGTTGTATATTGGACGGATAGCAAGCCGATGTCATTGACCATCTTGACTCCCTTTTACTGAAGTAGTTTAGGGGATGCAGAAGGTACTGAATAAGGTGAAAATAAAACTGGTTGTATATCAAATATGTTGAATACATAAAAGTGCAAGAGTGCGGAAACTATTGTGAGCCCACAGGAGGATTTCTAGGACTCTAGTAATTAGTCATACATGACTCTAATTAGGGCATATTCATCCATTTACTTATACCGCACTTGGAAAAAAAAATGTCATAACACGCGTTGGTATTTCATTATACTTTAGATGGTATCATCATGATACCAACAGCCTTATTCAGTGATACCAACGAATGCAAAATTATTTTGTTGGTATCGATATAATTTGTTGTTGGTATCATGTTAAATACCAACGTCGGGTATTAGAGTCATGTTCTAATTACTAGAGTCCTAGAAATCCTCGAGCCCACAGCGTTGGTGGGGCCTATAACTGGAAAAGAATTAATTAAGCACATTTGGTTTAAATAATATGCATATTATGTTTGAGTAAAGAAAAAAAGTTGCACATTTAGTTTTAAAAAAATTTGCATATTTAATCTTTCTCATCCTCATCATTTTAACATCTTTCGGATATGACCCTGAACTGATGCTTCCAAATTTTCTCACTGAATATCCTTAGTTGAATTAAATTCCAGTTGTTAAGACAGTACTTTTTTCCTCTAAATTTTGTCTTAAAAGATCTATTCAAACATGTATGTGAAAGATTTTTTTTTTTTTTTTTTTTTTTTTTTTTTTTTTGAAGACAGGTTATCATTTATAAGATTTTAGTTATTTTGAAAATCCCCCAAGTAATCTGAAAGAGTAAAGATGTTTGTGTTCTAGGTTGCCGGTCTAGGAAGAGGGAGCAGTGAATGGAGGGAAATGTGCCAATCTAGCCTCTTCTTTGCTTGGTCAAGGAATATTTTTAATTTTTATAGCATTTTCTGATTCAGCTCTGACTCTAATATGTTATTTTGCTGCCGTTGGATTTTCGTTATGATTTTCGTTTTCTGAAGATACACACTTAATTAGGCACAGCTGCTTCAAAGTTCAAACTACAAACTATGGCTTTTGTTATCTGTTTTAGCTTCTGAAGCAGTTGCATCACCTTGATTCTCGATCCTGTTACCTTGTGGGTTCATTTTAACATTGGAACTTCTCTTGCAGATCCTTCTATTTCTGAAATATCACCGGAAGTTGATATAAAAGAAAACTTTGACAGCTTGGACGAAACTAATGACAGTATCTCCTTAAAGGACAAAGACTTTGATCATATCATCTCTGATATATTCTCATCACAGTTTCCAAAGGTTCATTCTTCTATCCCACTCAGGCTATGTGCAATTCAACATTTTAAGTAAATATTTGCTTAATTCAGAAATGATCAGGTGTGTCAGTGATGTAAGGTTGATATTTCACTTCCTGAAGTGCTACATGTGTCGTGTCACCTTATTTGTACAGATAAGGTGACACGACAGTCACCTTATCTGTACATTTAAAAAGTGTACAGATAAGGTGACACGACAGTCACCTTATCTGTACATTTAAAAAGTGTACAGATAAGGTGACACGACACACGTAGCTTGTCTTTGTTGCCCTTTTAATCTAATCTTTTTTTTTTTTTTTTTTTTTTTTTTTTTTCTTTGGAAAGTATTGTGGCTTGAATGAATACTACACCAGATGCCTTTTGCAAATATCTTGGTTCTTTGAAAGCACTTCTGCCCTTACTTTTACATTTAGGGCACCTAAACTGCTTGTGGCTCATTTGCTAAGCCATATTACTAAAAGGAATTATAAGTGTAAAACAGTTTGTAAATCCACATCTGTGTAATTAATATTCCTCAAGTCACTAGGAATTCTGTACCAATATCAAGGACACATCCTCTAGAGTTTATTGCTGGTTGATTTCAATGAAGACAAACATGACCAAAGACGCGTCGTTGCGTTCTCTAGCCACCCTTGTGTAGGAGTCAAAAGAGGAGAAACATTTCAAGGACATGTTCTCTAGAGTTCACGTGTAGGAGTCTACTCATAACAATTTGTACTCAGTGGAGGAAAAGAGGAGAAAGTATTAGAACTTTGGATTGATATTATGTGGTCTCAAGACATTCAATGGGTCACTTTGCTTCTTAGATAGGATTTTTACTATTTCAATACCAGTAGGTTTTGGGTTTTCACAAAATGATTCAGTTTCTTGGTCTTGCTAAAATATGATGGAAATGACCTCCCCTTCTTACCCCTAGGTGTGGTTTCAACTTCCCCCCTCTGCTCCCTTCTTTCACTATGTAGTTGTATATGTCCTTGATTTCTGCAGAATTTTTTTTCCTTTTGTTTTAGTTTCTGTTATTAATCCATCGGGCCTGAACTATATTTCCAGAAAATGAAGCTAGAGCACATAACGCCTCACCTGTTGCAAAACAAGATTATGCTGGATGTTGAGGTCTCCATGCCACCTGACATAATGATCAGGTAAAATGCTGCAGGAATCATCCTTTACTTCATTCAATATACAAGTACATCTTTTTTATACCGATTTCTGTTTCAGTGATGCAAGGTTGATGGCAGAGGAAGTGAAAAAGGAGATTCTCGGAACAGTGTCTGATGTCATTCAAGTTCATGTTCAGTTGCGGCTTACACCTGCTAACCATACAACTCCCTCGTAATTTTTTCCTGAGACTATGACACCTTTTTGCTAGGATTATAGATAGCTTTATAAACTTGAACTGTTCCTTAAGTAGTACAATTGTCCCGGAGAAAGTCAGACATGAGTACGTATTGCAGGAAAATAACACTAACCTCGGCATCTTTATTTGTACTGTAGGTAAATCATAAATGGTTATATAGTTTTTTCTGTGGATCGCAGAAGGGGATATAAGGTGTGGTGCATAGAGGAAGAAAGGAAGATAAATAGAGTGCTTTCCGTTCTTGAGATGCACTCTTTTAATTGTATAAACAAGTCCATTTTCGGACATACAAACAACAATAAGGTGACTAACTTACAGAGTCATGTACGCAGTGCTTCTAAACTTGCTGCTTTTTTGGCAATGCAATTTTGCTAGCATGTTACTACGGAGTACGGAGTATTTCGTATCTCATATTAATATGCTGCTTTTGTGCCTATCGTTTGGGAATGCAATTTACTCTAGAAGTAGTAAACTCGATGATCATCAGATCGTTCTAGTTATTCATTGGGACTATTGGGTATTCACGAAGCTAATACTGCAAGTATAGTTTCACATTGCATTGCATAATTGCATTACAGAGTAAAATCATGAAGCTATATAATCATGAATGCAATTATATTATAGCACGTTTTTGTTATGTAATTATGCATTAAATTTAATTTGTTCAGAAAATTGAATTTCTCAAATACATTCAAAGTATTAATTTTTTTTTATTTTTTTTTTTTTTTTTTGACATTCCAAGTATTAATTACAAACTTACAATCATCCAAAATTTATGTTTGGCTTAAAACTAAAATCTTCCTGATCTGACATGTCCAAAATCCTTTTTGGTCATCAAAAATTTATGTTTAAAATTTATTAAATTAAATTAAATTAAATTTAGCCCATATATTTAAGTCCTCACAAGTCATTCTCGACTTCTCGTCCATAAAATAAACAATAAAATAAATAATTGTCAATTTTTTAATTTTGTAGTTTTGAAGTAACAGAAATTAAAAATATTTGCTTAAGAAAAGGAGTCATTGAATCAGATAATTGTAGTCTGTAGTTTTAGTCGACACTTTAATATTCCGATACAAGTTTCATCACTTTAATAACTTCAATTTCATTGTTAAACTTCATAGATAGATTTGTACTAGTATTACGGAGTAAAACACTAAAATTAAAAATTTCGACTGTACAGTAATTTTATGTATATTTTATAGTAATCTCAACGGCAACTTTTTACACTTTGATTGTAATTTCCAATAATGTACAGAACAGAAGGCAAAAAATTACTATTATAAAAATAAAAAATGACAAATTTGAGGAATAAATTGGAAATAGATAAGAAATGGAGCCATTGAATCAGATAATTGTAGTCTGTAGTTTTAGTCGACATAATTATATTCCGATACAAATTTCATCACTTCAATGGCTTCAACTTCAATCCAATCTAACCCAGTTTTTAATCTTTTAAAATATTTGATATATCAAAATAAAATTTTCCAAACAAATATACCAAATAGAAACATTCGAATTCTTTTCTTAAAAAAAAAACATATAAAAGAGAGATAAGAGAGAAAGCTCAGAAGGATCCATTGGTAAATATTAATCAAAGAAACAATCAAGTTCCTCAGAAAATAGGTAGTTATGAAGCATCACTGCAATTTCTCTCCTATTTCTATATAAATTTCACAGAAATTTTAACCAAAAAAAAAAGAGACATGATAATAAAATGAAGACAGAATGAAAGGAGAGATAATGAGTTATATAATTGATTGTTGTAAATTGTGGTTTATATACGGTTATAGTTCGTATGATTAGGGTTAGGGTTTAGCTCTTATGGGTTTTTGGGCTGGATTATGGGCTTTATATTTTGATTTTTCTGTTTTGGACTCCCGTCCATAAAGTAGCTATTTTTACACTACCTCCCTGTGTAGCGTCTGCTACCTACATTTCCCCTCCCCCCTTTTTTTTTTTTTTTTTTTTTTTTTTTGTTAATTTCTTACCTTTCTTTTCATTCAAGCTATGTATATGTATCATTTTAAGGGATTTGTTAAATATCGCCCACAAATTACTACATAAAGCCCATAAAATACACTTAGTTTGACACTTTTGCCCATTTGTGAAATCTTACCAAAAACGAAAAATTCTGACATCGAAAAATGTGGAGCCGTACTGGGTCCCCGGGGGAGACCGGAGAGCCAAGGGACGCCGAAGAGCCGTCGTCGTCGCAGCAAAACGAGGTAAAACATCGTCGTTTTAACGGTATGACGGCCGGCGTGAGGCTGGACCACCACCGTCATGGTCGGGGCGCCTGGCCAGGACGCCGGTTCCATGGCGGTGGCGCTTCCGGCACCGTGAGAGTGGCGCATGGCCAAGACGCCGGAACTATGGTGGTGGCTTCCAGGCTAGGCTCCACTCTCACGGTGTCGGCGTCCTGGCCAGGCGCCACTCCCACGGTGCCGGCGTCCTAGCCAGGCGCCACTGCCATGGTGGTGGTGGTCCAGCCATGCGCCACTGCCTATGTGATTTTTTTTTTTTTTTGTATGTGGAAATTAGATTTTTAATTTTTTTGTTTTTTTTTTTTATAAATTTGATAAATTTAAATTGAAAAAAAAATGTATAACTTGAAATTATGTTTTATATATTTGTTAATAAATTTATTTTATAATTTTGTATGTGGAAATTAGATTTGTGTTAATAATTTACAAAAAAATTAATTATGTTTTAATTTTGTATGTGTATGAATACTTTTACACATAATTATGTTTTAATTTTGTATGTGTATGAATACTTTTATAAATGATTATGTTTTAATTTTGTATGTGTATGAATACTGTTATACATAATTATGTTTTTAATTTTGTGTAATTATGTGTAAATATATAAATTAAATGTATTATGCGTTAAATATTGAAATGAAATTTACAAATTAAAAATGTAGATATTAATTATGTGTTAATGTTGTGTTAAATGTATTAATTTACGCTTTACATAATTATATGTATTTAAATATAATATCTAATTGATGCAGGATTATGGTGGAGACGGAAATGATTACAGTGAGATATTTGTACATGATGGTCCATTCGAAGATGCTTAACAAGCGATTGATTGGGCTAAACAAGTTGCATTTACTTCTGGTTTTTGCTTGGTAGTAACAACTAATAAATCTCAACGGGATGGTAGAATGGATCGCATTTTGAGATGCGACCGTTATCGCAAAAGAGAAGAAAGAGATTTCAATACAGCCACTCGGTTTGATACAAAGCGGAAAGGTTGTGGGTGTGAGTTCAGAGTAAAGGTTCGGCAACTAGAGAGTCGTGAAGGTTGGGAAGTGAAGGGTTACTCTAAATGGGGGTATCACAACCATGAGATGATAGTATATGAAGTGGGTCATCGACAGTTGAGCAGCTTAAGTCCTGCTGCATAACTGGTTGTCAAAGAAATGAGTGATGCTCAAGTGAAGCCTGCTAAAATATTAGCATCTGTGCTAGAGAAATTTCCTGAAGACCAGCCAAACCGAAGACACATCTACAACGTCAGACAACAACTGAGGTTTGAACAGTCAGAGGGAAGGAACTCTATACAGCTGCTTCTACACCAGGCACAAGCACGTGGTTACCTGTTCTGGTATGATTCCGATGAAGATACAGCGGAGGCAACTCATCTATTCCTTGTGCATCTTGATTGTGCATCCTGATTGTGCTGATATGATCAAGAAAAACATAAGCAACCAGTTGTGCGTCGTGCGTCCTACGTGCACCGGGGTGCAAACAACGCTGCAAGACGGATGCGATCTTCACACCGCCGTGGTCCCAAACACCAAGCGCCCCGGTGTACAGCGCAACCCTGTCCACCGCCAACAGCTTCTCCAGCAAATCTGCCTGATCCGCATCAATCACTACAGAAAGGCGTTTACCCTCTGCGCGAATCCCAAGAATGGCCTCGACGTCATGCAACATGATCGTCATCTTACCGATTGGAAGGTGGAAAGAGTTCGTATTCGGCTGCCATCGCTCAACGAAAGTCGTGATCAGCGTCCAGTCAATCTTATCGTGCATGGTGGCAGGAAGGTGATTCACCCCAGTGCCCTGCAGTCGCTCGAACATCTCGCTCTCCACCGGCCAAGACTCAGCCCATCTGCTCAAAACGGTACAAGTCTTTTCCCGGGTTTGGCATTTCAAAATGCCCGTCACCAAACCCCCCTCTCCTGGTCCTCACAGATACGGGTAGCTATGTGTCCTAGAAAGCTAGGAATCACACTCCCGTCTACAAGCTCCCCAGGCACTTCACCCTTAACCACCCAAGAATCATTAACGGCCCTCGACCGTTTTCTGCTTGCCCCAGACACGGTGGACGCAGATGATGTACTAGATCTACTAACAAACCTACCATCCCTACCCTTACGCACATCTACCCTATGCGTCTCGTACATGTCATCTAGCCTCTAACTGAATGGACCGTAATCATCATATGGTCCACTCACATCGTCCACATCCTCATATGCGCCCTCCTCCTCCTCCTCCTCATCATCATCATCATCATCATCTTCATCCTCATCCCGATGGTGAACCCGTTCTCTAAGAGCCGAGGCCGAAATACCACGGGATCTAAGATGTCTAGGCCCCGAGCTCTCCATCTAGTAGTTTCCACTTCTAATAAGGTCTAGATTCCTCCCCGCACCATGGCAAAAATGTGACACCTTCAAAAAATTAAAAAATGTATACACATAAAAAAAATTATAAGAAAAATAACTACCAAAAACCAAATGAAATAAACTAAAAAAATACTAGCAAAGTAACCTGAAAAAGAAATTAACAGAACACTTAAAATAAATTAAACAATAAAATATACACAAACAAAGAAAAAAAAACCAACACATACAAAATATATATAAACTTAAAAGAAAAATTAAAAAAAAATAAACTAAACGAAAACATTATCAACTAAACAGAAAAACGTACTAACAAATTGCAATAACAAATATAAAAAAAAATGTACAAAACAAACATACAAAGAAATGTAAAGGAAGTATAAACGTAAAAAAAATACAACAAAATTGAAAAAAATTTATAAAAATAAACAACAAAATATACAAAAACAAACAAAAAAAACCTTAAAAAAACATAAAACAAAAACAAAATTTTAATTTAAAAAAAAAATTGCTGAAAAAACAAAAAACAAAAAAAAATAATGTTTTTCAAAAAAATAAACAAAATAAAAAAAAAAATCTGATTTTCAAAAATAAAAACTTAAAAAAACAAAAAAAAAAAAAAACATTCTAATTTAAAAAAAAAATTACTTAAAAAACCAAAAAACAAAAAATAATTTCTGATTTTCAAAAATAAAAAATCTGATTTTCAAAAAAAAAAAACAAACTTGATTTTAAACAAAAAAACAAAAAAAAAATAGCGGGGAGCATGGGGAGGACGCCACGCCGGTGGTGGCGGCGCCATATCCCAACGCCAGAACCGTGGCGGCGGCGTCCAACCCAGCCGCCTGGGCCGTGGTTCCGGCGCCTGCTTCTGGCGCCACCACCACCGGCGTGGCGTCCTCCCCATGCGCCCCACCTTTGACGACAATTTTTAATTTTTTTTTTTTTTGGGAAAAAACCTACCTTTCCACCGTGAGACCTCCTTCTCTCCGCCGCCGCCGCCGCCGCCGCTAATTCATTGCCTTGGCGCCTCGACATTGCCATACTTTGAATTTTTTTAAAAAAAAAACGTAGAAAGAAAGTGGGTGAGATATTTTTTTTTGGGTGATGAGAGAGTGTTTCTTTTTTTTTTGTCAAGGGAAATAGTGTCAATTCAATGGAAATTTGTGGGCTTTAGTTGGTAATTTGTAGGCGATGTTTAGCGATCCACATTTTTAAACCTTCATTTTCTATCTCTTCAATTGATTTTGTTCTTATTCTTTCTCTCTCTTCTCGTTTTCTCACCATTGATTTGATTTCATCTAATTTCTTTCTTTTATTTTGATATTTGCGTTCTCTTCTAATGGATGACTCTTCTATTGTTGATTTTGATCGTGATTGCGAAGCTGTTCTTCCACCTAATGTTTCATTGGTCGATTCATTTGTTCATCAATGTGAGCTATTATGATCCTAATTTTATTATTTTTTTTACTATTTATTGTGTTTATCTTATGCTCTGTTTATATTTATAATTTCTGAATTTTTTTTGCATTTTTATGCTCTTTATTTCGATAATTGATTTATGTTTCCTGTAATTTTGATTTTGTATATCGATTTGTTGTTCTGTATTTTTATTGTGTTTTATTTATGTGTTTGTTTCATAAATCTATTTTGTTTTGCTAGATCCTAATTTTAATTGTTTTTATGTTGTAATGTGTATTGAATTGTTTTGTTTAGTTACGTTAATAATTTATGTTGTTTTTCTAGATCCTAATTTTATTGTTTTTATGCTGTAATGTGGTTTAGTTTGTTTTGTTTAATTGGTTAAATATTTTTAATTGTTTTTTTTATCAAATGTAGTATGATAAATAATCATTTTTATATAATCATATGTTTTATTGTTTGTTACTGATATATTGTTGAATATTGTTCATTTTTAAGTGATAAATGATAATTTTTAATTACATTAGATTTAAAAAAAATATTATAGTTGATTATCTGTTTTTCTATTATTGTACATTTTTTGCATTGATGTTGATCATTTGTTAACGATTCTATTCAAATTCTTAATTTTACTTTATATATTTATGCAGTGGGAAAAAAGGATGGTGTTGTTTATCAAGAAGCAAGTAAGTCTGAATTATTGCATAAAGCAGTTAGATCTGAAGCCGAAGCTTATGAAATGCATAATGAGTATGTTTTTAGGAAGGGTTTAGGAGTCCGAGTTGGGAACAGTAAGTGGTGAAGAGATGGCTCATTATTAAAGAAACGATTTGTTTGTTCTAATGAGGGTTATAAGGATGATAAGTGTAGGATTCGTAGGTCTTATGAGAAGCTTGATGTTCGAACTGGTTTTACAACTTTTATACAGTTTTTTATTGATCATGATGGTGTTTGGACATGTACAAAACATGAAATGGTTCATAATCCTGATATGATTCCTGTTGAAAAGAGGCATTTAATAAGGTCTCAAAGGAGTGTTAATGAAGAACAACTTCGATTTATTTCTACATTGAAAATGAGTGGAGTCAAAGTTTCTGATTCTTTGAGAGCTTTAAAAAAGGAGGTTGGTGGGTCTCCTAACCTTACTTTTACGGCTTCGGATGTGTATAATGCATTATCTTGTGATAAAGCTTCCAAACTTGATGATGTGATAGCAATCAGTTGATAAAGTATTTTCCAAAGAGACATGTAGATGAGGCAGATTTTTATTACGATTTTGAGCAAGATGAGAGTGGTGCCTAAGTTTTTTTTGGCGTGTTGGAAGAATGCTGAGAGATTATCATTACTTTGGAGATTTGTTGGTCTTTAATACAACATATAGAACTAATGAATATGGAATGTTATGTGCTCCCTTTATAGGGATGAACCATCATGGTAACAATGTGATGTTTGGTATGTTTTTTATTCTTAATGAACGCACTGACTCTTTTGATTGGTTATTCGATACATTTCTTTATTCTATGGGAAAGAAAATTCTCGTCACTATTATGACTGACCAAGCAAAAGCAATTGCAGCGGGTATAAGAAACATTTTCCCTTCAACTGTCCATCATTGATTATGTGTATGGAATCTTGAAAAAAATTCAAAGAAGCATATTGCAGGGTTGAGAGCTTTGGACGGTTTTACAGATTTGTTCAGCTATTTATTAAAATATTGTGAAACCCCTACTGAGTTTGAGCATTTATGGAAAAGGTAATATCATTATATTTTACACTTTCTTCCTATTTGATTATGCTGAAAATATGATCATTTTATGATTTATATATGTACATTACGTGTTTACATTTGATTATTTAGCATAGTATTAATATTTGGAATTTGTACATTTTATGTTCATATAAGTGATCATATTTCACTATATGTTTAAATATGAACATTTATGTTTATATAAAGTCCATACAAGTAATTGTTGTTTGTTCATTTTCAAAAAGATAAATGTTCATTTTTGCTTCACAGAATAATGTTGGTGAAATATAATTGTGCAAATGATGATTGGTTGTGTGATTTGTACAAAATAAAGGAGATGTGGTGCCAAGCTTATTCTAAGAAGTTTTGGTCCGGTGGTATTCTATCTTCTTAACGTAGTGAAACTACTAATAAGTCAGTTTCTCAGAGACTTAATAAGACCCAAGGTCTATGTGACTTTTACCATGTTTTTCTTGATGTTTTTTTTGAGTGGAGAAGCAAGGAAGGTGGCAGAGATTTCAATACTTTGAGGGAAAATAGACATTTAGCTTTTGCTAACATTGGGATCTTAGTTCATGCAAGATCTTTGTATACTATTCAAGCTTATGTGCTTTTTGAAGAGCTGTCATTAAGGGTATTGCATATGATCATCGAGATTTTGGTTTGCGTTTTCCTGAATATTCGTATCATCTTTGGCATCCTGGGAAGGACATGATTAAACATGAAGTTTTTTCAATAAAGAAACACATGCAATCTGTTGAACTTGCATGTTCTTTAGTGAAACTGGTTTGCTTTGTTCTCATTCTCTACGAGTATATATCATTTGCATTGTGTGCGCAATATTCCACAAGAGTATAAAATGAAATGTTAGACAAAGGCTGCTTTGTGTAGTCATAGTATTGAAGAACCAACTTTGAGAACTAATGTTGTGTCTACTAGTGTATGGAGGTCACAAACACTAAGGAAATTTGTAAAGTTGATAACAAGTTGTCAAAACTCATTGAATGCAAGGGCAGAGGTTGATTGTTATTTTAACCTTTTAAAGGAAAAGGTTGAGAGTGTTTCTGGTGTTATTGATTTTAGTGAGCCTGATGAAAGTATTGAAATTATTGATCATGAAGTCAAGAATCCACCAAAATCAAGGCCTACTAGTGAGAGGAATTTCAGGCCAAAGAGTGCCTTAGAGAAGGCATGCAACAAAGCAAAGATTAATTGGAGGAAGAGAAAGGCAATATATACTCCTTATATACGAGCTAAAGGTCAAGCTATTGTACAGGTAATTATGATCATTTATCTTTTCATATATGTTCATATACTTGTTGCATATGTACATATTATTTCATTACTTATAGTTATATGTTCAGGAATGAACATTTATATACTTATATTTGATTATATATCTGAAATATATTATTATTTGTTTTTTTACCAGGAATTTGAGGAGAATGGATATGCAGTTAGTTATACCAATTCTATAAATGATCCTACTGACTTGATTGTGCTGAAAAACCCATTACATCAGGTTAAATTATTAATTTTCTTTATTTTATATATGAGCTCATAGATATTTTATAAATGATTAATTTATAATAATAAATTGTAGGTTGGTAATAATTTAGTTGTAGAAGATATGCCTTCTAGCTCAAAGAAATCTGATGAGAGCGTTCTTAATGAGGTTGATTAGGTATCTAAAAATTGTTTAATAGTTGAATTTTGTACATTCCATTTTATATGTACATTATTAACATTTTTTAAATTTGTTATTTCAATGGAAACTGGTGAAAGCTCTCTTCAATCCAATATATCTGTTGATCCAAATATTTTTGTTATTGCTAAGGTTATATCATCTTATTTGTTTATTTTTGTTTTAGAAATTGAACATTTAATTGTCTCATAATTATTAATTTTCTTGTGTAGGAAAAGGATTCACATATTTTTACAAATGTTCCTAAAAGGGTCCATTTTGTTTCTATGAATGATAATGTTGCTGCTAGTGCTCTAAGAGTTCCAATACGTTCTACTATTCTTCCTTCTATCTAAAAGAATGTTCAAGCCGGTGCTAGTGTTTCAATGAATAATAATCAAAGTGCTTCAAATGTTACAAGAAATGATCATGTTAGTTCCAGACAGTTTTCTACCAAGTATGATAGATTTTTAGCTTTTTTTGATACTAATGTAGCTAAGAGATTGGCTAATAGTGGTAAATAAGAGAGCACAATAGTATTTCGTACTTGTAGAAAGAATTATATTGTCAAATTGTATATTTTTCTTACACCATTAATGATATTATAATGTGTTTCTACAAAATATTATTGTTAATACAATTCATTAATTTAGAAAGAATATTATCAACACTTGCAATTTTTTAATATATATGTAATATTGTGTATACATAAAATTGATTAAAAAGAAATATCCAAATACAAAACTTTCTAAAATAATTACTACCAGTGTACATATGAAATATGACTATATTGCTATTTATAATGAACATTTTATATGTAATATTGTTTATACATAAAATTGATTAAAAAGAAATATCCAAATACAAAACTTTCTAAATTAATAACTACCGGTCTATATATAAAATATGATTATATTGCTATTTATAAATGAACATTTGATTTCACGGTTTTGCAAACTTTCTTGCTTTCCTTCTGTAAATCTTAGACTCAGTGTTTTCTTAAAAAAGCATTAGTTCAGCTATCTATTGCATCCTCACTTTCCTTATTTGGTCCAGATGTAAATGAGAATAAGTTATAAGTTAAGTACAATTCTATGTTATATAAATGAACATTATGTCTTAGATAATTGAACATTTAATATACTTACATTGTTTTCTTTCAAGTTACAAATCCATTGTTCATTAGGATCAGTGAAAGTTTCCATATGCTTCATTATGTAGACTCCACAGTTTGTGTAGTCTGCATTGCTACGCCATTTCATTTTTTCAAAAATAATTTCATAATCTTCAATGGAACTTGTTTCTTCATACCCAATGTGTTTCATGTATGCATCCAATCCTTTTAAATGATTTGAATATTTATCAATCAACAAATGAATATTTATAAATCAGCAAATGAACATTTATCATTCAGAAAATGAACATTTACCAATCAGCAAATGAACATTTATATTAAACATTTATATTTCATTGTCAAAATAGATTTGAACATTTATCAACCAACAAATGAAAATTTATATTAAACATAATAAACAATTAGTCAATTATCAAATTGTTTTAAAATTTTAACTTACAATCATCTTTGGTTGGTCGAGAAACTTTTTAGGTACCGACACATGTTGTGGTAGCTTTCTATTGTCAATGATATGAATTGTATCCTTCATATGATTGATGCACAACACAAAAAAATGTAGGGAAGTTGCTACTTGAAAAAATATCTGAGCAAAAAATAAATTGTTAATGAACATTTAATTCATTATAATTGAACAAATAGTAGTAAATGTAATGATGTTACCTGTTTGTATCCAACAATGCTTTTGATTTTGTACAGCTGCAACTCATTATCTATTCTTTCTATGAATTCTTTAAATCTTTTTTCCATAGTTGACCCTTCCTTACAGACTTAATTCGTATACATAATTTGTTGTATTTTTGTACATGTGAATATTAATTAATAAATCTTTTGTTGAGAAATATAAATAAAAAATAAATGATGTAAACTTACGTGTGGCATTGTTTAGAAATATATCTTGTTTTTTTGTCTTCTTATGATTTAGGATTGTTGCCCATGAAATCTATGACACAATTCATAACTTGTACATCATCTCCAAGTGCTTTCATTTCTGCTCTATTTATGAGATTGAGTCTATCATGATATAAAAGTGCATTGCAAATGAACATTAAGCAATGTATAAATGAGTAATTTTCCATGAAACTTAAAAAAATTAATGCATTTGAATATGAACAAATTAACTTTCATCTTCTCCACTATAAGCATAGTCACATATAAGTTGATTAATTGTTTTCTCATATTTAAAAAGATATTTGTATTTGACCATGTATGGAGATCTAAAAGCAAGAGGAAGAGTTTGGGATTGACGTTGTGGCCTCACTGAAGAGTTTATAATATTAAATATGATCATATATATATATACAAATGAACATTTAATACAATTAGGAAATAAAGAATTGTTATTTTATACCTCTCATCTATGTTTTTCCAGATTGTTCTTCTCTGGTAGTCTTTCTTTTGTTTTATTCACCTTAATTTTTTTCATATTGTCTTCTCTGAACAAAATTTAATTTATAAATGAACATATTGGTTCCCACAAATGTTCATTTCTTGATTGAGGAAGATATATAATTTATTTACCTATGGTCAATCTCTGAGGAAGATATATCTTTCTTCTTGTTTTTCATTGTTAGAATTTTCTTCTCTATCTCCACTGTTAGAATTTTCTTTTGTTTTCTGAAAAATCAAATCAAGTTAGTAACATAATGTTATGTTTATCTTTTAACAACCAAATAATTAATAGAAATCATTTAAAATTATTTTATATTACAGAAAAACTAATTAATATTACAATAATATGTTAACATTAAAATTTATAAATTACATAAACCTTAATTGTTCTTGATTTAACAAAACATTCTTTAGAGTTAAACTACATTATTACTACTAATACATAGATCATCTTCAAGTTTTTTTTTACTCCTGTTCACTCTCCTTGTTCTTCATAACATCACTAATTGCTGGGGTTATGATTTCAAAAATGTCTTCTCTAATTTTTTGTCCAATAGGCTCATTTTCAACTTCTTTTTCAGTATGTGTTCCTTGCTAATTAGTACTCTTTGGATTTGTTAATCCTGCAGTTACTAAAATGAACATTATCAAATTTAAATATGAACATATTAATAATAAATATGACCATATTATTTTCATTTTCTTTTATTTAATCTGTAGAAGAAGTTTGTTCACTAGCCTTTTCAATTGCTACAGAAGCAGAGGCTTGCTTATCAGTACTCTTTGGATCTATTAATCCTGCAGTTACTAAAATGAACATTATCAAATATAAATATGAACATTATTAATAATAAATATGAACATACTATTTTCATTTTTCTTTAATTTACCTGTAGAAGAAGTTTTTTCACTAGCCTTTTCAATTGCCACAAAAGCAGAGGCTTGTTCATAGTCTTGGGTTTGATGAATAACACCCATTTTTGTAGATGTTGGATGACTTGAATCTGCTTTTGTTTTTAATAAAAATTTGTTAGTTAAACTTATCGTAAGATATATTGAGTATAACATTTAAACATTTATAATTTACTCATACTAATTGCTGGAAATGGAGGAGTAAATCCTAAGCTGAATGCTTTTTTGATATTATACTCCTCCTGTTTATGTTTTCCTTTTTTGTTTTTTTTCCTTTTCAGTTGCTTTAAGCAACTCCTTTTCAGCTTCTACAATGGTGTTCAAGAAATCATCCGAGCCATAGATCTTTTCATCTTGGCTTAGGATTAATTGTTCTCTTGCCATTTTCCCTAGAACCTCATCAACTTTTTTTACCAACTCATTTTCAGGGAATATTTCCTTTCCTTTCATCAATTTGTTTGATAGTTTTGACAAGAAAACACCAGTTTCATTCACCACATCAATGAAATCATTCATGAAAATCTATATTATAAATAAATAATTAGATTTCAAACAATATATTTCATATTACAGAAATGAGCATTTACGTATTTAAAAGTGTTCATTTTGCATACCTGAGGACTGATTTTAGCTTTTTCAACAATTCTAGGAAGTATATATTTTCCCTTTACCAAGTCCCAATTCCAATTCATTTTTTATTCCTTCAAGAACCATGTCCCTTTTTCATACAAAAATAATGGGGATTGTTCTTGGTGGCTTTTTATCCAATCTCTAAACTCTATCAAAATAGAACAGCTACAAAAGAAATAATGATGAACATTTATCAAATTATATATGATCAATTATCAAAATAGATTTGAACAATTATCAATCAACAAATGAACATTATTATATATGATCAATTATCAAAATACATTTAAACAATTATCAATCAACAAATGGACATTTATATTAAACATAATAAACAAATAGTCACTTCCATATTATTTTTTTGATAATGAACATTTAATAAAACGAAATTGATCATAAACTATGCATATATTATTCATACCATCAGAAATTGTAGGGGGCCTTTGTAGAATCCCTTGCTTTGTTTTCTTCAATCAACATGGTTCTTCATCGGTGAATAAAAAACATATTGACACCGATTCAAGTTTCTAATTCTTTCCTTATGCATCATTGCATAGAGAAACTTGTAATGGCACTGATTGTTTTGTATGCACTTTATCAATGCATTCACTATTACCACCAAAAAGTTTGTAATGAAATTTTCATTGTCAGGTCTATTTTTCTCAAACTTTTTGTCGATGTATTTTGCCACAATTTGGCTTACAGAAGGAATTTTTCCATCCCATTTTTCCTTCCATTTCTTCATAAAACTTTCAAACTCCTCACTTGCTTTTTCTGATTTTGCTTCAACAATGGGAATTTCCCCCACTGATAGTTCATATACTACTCTAACATCCTCTACTTCCACTTCAATTAATTGATTTTTTGGAAGTTCAAAAGTTTGACTATTTTCTTCAAAACTATTCAAAATCTAAAAACAGAAACTTTGGTCCAACTGAGGTAACAAGATATGAAGTAGGGGCCCTAATCCAATCTCCTCTATCTCCAATTTCTGTTCATCACTCATTTTTTTTATCAACTGCATCAATTTCACATGCCCCCCTCTGGTTGATGTTTTCTCTTCCTCAATTACTACGTCATCTTCCTCATTAACTTTCTCCTTCACTTTAACTATTTCAGTTTTTACTTTCTTTCCTCCTCTAATCACATTCTTTGGTGTTGGTTCTTCTTCAGATACGACCATTTCAATTTTTGTCTTTGCTTTTTTCTTCTTTGGTAACTCAATTTCCTCCTCTAAATCTTCATCGTCCTTACTTCCATTCTCTTTTTCAGCCTTGTAGCTTGAATCCTTTCTATCATCTTCACTGTCACTGGAACTTTCATGTGAAGGTTTATCATATGGTACTTGTTCAATTTTTTTCCTCTTTCCTACATTTTTTTTTGGCAGGGCTGATAATGTGTTCTGAAAATTCAAAATAAACCAAACGTTTACTATAAATGATTATTCTATGTAATCATAATGAACATTTAAATGTTAACATGTTATACCTCCTTTCTTAGTAGCCTTTTTTACTCCACCTTTTATAATTGGAGCAGGTCTCTTTTTCCCACTTAAACAAATTAAACATTATAAATATAATAAATAAACATTTAATAATTATAATAAGAATACTTTTTTTTTAATTTTTATTTTCCTTTTTGTATTGTTTCTTCCTTCGATTGAAGTTTTTTTTTTGCAGCAGGAGTCATTGATTGACCTTTTGCAGCTAGAGCTTTTGATGATTTTTGTAGCAGAAGCTTTATGAAATTGAAATTGAACATTATTAAAATCAACATAAATAGAAATTTGTATTGATTATTAAATTTAATGAAATTGAACATTTAGCTTTTGTTGCAGTAGGTGCTTTTGATTGTCCTTTCGCAGCTGCTGCGTTCACTTATTTAATTTCTCAGCAGGTACATTTTTCTTTTTCGTCACTTTTCTTCCAACCATTTAACTTTTGGTTGCTTCTGTGATGGCTCTACACTCGTTTGAGGTTCAGAGTCATTGTACAAAAGGTGTGTTTCATCCTCAATTATTACTTTTTCTATTATTCTCGTCTTATTATCTGTTTAAATTTATCAAATTAAATTAGGTATGTGAAAATGAATATTATGTAAATCAATAATGTTCATTATGCTTCATAAATTTGAACATTGTATGTTTATGTGTATCAGTAATCATATTTAACATATTACCTGTTTGTGCTACAGTGTTTGCTGACACAGCCTTGTTCTTTTCCATGTCTGTTGTCTCCTTATCATTTGTTTAAAATAATAAAAGTTGAATTGAACAATTGAAACAAATAATATATTAACAAAAATGTTCATTATGCTTAACATGTATGAACATTTTATATTACCTATTTCTGCTTCAGTGTTTTCTGGCACCTAGTTTGTCTGTCCTATCTCAGTTGTTCCTGTGTCTGCTTCTGGTTGATTTTTATTGACAGCAGTACAATCAGTATTAGGTGTATCTTTATGTGCATCTTCAGGTGTCTCTTCTAGGTGCATCTTTAGGTGCATCTTCAGGTTCATTTTCAAGTGCATCAATAGTAGAAGCATCCTCAGTTTGCAAACTAAAATCAAAATGATTGTTATACTAAATGTGATATAATAAATATAGTGATGAACTATAATATTTAGTACAAAGATTTTATACCTCATTTGTTGATTTGTCTCTAGTCTTAATTTTAACATTATAATTTTCAGTCGGACCTTTTTTTTTCACTAAAATTTTAACAATTATCTAATAATTTGATGTATACACAATATAAAATACACAATGCTTGTATATAGATATATTATGTTCATGTATATAAACTTACTTGGTGTTCAAAGTGTATCTTTGATACATATTACCCAATTCATTTTTTCCTATGACCTTCTTTAGAATGAATGATTCAGAATTTTCATCTCTTATTTGCAGCAAGTATTTCACTTTATATGGTACATCGCTACAATATAGATTGTTTATGAAATATTAGTTTGAATACAAAAATCTACACTGAATTATCAATTTCATAAATGTGCACAAAGTTCCACAAAATTGAACATTTGTTATCTAGGCATATGAACATTTTTGTATAATCAAATGAACAAATACAAATCTGCAATTATCAATTTCATTTTAAATGGTACATCCCTACACTATATATTGTTAATGAAATATTATTTTGAATATTAAAATCTGCAATGAATTAACGATTTCATAAATGTGCATAAAGTTCCATAGAAATGAACATTTGTTATTTAGGCATATAAACATATTTGTATAATCAAATGAACAAATACAAATAACATATTAAACAAATGAACATAATATAACCAAAAATCATGATAACATTATATATAACATATTAAACAAATGAACATAATATATATACTGTAAATGATTATATACCTTGGAAATGGAGACATTTTTAGATCTGTACCACTTGATTTGTCAATATCTTTTAAAATTTCTGGATCTACAACTGGAGTCATTTCGCGTTTTTTTTTTTCAATTTTTCTACTCTTGACTGAATAGGTACATCATCATCGTCTCTGTTTTGTTTAATAAATTTTTAATGTTTCTACTAAAACAACTTCGCAAGCAATATCTATAATTTAAGTAGTGAGAAAACTTACATTTCGTCAGAATTTTTCTCCGAAGTATTCTTCTCCAAAATTTCTTCTCCAAATCATTTTTTGTTGTTCTATAAAAATCGCACAAATCATAGTACATTTTAGTCAATTTTCATTAAAATCGCACTATATTTTGTTTCAGAACAGATAATCGCAAGAAATTGAACAAAAATTAGGGTGCATACATATAATTGCAACAAAATGAACAAATTACTTACTCTTTTGTTAAATCTTGTTCCGGTTTATAGTTTCATCTTGAATGTCAGACATTTGTACTAATTTTGAAGTAATTTTGTACAAATTTTTCTTGTAGTTGCTTTGATTTTTTGAATTTTATGAGAGAGAAAATGTAGGAAAATTGAAGAAGAATGTTTTAGAGAGAGAAAATGGTGGTTTTTTTTTATTTTTATTTTTTTATTGTATATGTATGTGGGGTAGGGGCGGTTTTTAGCTAGTTACTACGGTTAGTGGGAGATGAGGCGAAAAATGCGTAGTTAGTGGGTAGACTCCATACGCTGCGTTTAAGGGAGGGGGGGTTGTAGGTAGTGGAACCTACACTAGGGGGTAGGTGTTAGGAATTACCATAAATTAAGAGTTAACTAAACAAATGGGCTCTCAATTGTTACATTTTTCACTCTTTGGGTACTCAATTTTTGTTTTTGTTTTTTTTTTTTTCACTCTTTGGGTACTCAAACCCAAAATCCGGCCACTTAACTATCATTTAACTCACCCTTAACCACAGTTGCTGCATTTGTGAACCACACCCTTTTTACCCAACCTGATACCCTCATTTTCTCCCACAGAAGGCCTCTCTTAGTGGTAGATATGTGGTTCACTTTTTTCAACACAGGTGGTATGATTGGTACCTGTGATGTCTGCGGCCATTCATCTAGGCCATTCAGGGGCTCTAAGGGGAATTAGTAAGCCTTTAGGTAAGTTTCCTTGGTGAACTAGTGGGAAACATAGTGCTCAGGTTGCTCCATAGCTTTCCAAATAGCTGTGACTGCATGGTGACAAGGAACACCACTCAGCTACCAAGCATTGCAGCTACATGTCCTTTCAAGCAAGCTCACTACATACCTTGTTTGAGTTCTCCCTTCCCTGACTCCATAAGAGAAATGCCCATCCCAGTATGCAACCCAACCCCTTACATTAATTTTGGCCTTCTCAAGCTTCTTCTGAATTGTGGGACATATGTTAATGTCTTTGTTATGAATGAAGTCCCTCTTTTTGTGCATCCTCTCCATCAAACCCTCTCTTATGTCTTCAAGCATAGTAATCATTGGTTTATGTCTTAATGACAAAGTATAAGCATTAAACACCTCATTCATATTATTGTCTATGCTGTCACATTGTGATTGTGGTGTGTAGAATGCTCTCACCCATTTGACATAGTTCCTTTTCCTCAAGTCCCAGGCAACTTTGACATTGATCTCAGAGAAGAGCTCCATGTTAGCCTCAAATTCATTAGTTGTTGTGCTCTTTGCAATCTTCCAAAACCCTCTCCTGTACTATAAACCATCACCAAACACAGTCCTAAAGTTGCAGTACACATGTCTTGCTCAACATCTGGTTTCAGCCCTAGGGAAGACAAGTGAAACAACCTTTAAAAGGTCCTTTTGCTGGTCAGACATGATGGTGTATCCAAAACTATCTATAGTGCCCAAGTTTGATGCCAAGATTTCCAAAAACCAACCCCAAGTGTCTGTGTCCTAAACCTCTACCAATGCCCAAGCAATGGGAAACATTTGATTGTTTCCATCTTTACCTACAACAACTAATAGCTGGCCACCAAAAGGCCATTTTCAAAAAACAACCATCAATCCCAAAAAAAGGTCTGCACCCTGCTAGAAAGTCATTTCTGATTGCATCAAAACAAACATACATTCTTTCAAACACACCTAGCCCCATCTTGAACTTCACTTTATTCTTAGGATTTGATCTTAAGATTTCAACTGCATACCTATGCAATAAAGAAAATCGCTACTCATATTCTTCTATAACTAGTTGTTGAGCTTTCTTTTGTAGCTTTAAGACTAGCCACAAATTGATTTTCACACTCCACTCAGTCCATATAGTGTCAACTATTTCTTGACATTTCAAATAAGGATTCACCTTGAATTTGGAGTGATATGTCTTTGCAACCCAAGAAGCCCTAATTTTCTTACCTTTGGTTGTCTACCACATGTATGCTTTGCAATTAATTAAGGTTCTCACAACCATCGTGTCATTTTCATGCTGCATTGATGCCCAAATTTACTATGGGCAACCTTTGTCAAATGCCTTACACTTTACACCCATCTTATTTCTCGCCTTTCTTGTATAAACCACATCCCTCACTTGACTCACACAGTAATTAGTGATAGCATTTCTGAACTCTTTGGCATCTTCAAACTGTTGCCTAATGGAAAAATGGCTAACATCATCATTTCTGACATTTAACATATGCCTAGAGTGTGTTACAGCCTTCTGCCTATTGGCCTTTTAGGAGGTGTGGCTATGAGATTTCCAAAATGCTCCTTATCAGAATAAGCAGGGCTACAAGGGCAATCCTCATCACTTTCACTTCCAGAGTTCTCTTCACCTAAACACTGATCAGCTGCCCTATCTTTAAGTCTAATGATGGATTCTATTTCAGCTTCAAGTTCTTTCTTTGCTTTTTGGATACTTTTAATCTATTCCCTAGCATTCACCACCTCCACATCCTCATTATCAATCCCTTCATCAAAATAATCAATCTCATCCACAACAGTTATAGGCTTTCTAGGTTCTGTTGTTTGGTTTGTACTTCCCACTACAGGGTTGGCTCTACCTAATAATGAGGTGAATGTGCCCCTCCCATTAAGTTCATCCTCACTATCTTCCTCATGTTCAACAAAAACATCCATAACTCTATAAATGTACAACAAGCTCAGAAACTCAACAAATGTGGCATCATCATAGCTTAAGAACCTTACTCCAACATCAACCCTCTTTAATGGATCACAATAGTGTAACTTACTAATGTCTTCATACCCAAGAGAATCAATCATTTTCTTAAAATATATGGCATACAAATCAGCAGGCAGTTCATCAAAGATCTTAGTGGTCCCACCAACATAAACAAGGGTTGGAGTTTCTTCCCATGACCCTCCATAGTGAACAATAACAGACATAGGAATGTCTTCCATCTACATTAGTGATGCACATAATTAACAAAAAGCAAACAACATTGAGCTTTAAATTAGTAAACACACATATAAATAGAAAATGTCATCATTTTATTACTTGTCAAATGTTTACAATTAGATAATATCAATGTGATGACAAAGTGACCTAAATACATGACAATTACCCAAAAGCACAATGTCATCCAATACGTTGACATACAATCAAAAGTTACCTAAATACAATCAAATGTGACCTAAATACATGTTAGGATCTAAATACATCAATTCCTAAAGCTTATTTCCTGACCAAAAAACAACTAAATAGGCTCCCTAACACATTGACAAAATAAATCTCTTAGCCTTCAAAAAACAACTTCAAGGGATTATCCAATCCTACTTACACCCTAGGACCTAATCACCCTATCTTATCCACCATGTTAACACATTATAAAACACTTCATCATTGCTCTTCCACATCTTCCTCCTGTAGCTACAAGTCTGTGAAACAACAATTGAGCTTTTTCTGTCCAATTTGGGGAAGACATGCACCAACTTAATGTATGTCATCCATAGAGAGCACTAAATGAGAACTCTGAAGATCAGAACAGGGGAGTGCATGTTCTTCAATATTAACAGTTTCAATTTCTGCACCTCCCTCAGCCAATTTTTCCTAAACAGATTAAATAAACCGTAATATAAAGTTAGAGACTTCAAATTGACAAAAAAAAAAAAAACCAAATTTGCTACATTAATCCATAAAATTTTCGAGGAACCCATCCCCTGTTTTGCGATGCAAAACTTCATGTTTGATCAAACCCTAGCGCAAATTCTTCAACAAAACCCCAAAATTTAACAACATCAATCATAAATAGCAGCAAAATACTACATTATAAGCACAAATTCATCGAAAAAACAATAAAAATTCACCATTGCCATGTCGTTTTCATCCCAAAAAACATAAACTTTACGTCGCAATATTACACAATTTCAAACACCATAAGAAATCAAAAAAAGAAGAAAAAAACAAAAAGATTACTGTAGAATCATACATACCTCAATTGTTGGCGGCAATCCTTGTCTTTTTCCCTAAGCGCTTTTCCTTGTCTTGTTGGCTACAATCTAAGCGTTTTTCCTCACCAAACCTCGCCGACAAATTTCCAGAAGAGGAAAAGAATTATCAGGGGAGGTTTATAGGGTAAAAAAATACCCCAACACGTGGTCCAATCCCATAGTGACACGTGGCCTAATAAATGGGCAACACGTGTCCCTATAGGAAGATGACACGTGACAACACTAAGAGCACCTAAATGAGAGAAAAGGCCTCCTTACATCAGGAGGCCCAAATCCCGAGAATGCCGCAAAATGGCGCCTCCAAAGGACACATGTCTTTACCTGATTGCGCCGCCAATCAGAATCCACCTTTTTAGGGCACTAACCCTAAAGTGGCACACACTCCCACCCCTATAAATACCCCAATCATTTATGATGGAAGGGGTGGATTAAGACTTATCATTCAAGAGCACTAAATAGCTCCAACTTCGCTTTAATTTTTCTCTCTACATTACTTCGTTTTCCGATCTCTAACTTAATCGTCGAAGGCGAATATTCCGTCAAACGGAATATTCGTTATTTTGCAGGTGTCCACGACCGTCCGACTGTATTCAAGACCTGTATCCCGAGGGATTCCCAAAAACCTCGAAAAATTTGGCGTCGTCTGTTGGGATACACGTCCGAAATGGCTAAAGATGGCCAGACACCTAGTCCTGGTGAGGACGGGCATGTAGAGAATCTCATTGCAACAATCAACTCTCGCGATCCTTTGACTGCTTCATTTCATGAGGCAGAGGATCCACCTGTAACAGCTGCTTCCTTAAAGGATGCCTTGGAAAAGCTCTAAAAGGAGCTTGAGGGTAAGATCCCCTCTTTTTCTAGACATCCGTCCAGAAGAGAAAGAGAGGGTATCCGAAAGAAACCCCAGGGTAAGACGGCCAATACCGAGGACGTTCGGAATACTCCATTTAGGAGACATGCAAGATCACCAAGGGTGCCCCGGATGAACTGGTCTAGGCTCCTTGAGAAAACACAATCGGCTGGGGGGCAGACCAAGCAGCCCCTAGGACAGCCGAATGAGCCGTCTTAGCACTGGAAAGATGCAAAAGACTATCTCCAGCATAAGCGGCAGCAGCAGATACACTACTCAGGCACTGCCTCCACTCCTTCCATGCCGGATGAATTCTCTAACCATATTCTCTCCAAGCATACCAGTTTAGCCAAGACTAGCATGAGTCAAGCTCACTGTACTCCAATTCCAGTTCCATTAAATCAACCACCTCAATTTCAACTGCCCCAAAATTATGGTGCAATTTTGTCGCCTACTCCCCCTGTTTATGAGCAGTACGGGCGATATGGCCAGCTGTACGACTAGGAACCATACCTGGGTGGACCGGCCGCACAGCCTCAACATGTTGATTGGCAAATGCGCTTGTTAAATCTTGGTGACAAGCAGCCTCCGTTTTCTCAATACATTCTTAACTCTCCTCATCGAGCTAAAGTGGAGAGCGTACTCGTGGGTGCCTATGGTGGTACGAGCAACACGGAAGAGCATGTTACCTCGTACGGAAATTTGATGTACTTGCAAAGTGTGGATGATGCCACCTGGTGTAAATGCTTTCCGGCCACCCTCAAGGGCGACTCAAGACTAGTTCAATAGTCTATCGGCCGGATGCATTAACTGCTTCACAACTCTCAGCTTATTGTTCGTTGGAAACTTCTCCTACAATATACCAACCCGCAAGACTAGTCTTAACTTGGTGACCACCGTCTAAGGGAAGAAAGAGGGGTTACATTCGTACGTACAAAGGTTCAATATGGAGAAAGCACAAATTCAAAATCTGCCGGATGAAATGACCTACCCAAAGTTTCTTCAAGGATTAAGGCACAATGGCTTTAAGTTTGATTTAATTAGTAAAAAGATTCTGACATACGCAGGTGTTTTGCGGGAGGCCGAATTCATATATTGAGGCAACTAATTTTTGTTCGCTGACAAAGTCAGAGGAGCTTGCCATGGGCGCTGAGAAGAAACCATCTTCTCAACAAGACTCGGTCGGCAAAAAGAAGGAAGGATGCAACAAGAGAAAAGAAGTCTAGGTGGCCGACTGCCAACAGATAAAGTCAAAGAAATCTAAGACGTATGAACCACAGTATAAGTACAACAAAGATTGTTATTCAACTTTGATAGTAGTCAAAGATAAGTTCGAGTTCGAGAAGCCTCAGCCTTTAAGAGGGCCGACCCAGTGTAGAAACAAGAACAAGTACTGTCATTACCACAAGGATGTGGGCATGACACGAACGACTGCAATAACTTGAAGAGGTTGCTGGATAAACTGGCCGAGAAGGGCATGCTCAACTCATATGTTCTAAATTCCAAGTTGACCTACTCTCGGACAGACAACAAATCCGAGAAGAAAAAAGAAAAAGAAAAAGATGATGATGGAAATAGCACAGACTCAGGGTTTGTGGCCGTTATATCAGGCGGCTTTGCTCTAGGCGGCCCAACCATGAAAGGAAGCAAGAAAGATGCTTGGAATTTCGAGAATGTGATGCACAATGAAGGGGTAAAGACCGAGCCTTTTCCAGAAGTAACGGTTTGTGAAGTTGATCGAGGCAAGATCAAAGCCCCCCATAATGATCCCATGTTGTGCATCTTGAAAGTTGCCAATATGAAGGTTGGACGAGTGCTGATAGACATAGGCAGCTCGTCCGACATAATCAGTCTAGAATGTTTGCAGAATCTGAAGTTCCTAGAGGACGCCCTAAAGGACATCTCTCACCCGTTGATTGGATTCGGTGAGAGTATTATCCACTCGGTCGGACGGATAAACCTGCCTGTCCAATTTGGGCAAAAGGGAGAAGGAAGGGACATGGTCGTCCGCTTCCTAGTTGTTGAGGAACTCACTAGCTACAATATTATCATCGATCGCCTGACTTTGACATCAGCAAAGGTAGTAATCGTCCCTCACTTAATGCTGATGAAGTTTGAGAGGTCGGATGGGAAGATAAGTTCCATTTAGGGAAACCAAAAGATGGCTAAGGAATGTAATCAGCTGGCTGTAAAGCCAACAGCTCGCGGACATGGAAAAGTGCCTAAGCAAAACTCCGAAGAAGGGTCACTCAAAACATACTAGGTCTACCAAAAGCGCAAGTCGATCAAGAAGGAGCAAGCATAGCAGCTAATGACCATCGGTCGGCCAGAAGAGTTGAGGCCACAACCGGCCGGCGATCATTAAGACATAGTGCTTGACCTAGAACAGCCTAATCAGACAGTAAAAGTGGGCACTATGGCCATAAGCTTGCTTGGAGACGACTTGGTGAATCTGTTAAGAGAGTTTAGAGATGTGTTTTAATTTGAAGTTCACGAGATGTCGGGTATCAGCCCAGACTTAGCAGTTCATAAGCTGGTTATGAACCTGGCTGTGAGACCTGATCGTCAGAAAAAGAGGAATCATGGTGAAGAGAAGAATCAGGCGGCCACAATCAAGGTTAAAAAGCTGCTGGACGCCGGTTTTATTCGGCAATGTTACTACCCTGACTGGGTGGCCAATGTAGTTCTTGTCAAGAAACCAAATAGAACCTGGAGGATGTGCGTAATTTACACCAACCTCAACAAGGCATGACCTAAGGATAGTTTTCCCTTGCCTAAAATTGACTGTCTAGTTGATTTAACGGCTGGGCATGCCTTGATGAGCTTTATGGATGCATACTCCGGATTCCATCAAATCCCTTTGTAGGAAAAAGACCTAGAAAAACCAGCATTTGTGACCGAGTAGGGGCTATATTGCTACAAAGTTATGCCATTCGACCTAAAGAACGCCCCTGCCACATTTTAGAGACTGGTGAATAACAGTCTTTAGAGATCAGATTGGCCGGAACATGGAGTCTTACATTGATGATATGATTGTTAAATCAAAGAGGTCGGCCGATCATCTGAATGACCTCCAAGAAACATTTACCGAACTCAAGCAACATAAGATGATGTTAAATCCAAAGAAATGTGTCTTTAGTATTGAGTCCGACAAATTTCTCGGATTTTTAATTAATCAGCGCGGCATTGAGGCCAACCCTGAAAAGATCAAGCGGTCTTAGACATGAAATCACCCAGAACCATAAAAGAAGTTCAAATACTGACCGGCTGCTGAGTTGCACTCAGACGATTTCTGTCAAGATCAGGGGATAAGTGCCGCTATTTTTTCGAGACTATCAAGACAAAACAATGTTCGAGTGGACAGAGGAGGCCGAGGAAGCCTTCTTACAGTTTAAGAATCATTTGCATACCCTTCCTCGTCTCGTCAGTCCCCTCAAAGATGAGAAGCTATACATGTATTTGGCTATTTCAGATCATTCCTTAAGCACCGTCTTGCTTGCTGAGTGGGACAGCCATCAAATCCCTGTCTATTTCATTAGCCACATTCTGCACTATGCCGAGCTTAGGTATCCACCCATTGAAAAGTTCGGCTTGGCATTGTTCATGGCATAAAAAAATCTTAGGCCATACTTCCTTGCTCATTCAATTGTGGTCTACACGGACCAACAATTGAAGAAGTCGTTCACGACATTAGAGGCCAGTGGCCGAATGCTCAGATGGGCCTTAGAATTGAGAGGATTTGGTATCACATTCGAACCCATAAAAGCAATCAAGGGCCAAGCCTTTGCAGATTTCTTAGCTGAAATGACACGGCCAGATTTACAGCCGGCAAGGGATCAAATTTAGAAGGTTTTTGTGGATGGAAGTGCAACAGCAACCGGGTGTGGCGCTAGTATCATATATTTATCTCTCGAGGGAGATAAGTTTGAATAGGCTTTGAGATATCAGTTTCAAGTCTCTAACAACGAGGCCGATTATGAAGCCCTTTTGGCCGGCCTTAGAATGTGTAAGGGGGTCGGGGCAACGAAGATTGAAGCCTGTTCGGACTCTCAGCTGATAGTCAGCCAAGTGAATGGTGACTGTGAGGCTAGGGAGCCGACAATGATAAAGTATTTACAAATGGTGAAAGATGAGGCCGAGAGCCTAGAACATTTCACGCTGCAACAAGTCCCTGGGTCTGAGAATCATCAAGCGGACGCCCTGTCTAAGCTAGCCTCCTTGACATCATGTGATACTCCGAGATCTGTATTTTGGGAATTCAAGGAAAAGAGGAGTATTGATGTCGAGCCTATGCAATCATTGACAGAAGCTCCACACGGATGGACGGAATAATCTCCTATCTCAAAGATGGAGTTCTTCCGGACGACCCAAAGGAGAGTTGGCTGATGAAGAAAAAGGCGACATGGTTTGAGATGAAGGGAATGAGGTGCTAGACGACCTCCATCAAGGCCATTGCGAATCCCACATAGGCGGACGAGCCATAGCTAAGAAAGTTACCCACCTGGGGTATTACTGGCCGAGCATGAATTCAGACGCCATGGAAATGTTGAAAAAAATGTGATAAGTGCTAGAGATTTGCAACCCTTATTCACCGCCCGACAACCAGCTTGTCGGCCATAAGTAGTCCACTTCTCTTTGCAAAATGGGGCATGGACATCTTGGGGCCATATACTCCCGCATCCGGACAAAGGCGGTATGTGTTAGTAGCAGTTGATTACTTCACAAAGTGGGATGAAGCCGGGGCAGTCTGAGGGATTAAATGGAGAGATGTATCCGTCTACATCTGGAAAAACATAATCACACGCTTTGGTGTGCCGCAATCAATGGTGTCGATAATAGACCACAATTTGAGACTGACCATCTCAGGGATTGCGGAACAACAGGGCATAGTACATTGCTTTGCCTCGGTCGGACGCCCAAAGGCTAATGGCCAAGTTGAGGCATACAACAAATTGATCTCCAATGGCATTAAGAAGAAGCTTGAGAAAGCAGGCGGCCTGTGGGCTGACGAATTGGTCAATGTGTTATGGTTTATTCGAACAACAGTAAAGAGTATAACAGGGGAGACCCCATTCTTTTTGGTCTATGGTGCCGAGGCCGTGCTCCTAATTGAAATGTATGAGCCCACTTTACGAGTAATGTTATATGATGAATCGGCCAATTGGGAGGCCATGAAGACCGCCCTAGACTTTCTGCCATAACTTAGGGGCAATGCGGCGTTTAGACATGAAATTTATCGTCTAAGGATGACAAGGGCATATAATCGCAAAAGTATCAAAACAGCCGCTTAAGATTGGAGACTTGGTCTTGAGAAAAATGGAAGCGGTAGGCCGAGCAAAAGAGGATGGCGAGCTAACCCCTAACTGGGAAGGGCCCTACCGAATTAAGGAATAAGTACGAGACGGTACTTACCGTCTTGAAGCCTTAGATGGCCGTCCTATTCCACGTACATGGAATACGGACAATCTCAAAAAGTATCATGTATAAATTTTTTTGTACATAGCCAAAAGTTGTATACACAACTAAGTCTAAACGGTCGAGCAGTGTAATTAAAGCCGTACGACCAAAAACAATGTAATTTTGACGATATTAATGAGAAAGTCAAACATTGTTATTAAATTTTTTGCCTTTTACTTTGTACGTTTACTTATTGATGAGCAGAAATGCCGCCTAAAAATAGAAAGAAAGGTGGCTTGCAACATAGCAACTTGGCCCCTAACAAGGGCAGGGTTGAATAACCGACAATTTATATTAGGAATGCTCACCTAATAAGCAGCAATGGCGCCTAAAAACAGAAACGAAGCTGCTCGCAACTTAGCAGCACGACCCTTAAGGGGGCATGTTTAAATAGCCGGGTAAAATGCCTAGCAAGGGCATTCCCCAACAACGCAACTCGGCCATAATGGTCAAAATGCTATTTGCTCCATTCGACCATAGACAGGTCGGACGGATGGAACATAAGGTAGTCCAAAATTGCCTAAGGTATTTTTACCCTAAGGGCAAGGACATACCTAGGCTCTCAAGCCCTACAAACACTTAGAAATAATCAGGTTAAGATATACTTGAAATTTCACGAGTGCGTCCGAGAGATAGTATCAAAGGACGACTCGGCACAAGCCAATTAAATGGCTGTATAACTAAAATTCATTCGGCATTCACCTAGTCCAAGGGCAATCATTATTATGATTTGATTAACTTACTAGTCGTCATACCCTTTAAGGTATAAAATCCACTAAGTTAATCAAACCTCTTTAAATGTGGACTAGGCAAATTCTGAATAAAGGGGCATACCCCCAACAAGCAAAAATCATTCGTACGCTAAAGCAAATAAAGGCATGAAAAGTTGCTCAAAAATGCTAAGTACGGATAAAAGAAGAAAACTTCATAAATTAAAGTCGTTCAAAATAGACGGAAAAATAAAAAGAGTATATTACAAGACCGCTCAAAACAGGCGGCAAAAGTTGAAATTGTTCAAAGCAAGGAGATAAAAATTAAAATACGGAAAGCTTAAAACTACAGCAGAAGACGCAAGCTCCTCACTCGGCCGGCGCTCCATCAACATTGGCCTTAGCCGCTCTTCATCAGTTTTAGCAGGCTACTCCTCTTCCTCGGCCGGCTTCGGCTCCTCTCCTTTACCATCTTCCTCGACTTTGGAGTCAGAGGAAGTCTCAACAAACTCGGGAGGAGGTTGGGCGATGACTTGGCCTCTTCCTTGAGGCAGACGTACTCGAAACGACGAGTGAAGCGCTCTTGATAATAGGTCGTCTCGCCTTCGTCAACCATCATGGAGAAGGCCTCTTAGAAGCGGCTCTTTAGCTTCTCCTTGGCCTTATGCTCAATACGGATGGCCTCTTCAAGATCAATTGGCTGAGGAGCCTATAGTTGCTTAGATACGTCCGCACTGGACTTGTTCAAGTGCTCAACCTTAAGCCTAAGGGAGTCTACTTCGTCTAAGGCTGATTGGAGAGCTTCTTGAGAGGAGGACAGCTCGCTCCTCAGTTTTTTAGAGGCATCAAAGCCTTCTTTCCATTGAGCAGCGTTCGCGACCGCCTCATCCCTTTCTTGCTGCAGCGCCTCTTGAGCCAGCTGCTCCCGCTTGAGAGCGTCGCCCATCTAGACAATGTTTTCGGTCTGCCGAGTCGACTTCTTTAACAGAGCATTAAGGGTCGCCTTGTGCCGGATATCTTGCATGGCCAGTGTGTCGGTGTTTTCATCATTTATCCGTTTGATGGTGGCCCAGGCCGCCTTAATCTTCTCGTTCCCTTTGTCCTTCCATTCTAGAAAGGCACTGAGCCTAAGGAAGAGCTACATCCGGGCGGAAACTAGTTTAGCAAGATCAAAATAGGAAAATAATTCAAGTATGAAAGCATAGAAACAAGCTGAGTGATGGTAAAAGACCATTACCTCGGCATTGTAGTTTATCATTGGGCTGAGGAAGCCCTATCAATCCCGCGGAACTTGTCTCGCTGCTCTTTAGGGACGGCTCGCTGCATGGCCTCCCGAATAGCCTTCCGGTCAGCGCATGTGAGTGACTGGCCAGGCAGTTTTATATTCATCTCCTCGGCAATATCTGCGTTAAGTAAAAAAGGAAGTTAGGTTGACAAAACAACTCATAAAAACACGAGTGAGAAGTGTACGAATATCGCACATACTATTCGAGAAAGATGGGATGTTGAATGTGAAAGTGGGAGGGGGCAGCGGCTGATCCTCTACCTCCTGAGTGCGGCTGAGTTGCTCTTTAGCTGACTGAGAGGCATCCTTCTACCACTCAGATTCGTCAATTACGTCGACATGTGGAGTCGAGGCCGAGTTGCCAGTCTTTTTAGCTGGGGACAACTTACCCCCATCTTCCGAATAGAAAGACTCATCGTGGACCGCCTCAGTTTGTGGTTCCATGGGCTTGGAGACCCCACTAGGTGATAGCTGGGGTGGCTCTCCTTTAGACTTCTTTGGAGAAGCTTGCGGCGTGACCTTGGCCGCGTTGGGGAAAGACTTAGCCTTTGAGGCTGTTGTCTTCCTAGCTTTGGACGACTGTCCGTCCTTAGAAGCAGAGGCGAGCTGCTTCCTCTTCATCCGAGGGGTAGGAGTGGCCACCTGAAAGAAACAAGAAAATAAAAAAATGAATGAAAGAAATGTCCGAGCAAAGTTGGAAAGGATACCCTTCCCAACATACCAACTCGGCAAACGAAGTTAAAAGATGATGTCCGAGCAAACCTGGAAAGGATTCCCTTCCCAACATACCATTTCGGCATAAAAAACAAAGAGAGAGGGAGAGAGAAAGAAGACTATCGGTACCTCCTTAGCCTGGTCGTGCTGTTGTTGGCGGAGTTTGTACCGCATCACGTTGAGCTCAGACATGTTAACTTCTCCTTTTTGTTCAGGATCCAACATGTCAAGAGCTACGTCTGAAGAAGAAAGAGAAAAGTAAAATTGTTAGAATATTTTCAACGAATGTAAGAAACATTTAAACGGCTAAGTCACAAGGTTCCACCTTAAGGGTAGTTCCGGTTTAGGCCACACGCCGACATGAATACCGGGCTCCTAAGCCAGTGGGCCAGAGGTATCGAACTAGACGGAACGGTCACCATCTTTCCATCCCTGACAACCTTTTTTATCTAGAAGTAGTCCGGTTGAAAGTAGTTGTCAGGGTGGACAGGTGGCCTTGAGGGTTGGTGTTACCCGCAACCGAGTTGAATTAGATCAATAAGTTAAATTCTTCATCACTAGTCTTGATGCAGTAAGATCGGTGTTTCTAGTCTCGCCACTTGGATGGCCTGTTCAGAACTACCAAATACTCTTTCTAGGTGTTCAAGATGAACCAGTCGTCCATCCCGAAATCCAGGCGGACCATAGAATGCATTTCACAATAAACTAGGACATCCGGATCGAAGCCTTACCAAAGGCATGTCACAAGATAGCCAAAAAATATTTACCCATCTGTTCGGCACCAGCTGGAATATAGCAATGTTGTATTCGTTCAGCAAAGCCTGGACGAATGGATGTAAGGGGAAGCAAAGGCCCACTTCCAAAGCGGCACGGTAGACACTAAAACATTTCTTCTGCTGCCTCTAACTGTCTCAGGCGGCCACCGAGTAAGAGCGGGTGGCCACCACAATTTCGTAACCTTCTCTGCCCTCAGTAACGACGGTGCCTTCAGGCACCAAGGGTTTTTTGCCCTTATCTTGTTTTCCTTAAGCGTCCGCCTGATTTCCAGAAGGAGGAGTGGTAGGTCGGTCGGCTCAGCAATGTGAATGCCAGTTCTAAGCCTGGCCAACCTGGTAGTTTGGATTGAGGGTTGTTGAGGATTTTGGTCAAACGATCCCAGACGGCCGGACCTAGCGTCTGCCTGATTTCTTGAAGGATGCCTTTTAGAAGATGGCAGCTCAGACGGCACCAAGACCGAGATGGTATATTGGGACAGGCGTTGTACCAGATTTTGTTTGGACGCCTCCCTAGGAGAAGAAGTGCCTTGCTGATTTTAGTGCTCAGAAAAGGAGGCGGTCACTTCTATTACGGAGCATGAAGTACCACTAGATGTGGTCTCCGTGTTCTCCCCGTCCATATTACTCGGATCATAAAGGATTAGGGGGTCCACCATACTACTGTTTGGATTTCTTGGGACACCCCGCTCGTACGTTTGTCTCATACGCGCCATGTTCGACTGCAAGGACAGAGAAGAATAGGTGGGGGTGAGTTGGTACACACTAGAAATGGACCCACACCAAAGAGAGGAATCGTCTCCGTCCACTCTAGACTCCTCAGTTTCGGGCGAACGACCGACCTCATGAGGAGAAACGGACGAAGCCGAGTATTATACCAGTTTATGTTTAAAAAATATAACAAGTATGAAAGAAACAAAAGAAGTAAAGGGAAACAGACGGTTACCTCTTTAGGAGTAGAAAACTTTAAAGTTTTTGAAGATCTTCTTGAATGTTGACCGGAAAACTCAAGGAAACTCGAACGGAAAAGCAAAAGGCACGGCGGAGCTCTCGAAGATTTGGGGAGAAAGGCACTTTCTCTCTCTAAAAGCTCTAACATCTCTCTAAAAAACACAAAAATCCAAAGTGTTTTTATGAAGTCAAATTGGCCCTATTTATAGGCAAATTTATGAGGGCAAAATGGTAAAACCACTTTTCCCACTCAGAAGCTCAAACGGTTACTTTTGAAAAAGTTTAACCTAGGAGCTTGAACGGTTAAAAAACCGCCCCGTCATTTAAGACGGAAGATGCACGGTTAACCTAACGGGGCTTCAAAATAAACGGCCAGGTCAACAGAATTCGTACCATCAGTCCGAAAAATATAAAAGACAGGTTTCCCACTTAATACCAGGCGGCACCACCCGTCCGCCCGATTTTAAGACTTAAGTCCACTTATGAAATCAGGCGGACTAATTAAGGTAGATAGCCCAAGGGAATAATCTCATGATCAGACGGATGGAACGGTCCACCCCCATTTTAACGATGCTCTTATCAGCCCAATATTCGGACGGTACTAGGCGAGTAAAAATCAGAGGAGGCGGCCTATAGGGTACGAGCCACCCCCTCTGAGGGGCAAATGTTTAGGGTAAAAAATACCCCAACATGTGGTCCAATCCCATAGTGACACGTGGCCTAATAAAAGGGCAACACGTGTCCCTATAGGAAGCTGACACGTGGCAAAACTAAGAGCATCTAAATGAGAGAAAAGGCCTCCTTACATCAGGAGGCCCAAATCCCAAGAATGCCGAAAAACGGCGCCGCTAAAGGACACATGTCCTTACCTGATTGCGCTGCCAATCAGAATCCACCTTTTTAGGGAACTAACCCTAAAGTGCCACGCATTCCCACCCCTATAAATACCCTAATCATTTATGATGGGAGGGGTGGATTAAGGCATATCTATCAAAAGCACTAAATAGCTCCAACTTCGCTCTACTTTTTCTCTCTACATTACTTTGTTTTCCGATCTTTAACTAGATCGTCGAAAGCGAATATTCCGTCAAACTGAATATTCGTTATTTTGCAGGTGTAAAGACCGTCCAGCTGTATTCAAGACTTGTATCCCGAGGGATTCTAAAAAACCCCGAAATAGGAGGAGGAAGAAGAAGCCGCACTTTTTTTGTGGTCCACACAACTTCTTGCTTGGGTATTCATGCTAAGGTGGACAATTTTTTTAACCCAAGGTACACAATTGTTAACCTAAGGTACTCAATTCTTTTTGGATATTTAATTTTATTGGCCGGAAAATGGTTTTGAGTACCCAAACGGTGAGAAAAAAAGTGGAGTACTCAAACGGGGAAAAATTTAACAATTGAGGGCCCATTTGTGATGTTAACTCATAAAGTAAAGCAAAGCCTATGTGTTTCTCAAACTCTTTCTTATTCGTTTGTAATATATTGACTTTTACATCATTTACATAATTTAGTTTGACTCTTTAATAATTTTTTTTTTTTTGAAATAGTAAAACCAATCAATTATTAGACACAAAGTTTCATATGTGCTTTCCTCAAAAAAAAAAAAAAAAAAAGGTTTCTTATGTGGTTGGCCACACCATGTGGCCGAAGTCACTTGGTAAGGAGTTAATAGATCAATCATCGATTACTCGATCGGTCATGGGTAATTCGGTCGATTAAGGATTACCTAATCATTGTTTTTGTGTGTGTCAGTCAGCTACACGGAAAAAACGTTGATCAATAAATAGTCATATGACATTTTTTTTAAAATGTTTGAATTCACTAAATACATAATATATTGTAATCAAATAAAGAATTCCTTCATATAAACTACGATCGTCGAATAAATCTTACACTGTGGAGCATAGAGAAGACCTAGGTGGTGAAGAGTCGACATTGACTAACGATTTGATATAGTCTTGAGGATGATTTTTATCTAATTCATTTGACAATGTTCGAGAAATTTAAAATTTTTTGCTATTTCGTATAATTCTTTACCCAATCCATCAAAGCTAAAAGCAAAAAGATCCTCCTAGAAGAGGAAGATTTATTATAAACCTAAAATCAAAAGCAAAAAGCAGACAAGAAATAAAAGATTGATGCTTTCGACCAGTAAAAACCGATGGAAGCTCTTTCAAAATTCGACAATGAAGGTTAGGGTTTAGAGGGTTTAGAGAAATGAAAGAGGCATATATTATTAAACCTAAAAATCCTTTAATAATTTACTAGTTTTGTGTCTCAGGAAATCACACGAGTTGTTTATTAAATAGATAAACTTTTTATCTATGCACTAAATTTTAAAACATATCAATTTCTTAACTTACTTTGATTATGGAGTTTGACCAATAAAGATTGACTTTGAAATAGAGTTATTTTACTAGAGTAATGTGGTCTAGAAATAGTGAATGTAACTATGTATCAAGGCCCAATGGAGAAACACTAGATATTTTGAGCAGTTCAAGATGTTCGAATTCAAAGTAAATTAGTGCCAAGAGCAATAACCGATCAGCGGTTATGGAAGTAAGTGGAAGTACAACTGCATGCCATTTGCTTGTAAATAGAAGAAGAGTTTCAGGAAATCGATATCAAAAAATCAATTAACACAAAGAATTTTATTTTTTAAGCTTTCTTTACAACTTTCTTAGTTTTCCCTTGGCTTAGTAGCCAAGCGATAGTGTAGTTTCTTTGGCATGTATTGAAGACCAATCGTTTCTTCCAATTGTATGAATATGGAGGTAATCTTTCCTTCAATTTGTACAATTGTATCCCTGACTCTATCTCTCAATTAATGAATAGCATTTGCATCTTTTGTCATATGTTTATCAACTCGTTTCTTTAGCAATCTAATTTGTCTAAACTACTTTAAGGAAAAATTATTTACTGTTTTGTTGTGTTACTGTAGGGAATTTTTCAAACCCAGCTTTGAGCCCCACTATGATCATGCTTTTAGGCATGGTGACGTCCAAAGGGAAGGAAGTTAGAGATAAAAGAGTCGCCAATGTTACTGTAGGGAATTTTTCAAACCCAGCTTTGAGCCCCACTATGATCATGCTTTTAGGCATGGTGGCGTCCAAAGGGAAGGAAGTTAGAGATAAAAGAGTCGCCAACAAGTTTTAGGAATTTGTAAACCGTTCACGTGTGTGAAGGTTACACCCCATTCACGATCACAGAGATCGCTAACTCCATAGTGCTCCGGAACCATGACTGAATATTTGGGGATGATGGTACGAATTCAACCTAAAAGAGGTTGAACTCGCCCTAAATTGGCCTTTACTTAATTCTTATGATATTCATGTGTGCTTTTCGATCAACATACATACATCAAATTAGCACTAAACCTGTCTAATCTATGTTGGTTGATTATTAATGCACAATTTAATATATTATTAGTGATCACTTGAATTAAAATCATGTTAAGCCTAAATCAAATTATTAATTATCTTATTAGGCATGATTTCAAGTACAAATTCCCTTTAATCCTGCAGAAAGAGGCATGATCAAGAAATAACAATCAATCATGAATAATCAAGCATTGTATAATTGATACAACAATCATCATCATCATAATAATAATCATCAACAAAATATTATTAGTAAGATCCTAAGCATAATACTAAACAAATTAATAACAAATCCTAGCATGTCACTAATAATAAAGATCAAAGCTTTAGCCTAACCATGATACTAGAAATCAACATGATATTAGAAATATTAGTTAACACCCTAATCATGATACTAGGAATCAAAATAAACATCCTAACATGATACTAGGAATTAATATAATATTCTAAGCATGATTTCTATCAAAAGAACAATTAAGCAATCGAATTACTTACTTTGATGCCTCGTATCTCTTTCTATCAAAACAATACACACGTTAGTAAACTTCAAGAAACATTAAATCAAATAAATAAATCAAATAAATAAATCAAATAAGAATTGAAATATAGATTTAGGACCAAACCCTTAGAACTATCAACCTTTCACGTTGAGGTCGAAGGCAATTTCGAGGTTGGCTAGGAGTATTCGAAGCTCGTGAGGGAGGTATGGTGTTGATTAGGGAAAAGTATCAAGAATGTGTGTTAGGACGTATATAGGCTAAGGCTAAGAAAAGAATCAAGAGAGACAGAGAAAGTATTAGAGAAGGGATTAGATGATGATTGTTGGTGATTGGAAACGGGGTGAAACAACCTCTATTTATAAGGAAAAAAGAGAGTCGAAGGATCAGAAAACAGTCAGAATCTGACTCGGAGTAAAACGCTTCTCATTGCGGCGTGACAGACCCATCGCGACGCAATAGTGCTATCGCTCGGCGATGGTTTTGGAAAGATAAAATTCGTACAGAAACCGATTTCCAATCGGATTGGATTAACCATATTTCTGTACGTATCCTATTTTGATCGGGATTAGGATCAATGAAAAACAGATGTTTTATCCGATGTAAAATTCTTAAATCTTTATCTTTTCAAAAATAGGATAAATAAGAACCTTCTAGAGGATTCTAGAAGCTCACAATAAGTCCTAATGGATATAGGATTGAAAACAACCTTCTAGAAGATTCTAGAAGCCTGTAATAAATCCTAATTGGTTTAGGAATGAGGTTAAAGTTAATGGACCCCCCACATGGTCATTGGGCAGCAGGTAAGGCTTGATTCAGGCTCAGTTTAGTATTTAAGCCATTGGTCTAAGCTGCACCCTTGTGTAGCTATTCTAGCTGCAACACCAGCCCAATTTCAAACGCGCCCCATTAAAAAAAGGCCTTAACCAAAACGAGCCGACCCAAAAAACTGAACATATCTTTAAAATGCAGCCCAACCAATTGCCATTTATACAAAATCGTCACTCTCAAACTTAAATTTCTGAACTTTATTACTCCTCTCTTTGATTTTCTCTCTCATACAATCAAACACAATTCACTCTCTCTCCTCCAAAACAACCATGGATATTTGAGATGAGATGAAAATCAAACGAATTTTCCCAAAAAAGATAATTTTATGTAAATTTCACTTAATTTTGTTTGAATTTATATGAATATCACTTAATTTTGTTTGAATATTGTTCGATACTTTGTTCGAAATTTTCATTGGAATTGTTAAAAAAATTAGTGAAATCAAACGGATACCTTATATTCATAAAATGTTTTGAAATGTTCATAATATTATTATTTTTTGTTCATATGATAAATATTCTTAATGTTCATAAAATATTCTCATTTTGTCTGTTTACGCTTATGTTCATATTTTGAATGCTTATGTTCACTTTCAGAAATGCATATGTTCATATTTTTTATTGCATATGTTCACTTTCGTCCTTAAATGCTTATGTTTATATTTTGAATCCTTTTGTAAACTTTCTGAAATGCTTATGTAACTTTCTAAATTTCATATGAAACACCCCAATAATTCTCCCTTTTTCAAACCACTTACTTTAAATAAAATAGAGGAGAATCATTGTAATGTTACCGGCACGTGTTAAAACGTTAAGGCTTCATCAAAGTATTGTAGCGGAAAACCAAACTTAAGTCTTTAAAAATAACATAGTTTAGAAAACCAATAAGCCAAAGCTTACAAACTGGAACCATAAAGGCCCTTATTTAAAACCAAACCAATATTCAAAACCCAAATCATAAATGAAATAACAAAATATAAATAAATTTAACACAAAGAACGAATACTCTCAATCACACTAATCCCTTGACAATGCGTATGCCAAATCCCTGAACTTCACATCATCAAGCTAACCTGTGTAATACAACTCCCCAATAATACAAGTGTAATAATTGGGTCATCACAGGGTCATGGAAAGGCGAAGGCCATGACTAAAAGAAAACACACAAAAGCATGCAATCAGCAAAGCTGAGTACATACAAACTACAACGCAACAAATCTAACATGCTTAACTAATTAAAGTAAATAACATTCATCATGAATTCATTAACCAAAAATCCACCATGTACCCCAACCCATAATTGTCAATACTCTAGAAGTGCACGCTTTTCAGAGTTTTATTGCTCATCCATGTTTCGCTTTATGTGATTATAAGTTTAATTAAAAGCCGACTCATTCAAGTAAACCACACATAATAATCATACATATAATTCACTGTTAATCTTATTTAGGACAACGATGATCACATCACAAATTGACCTTTAATTCCATTAAACTTCCAAGATATCCAAAATTGTTGAACATAGTCAACCCACCTAGCCATTTCGGCTTAATCCACCTTTACTCAACATACTAACAAGTCATGCATGATAATAAATAAAATAATAATAACCTCATGGAATAATTAATAAATTCATTCCACTTAAACCATTCAATTCAATTCCTTCAATAATCCAAATGTGGTTAATAAACCAATCCAATAAAAATATGCTTGTATCAACATTCCATACAAACAATTAATCCAATTCAACGTGCTTGCATCCATTATTCCGTACAAACATAATCAATTCACCAATACATGTCTCATAAACATAAGCACATGAATTAATTCAAAGTTTAACCAAACAATTTCCATCCAAGAGTTTTCTAAACATGAAACTAAGTTCTTTCCTTTTGGTACCTAACATGATACTACTTACAACGAAATAGACATGTACGTATCTCGTATAAAAAATCCTTTGTGCCACTTTTAATCAATTAAAAGTCTCATAGGGAATAATCACTTCCTAGAAAACAACCAATAATCATAAATTAATACCTAAACAAATTTCCAGCTATATAACTTGATTTAAAACTCATTATAACTTCCTTAAAAACAAGTTTTTATTCTTAATTAATCATTGGAAATTCAATAAGAACAAAAGCCCCGATTTAATTAATTATTAGAACCCAATTTAAATAAACTACACTACAAGAAAACAGATTGATTCCGACGGAAAAATTCTGTCGGAAACATCGGAAATTCCGTTGGAAAACGGTCTTCCGACGAAATTTCGTCGGAATCAGTCTATCATAAAACCCTTTGTAGGAAATTCAACCTTTTCCGACGGAATTTCCATCAGAAGGCTAGTTTCCAATGGAATTTCTGACGGATTATTTCTGTCGGCGCTTTTTTTTAGTTTAATTGAAATTCCATCGCAATTTTCCGATGGAAGTTGAATAGAGTTCCGACGGAAATTTCCGTCGGAAGAGGTATATTCCGACGGAAATTTCCGTCGGAAAAGTCAATATAAAAAAAAAAAAAACACACCACCCCCACTAGCCACCCTAAACTACCCCCACCCACCCAGACCACCCCCACCCACCACCCCCACAACCAGCCCCCACTAGCCACCCTAATTGAAACCTACCCACCCAGACCACCCCCACCCGCCACCCCCACCCAAATGACCCACCCAGACCACCCACCACCACACCCACGAATCAAACCCCCCCACCCACCCAACCTAGACCAAACAAAAATCCGCCCTGACCAACCACCCTAACCAACCACCTAACCAACCCACTGAAAAAACCCATATCGAACAACAACCAAAAACCAAAACAACCACCAACCACCGAAACAACAACATCCAAAATCGAAACAACAAACAAAACAACAACCAAATCTCGAAAAAATTTAAATCAAACAAAAAAAAGAAATATACAATTATCTTCTAAAATTAAAAAAAAATAACATTACAATTATATCAAAAATTAATTATAATCAGAATTGTTTATACATTACATAATCCAGATCTACAAACTTAAATTTCAAAATCTATAATCTTACTTAACAATTTCCTAATGAACGACAATGAAGAACGAGATGAGGTGCTTGACGGTGAACGAGAACGACAATGACGGTGGACGATGGTGGACGACGGTGCTTTGTGGTTGTGCTTTGACGGTGCTTTTTTGTTGTGCTTTGACGGTGCTTTAAACGAGAAACAAAAGAAGAGAGGCGAGACAGAGATGAGGACAGGAGAGAGAAAGAAAAGAAAAGAGGCAGAGAGATGAAGGAGGAGATAGAATGAAGGAGGTAGAGAAGAGGAGAGGAGAAAAAAGAAAAAAGAGGCGGAAGAGAGAAGAGAGAAAACAGAAATGAAGTAGGGTTTCCGGGTTTTGTAGGGTTTTTTTTTTAAGTCAAAATTCTGTCGGAAAAGGGTTAAATTTCGTCGGAAATTAATATGTTCCGACGGATTAATTTTCCGTCGAAATTTACAGCCTCCGACGGAAATTTCCGTCGGAAGGAATTTTCCGAGGGAATATTCCGTCGGAAGCAGTAATTTTCGAGGGAAAAAAATCCATCGGAATATTTTCGAGGGATTTTCCGTCGCAACTTATCTTTTCCGACGGACTTTTCTGACAGACCCAAATTCCGTCGGAAAATTCGAATTTTCTGACGGAAATTAAGTCCGTCGGAAAATGGCCTATTTCTAGTAGTGTTAAAACCCTAGGTTTTAGAATCATAAAATTAAAAATTTATAACATTTATATAATCTGAAATTATAAATTTAAACCACCAAAAACATGAAATTGATATTAAATTAACTAATTTCAAACAATTAAATTAAACCCAAAACAAATTAATCAAGTATTAAGCAAAATAAAAAAAAATAAAAATAAATAAATAAAAAAAAAAAAGAAAACAAAGGAGGAGGGAGAAGAGGGAGCCACGGTGGGTGGCTGGTGGCGTTCGCCGGCGGGGTAGGTGGCGGCAGTTGTTCGAAATAATGAGTAATGCTCACGTATAAAATAAGGGGAAAAAGAAAAGAATAAAAATAGAAAAGAAGAAAAGAAAAGGAAAATAAAAATAAAGGAGAAAGAAAATAAGACTATCCTTATTGTGTGGGAAAAATTTGGGGATACATGGGTTATTTATAGGAGAAAATTGTAGGGTAGACATGAAAATAATGGGCCAATTTAATAAACAAATGGGTTAGGCTTTGTTTTTATGATCATGGATTGTAGGATATAGGTTATATAAAATTATGGAAAAATACAAATAAATATTATAAATAAAATAAAATTTCATTTATAAATTATTTAAAAATACGGGGGATTACAGCATATGTTCACTTTCTGAAATCCATATGTTCATATTTTTTATGTATATGTTCACTTAATAAAATGCTTAATTATGTTCATACGCATTCAAAAAATGAACAAATGCATATGTTCATATTTTGAATGCGTTTGTTCATTTTCTAAAATGCATATATTCATATTTTTAGTGCATATGTTCATATTTTTAATACTTATAAGGCGTGTGTTTTATAATCATTTTATTTTTTATTTCTTTAATTATCTTATGTTCATAATGAAAGGCCGTAAATTCAATTCATATGAATTGCATGTTCACAAACCTAATTAAATTGATCAAAATTCATTGCAAAATCACCACAAAAAAAATCGAAATTCATACATAGATCATATTGATAGAAATTAAACAAAATACAATTACAATTGAATCTAACCTAAAAAAACCTAATTACAATCAACAAACCAAAATTCTAACCTGCATTGATGATCTCTTAAAGAATATCAACTAATTCCATAGTAAGCAACATAATCAATCGAAAAAGTGAAACAAAAGAGAAAAATAAAGAAAACAGAGGAGAGAGAAAATGAAGAACGGAAGAGGAAAAACAGAGGAGAATAAAATTTTGATGAAAATTTTGATTAAAATTATTATAGGAAAGAAAAGTGAAGAGAAAAGTACTACAATCAATTTGTGTTCATCACATATTACAAATTGGCAAATTACCCAAAAATTATATATGCAATATCAATCACAAATTCAGAAAATATAACCAATTAAATCAAATTACAAATCAATAACATAAACTAACTTATAGCAACAATCTCTTCAAGATTCCAATTAAATCCATCACGAATCAACGAAAATACAAAAAATTGGAGTAGAGAGAAAATTTTAAAAGAAGAAGATAATGTCAAACACAGTCGAGAGAGAAAATTTCAACCAAAATTAAGAATTAAGTAAAGAATTTGGAAAAGAGAAAAATTTATGTAAAAATTAAGAAATAAGGAAAGAAATAAAATAAGAAGAAGATTGAAGGAAGGAGATGAAGTAATATATACCAGTACTCCAATAGTACACAGTATATATGTGTGTTTGGTGTATAAAAGGGGGTATTTGATGAGTGGTGCAGCCAGCTTAGATGCACAAGAATATGTGGTATTTTGGCCATAACTTCTTCGTTATAAGTTGGATTTGGGCTTATAATATATCATTGGAAAGATCTTTTCAAGACCCATCCAACTACACAATAATTGAACCAAGATCATAGACCAAAGTAGACTGGTTTGGACGTTTTATAAAGAGGACACGAAATGAATGGTTTTCAAAGACACGAAATGAATGATTTTGGTTTAAAACATTTAAGGAAAGGTTAGAAATGGTCAAGGCTAAAGGGAATTCACGAGACTCTTCAAATTTTCACCTAACTCGATAATCAAAGACGTGAAAGGTACTCATCACTGGGTTTGGTTTTTGGGGAGACACAATTAGGCGTCTACAGTTACGTTAGCGAGGTTATCAAATTTGAAACCAGTAACAATAGGAGGCAGACCCTTAATACACTAGAACAAGATAAGGTATTTGACTTGTTGGTAAAAAAAAAAAAATATTTACCTCAACAACAATTATATTTGTAAAATAAAAAATATGTACCACCACTCATAAAGTTGTGAGTAGTTTCAAGTAAGAGCTTGAGCTATCTAATGTAGTTCTTGAAAATGACTCCAGTATGGTCAGACCAATACTAAGAAATTGGTTCGGATTTGCTCTTATTTTCAAGTTATTAGATAATATCTCTAGGATGAGTTGTGATTATAATGTTTTTAATTGTACTCATATTTGACAGACGGGTAATATGGCTGCCCATATGATAGCTAGATGGAAAATTAATATGAATTTGGAATACTTATGTACAACTGATTTTCCACAAAGTTTTCAAACATTGGCGGTCCTTCATTTAAATTAATTATATCCTCGATGTCCCAAAAAAAATATAAAGTATGATATAAAAATCGTCGTGAACTTTTTAATTTTTTTTTGATTTAAATATATCTTTAATTATATCCCTCTTCTGGGCCTTTGACTGGAGTTGGCCCATTCAACTTTACTTCCATCATTAGATTAAGGCCCTTAGCAAAATCCTAAAGTTTATTTTTCTTTGGTCAACCAGTTAAAGTAAGGAAAAGTCAAAAAATTAATTTTGGGTGTAATAGACATGTGATAAATTGAAAAGTGTTCAAACTATTCAGAAATAGAGTAAATTATTAAACTAAAGTGCAAAAATACTAATCCATAAGTTTTTTTTTTTGTTTTTTTTTCTTTCTTTCCTCTCCTCTCTCCTCTTTTAGGGTTTTAATTTTATTTTCCATTTAATTAGGCCGGAAATAGTCTAATTTTTCCAAAAAAAAGACTATTTTTGAACCTTCTTCTTTAATTAATTTCATTTTTTTTTTTGCTTTTTGCTTTTTGCTTTGCTCTCTCCATTTGTGAAAGTCTTTCTTTTTCCCATGTTTCTGGGATTTTGATTCTCATCTATGGATGAGAATTTTATTTTTAGGGTTTTACTAATAATAGGAAAGGTGATTTGGATTCATATGAGTTTAGGGTTTGTCATGAACTCTACGATCAGAATATCAGCGCAGATTGCGAATTCCTCTATCTGGAAAGATGCAAAGACACCGAAAATTAATGCTCTCGTCAAGCTTGAAGCGGTGGAGTGTGAGTTATGTCAAATATACAAATAGTTATAGTTTCGATTGTAAAAACTTATGTTATTTCTCTAAATATGTAATTTAGAGATCTAAGTTATTATTGCAGATGTGGTATAACTATTTATTAATGATATTACTATCCTTCCCGTAAAAAAAATTAAAAATAAAATAAAAATAACTGTAATTTAGTGAAAGAAATTTTACTGATGGGCAACATACTTTTATTCACAAATTTGTGCATAAAGAATTGCTATGGCCTACGTTGTCAACTTGGATTATTCATCATAAAGCTTGATTTAAAAACTGAGCTATTCTTAGTTATATTATTTGTTGTGGTGACAAATATAATTGACCTATTCTTAAGATCCAATAGATGAGTTTGACTGATTAAAGTACGTGTGTGACAAAGACCGGCATTTTGGTTGGCTCAATTTGTCATTAGCGACTTTCTATGCTTAATTAAGCATCAATGCTTGAGCTAAGCTACTTATAAAATTACGTGGTCCCAAATGAATTCCAATGATTTTGAGTTTTGAGGAGAAACTTAAACTAATCTTAGATGTATTAACCCTTTTAATCGCACCATATACATAAATAAATCACTTTTTTCCCCCTTAATCACAAGATATATAGATTGTTTAAATCTCTAGAAAAAAAACCCTTGTACAAAAGTATTATTATTAGGTATAATGTTGCCCATGAATGTAGTAGTTACTTGTTTTGATTAAGTGAAAGTATTATTATTCCATGTATTGTTCAACAAATTAAATAGTAGCAACTAGCAATTAAGCACTAGTTTATAGAGTTTAGCTTCAAGTTTTGTATAATAATTCTGTTAAAAAAAAAAAAAAAAAAAAGGGTTGATGCTTTGAAAAGGCTTTCAAAATCAGTGTGCTTGATTAGTGTTTTGCAACCAAACAATTTTTTAGAAAATAGTTTAATCTTCTAATTAAATGCCAAAATCTTGATATCAAATCTAGAACCTATGATAAATCAACAACTAATATTGTACCTAACATTTGATACAACAACTAACAAACACCAAGTGGGTTTACATAATAGCTACTTTTACCCGAGCATGTTCAAAGTCTCTACCATATAACTTTCGAGGATTCAAATCATCTTTAACTTGTTACTATTTTTGCAAACAAAGCAATCGGCTGAACCAATAAAAAGAAAACTCTTAAACAAAAACTAACACTCTGGATTATTCATACGCATGACGAAGTGATTAGTAATGTAATAATGTTCACCAATTTTGATCAATTAATTTGTCATGTTAAAACATACTTGTATATGTTATGGGGTAATCAGTTAAGTCACAATGTCCAAGTTTATGTAGAAATAAGAAAATAGAGAAAATGTTAGTTTAACCAACTCATTGAGTTACTATGTTAAGCTAGTTTATAATATTCATAATTTTTTTTTTTTTTTTTTGACACAAGATAATATTCATAATTAGATGAAGGAAGTCACATAGCAAGTGTATCGGTGAGAATGAAAGACAAATAATGTACTAAATTGTACTATAATACAAATCTTCTACTAATAGTAACTTTCTTTATTAAGAAGTGACAGCAATTGCATCTATAACCTATGGAATTAAAAAATCAATGGCCTATAGGCTATAACAACAGTATTGGTTAGATCGTGCACCGTGACATCCTGCAAAAAATTGAATAAATGACTTCTTTATTTTTTTCAATTTTTTTTATTAACTAATAACATTAGAAAGATAAATGTTTAAATAAAATATATTTTCATAATAGAATGTGTGGAGTATGTTGGAAGATAAATCTTTTGAAAATTATAAAAATCTATCAAAATATTACTATACACATTTGAAATTGAAGAATAATAAGGATTACTATATTAGCCTTCAAAAAAAAAAAAAAAAAAGAGGATTACTATATTTAAAAAAAAAATGATATTTTTTTAATAGCTTGTATTGGTCATTAAATGCTAGTATGCTACCAAGTGAAAAATATATACTTCATATTAATTTTCAGTATTTCTCTTGTTTAACTTCAATTAAAATTGTACGGAAGACAAAAAAGAAAAAAACAAATATATGGCACAAATTCTTATATGTGGATAGCCACATGGTGTGGCCACTTTACATATAAGACAATTAATTTAGTAATAAGGGTTTATGGTGATGAACAAATGGGGTTACCTTGACGTATGTGGGTTACTCAAATGAAAAAAGGTGTTACTCTCTTACATAAGTGGGATCATTATTTCAATTTTTAAAACAAAAAATAGGGGTTACTCGAATGAACAAATAGAGTTACTTATTTCTAAATTAGTTGATATTACTCATATAATGAATTGGAGTTAGGCCTTGTTTAATTCAACTTTTTTCGGAAAAAATAAGTTCAAATCAGATCAAATCAGAAAAAATAAATTCATATCAGATCAGATCAGAAAAAATAAACTCAGATCAGATCATCGTTTTATGTGCAATTTTTTGTCGCTAAATATCTTTAATTTCGTAATGAAAAAAATTATGAAAATTATATACTAATAAAATACACATTATTACGAATCTAACAAGACCCCACTTTATATATTAATTCCTTATAGATTATCGTACACTTCAGGTCAAAGTTTGGTCAAAACAGATAGTCAGATCAGATCAGATTAGACCAGATCAGATAAGTTCAGATCAGATCCAGATCAGATAATTTCAGATCAGCAAAAATAAGGTGAACCAAACAAGCCCTTACTTTCATGGACAAAATAAGGTTACTCTTATGAATAAATAGGGTTACTCATATATATATAAATAAGGATTATACTTATAAATCAATGTGGTCATACCGTGTGTCTAGCCACACACAAGACTTACTCTATATGGTGACATGACTTTTTTTTTTTTTTTTTTTTCTCTCTCTCTTTATTATTCTATCCTTTATTTTATTTCTACTCAAATTTGACATTTTACTCGTAAGAATAATATTATAAGACATATCTTGTGAAAAAAAAAAATTATCAGAGATATGTTATATGTAATCAATATTGAATCACATATTTCCTAACATGTCATATTGTAAAATTAATCACACAATTTTCAATATTGATTACATAGCATATCTCTAACTCTAACCCAAAATAAAAGAAAATCAAAATGGCAAACAAAGATTTTAAGCATACTCTTACATGAAGAATGTTGCAAGATTTGTGTCAAAGAACACTCATATGATAATTGTAGGATGTTTTTGAATACCAATTTGGCCATTCAGGTTGAGGACAATTATAAATCACCACTTTGAAAAAAAAAAGCTAAATTAACTCATCACAAGCTATGTTGGATGAAACATATACAAACCATAAGGGCAGTCATATAGCACAACATAACATTGAACATCATGATCTAATTTAAAAGATAGACAACGAACATGAGGATGTGCAGAAGTGTTGAAGCGTAGTTTTTCCAAACAACAAATTTGAGTGTAGGAACTAGCTAGGAAGTACCAAACATAAAGTATACACAAAGCTTCCATCTTTTCCTTTTACAACTTGGATAACAGATTTTGACACACTCATAGTCTCATTACTCTCATACCAACATTACACAAGTAAAAACATGATACAATTATAAATTTACAGTTTGTGCCTTACAAAAGCTAATTTTTTTTAATATACAAACATAAATATAAAAGTGACCCTGAATAATTGTATATAATTCCAGATTAATTACTACTTCAAGTAAAATTAAGTACAAGTAGATTAATAAAAGGGCACATGTTTCCAGCACATAAGGAGAAGAATGTCTTGAAAAAAAAGACACAAATAAGTTATATTTCATGTACTTGAACGACAAACATAAATAATCAAATCAATATATACTGCATTACTGTCATATTAATCAGTAGTCTAAAACCCTAATTTATGTTTTAATAATTTATAGGGTTACTTTATTTAGCTAAAAAGAAACGAATCATCTATCTCATTTTACTCAAAACGCAAGGAATCTTTGAGAAAAATTTGACTACCACAGTATATAATTAATTAATAATTAATTTGACTTAGTCATGACTTAATTGTCAAAGATGCAAACTTTACCTTGAAAGATTATTCGTATAGACTTTAATTAGATCAATCAACAATTGTAACTATACACTTAAACTAGAGATGAAGTAAAAATTCTCTGATATATTACCCATAAATCTAGATTTGTATTGGTAATTTGTGGTAGAATCCAGTACCTAAAATCGACCCTACTTACATATGTTGTTTGTGGCTTTCTACCCACCCGAATAAAAATCGAGGTTGAATGAACCAAATTCAATAAATAGGCCAATAAATTTATAAAATAAAGCGATTTTCCATGATTGATAATACGGTAAAGGGCAAATAATATCGCGAAATTAATCGAGGGATTTTTTACCCGATAACATCTTATGACCCTATCAAATTCAATCAATTAGTACTCTTTAATTTCACCAACACAGGAGATCTAGTAATTAATCAACAAATCTCTTCCTTACAAATTAGGTTATAAATTAAAACTCCATACATTTATTTTTATCTCATAAATTAAACAACCATAAACAAATTAAAATAACAAAAAAAAAAAAATTAAAAAAAAAGGCAAATATATATTACCAAGCTAGCAACTCATAAGAGTTGTTGATCATGAGATAACAAGCATCAACCATGGATATTTTCCCTCTCCTTGTTTTGATTAGCAACTCTTTCACCTTCGAATTCACGGTATCGATGAAGGTACCTCTTCAAAGGGTCAGCATACTCATCAAACCCTAGAGAAGACAAGGCCCAACATATATCATCACCATTGACAGTTTTGCGCTTTTCTTTGTGACATTTATCGGAGGCTTCACCCGTAACAAAGCTAATAAACTCGGAAACACACTCTTGCATAGTTTCTTTAGCTTCCTTAGAGATTTTAGCATTGGCGGGTAATATATGCTTCATTATTCTCCCAACATTAGCTATAGGGAGCAAACGATCTTGCTCTTTAATAGTCCCTAGGGCTTGATCTTCGTGCTCGTGATCATCGTGCTCGTTCGAGTTCCTTATGTTACTACCTTCATGGTAAATATTTTGATTGTAATTACCATGGTGTTGTTGAGATGATGAAGAAGTTGGTGTAGGGTTATAGTTGGGAAGTAAACTTCTATTTGAGTAAGAAGAAGTTATATTATCAACCATTATTATTTGTGTTTTGTATTAAAAAGAATGAGAGAAAAGAAAGTAAAGAGAAACTTGATAGATCCTCTTAAAGAGAGACACGTTGCTATGGTTTCAAATTGCTCATTGTGTTGTCTTATTTATATAGGCACTTATTCATAATTTATTTATTAATATTATATTATGATTATGTAACTAAACCTTTACCAAAAGTTTGTGCGCAAAATGAAGGGGATAGATTTTAGTTTAAGTTCCTAATACCTCTTCCAATTTTATCAATTTAATTTGATAATTTTTTGCTTTATTATTGTGTCTTGTTTTTATTGGATAATCACATTTACATAGTTTCATAGCTTTGCAAGTATAAAGGTATAAAGGATATGTTGGAAAACACATTTCAAACACATTAAATAAAGTGTTGAAAATTTAAGACACATCTTAAATAGCTATAATTGTTTGGCAAACACCTTAAATAAATAGAAAGGCTTAAATTAAAATGTTAATTTTGTACTATTTCAAATTGTGGTGCTATAAAAAAATGGTCGTGTGATCGGGGTTACTTATTAAGGGGTTACTTGATCAGTCGATCAAGAGTTACTTATTCCAGAGTTACTCAATTGTTTGGCGCGTTTTTGCAGGGGTTACTTATTTAGGGGTTACTCGATCAGTCGGTCAAGAGTTACTTATTCCGAAGTTACTCAGTCGTATAGCGCGTTTTTTCCGGGGTTACCTATTCAAGGATTACTTATTTAGGGGTCACTCAGTTGGTAAAGGGTTACTTATTCTGAGGTTACTCAGTCGTTTAGTGCGTTTTTTGTGTGAAAGTAACCCCTGACCGACCGAGTAACCCCTGAATAAGTAACCCCTGACCAAATACAGCGTGGTCAACCACATATAAAAATTTGTGTTGTATTTATCACTTTTTATTTTATTTTTTTTTTAAAAAAAAAAAAAAAAAAAAAAAAAAAACTTATCAGTTCCCTATTACCTTATTAATTTCAGCTCCTTAGCATGTGTTATCAGTTTATCACCAAATATAGGTTAATTAACTTTTTTAGTGTTTTTGGCTTCAAAAAATAAAATAAAATAAAAAATTTAGTGTCAGAATCTCTTGATATCGGGAGAGAAGTTCCAACCAAATGAGTTATCCCTCACTCTCAACATAGCTTAGTTAATTAGTGATCGTAATTTGTCACTACTGTTAATTTTGTCAAAGTTAAAAATAAAATAAAAATGTGTGGTAGTACTTTGTGATCGAGTTGTATGAAAGAAAGAAGGGTGGTTAATTGAAGGTTGTACACCACTAGAATATAAATGTATTTGATTAGAAGGCCTTGTTTGGTGGTAGCGTTTAAGGTAGCGGTTAGCGTTTTGACCAGTCAAAACACTACTAGGAAAAATAAATAAATAAGAGTGTTTGGCAAGGTAGCGGTAGATGTAGCTTTTCTCAAACGTTAAAAATAGTAGCTAGCGTTTAAGAGTAGCGGGTAGCGTTTGTTAATTTTTTTGTTACTTTTTTTTTATATATATAACAATTTGTATTAATATATTTTAGTATTGCAACCGCTATTTTTGTCAAACACTCATACTATCAACCGTTATTTTAACAGCTAACCTCTACCCACTACTAATTGACATCTACTAATTACCTCAATAGTTCTCCGCTACTTGATCGCTAAAAACTACCCGCTTCCGCTACTTTTGCCAAACAGGACCGAACTCTATGCATTTACAATTATTAGGCCGGCTTACCGTCTAAACTTAAATTAGGAATTAGTGAGATCGATTCAAAAGCTTTGATGTCTTAATTAAATTTGTGGCAAATCAATTTTCCCAAACTTTACAAGAAAAACAAAAAAGGCCAATTAAAACAACATAAGTTATCAGATTGTTATATTCCATTATCATAAACTACATTCTACGTATGTGATTCAAAGCCATCCCCACTACACACATTACATGACAATAATAACAAGCTTTCTAAACGCATTTGATTTATATATAAACGAATAATTCAAAAAGCATTATTGTTAATATTGTACCATTATATTCAAAATAATTTTTATATCTGTTTTACAAATTGTAAATCTATCAATTGAATAGTTTAATTAGAAAATTGGAGACGCAACTTGTTTAAATATTAAGAATTGCGTAATAATCTCATGATCTTATACTATTTCATAATTATGGGATGGTGTGACGAATTCAAATGAAGTTATTGAGAATGCATATATGAGGATAATTAATGATGGAGAAATTGGTCGCGCATGCATAATTGAGATCACTGTTAACTAAAGAGATAGCTAAAGAATTGATGAGATTACTAATAATGATCTTAAGGGAATATCTATTGGCAATCGTTTGATGGAATTGTTGATTATGTTATATCATCAAACAAGCGTTTAACGCATAAAAGACCAATTATGTAACATGTATATTCACATTGTGGGTTTCATACATTCATAAAATATATACGTATTAGTTTAAAAAACGATGGAAATATTCTCTTTTCTCTTCTCTAAACATTTCGTCACAAGCTATTTCTAATAGGTAGAGTAACTTGCAAATCTTTTTAACAAACGCCCTACTAGTAAAAGAGAATATAAAGAAACATATTATAAAGATCTTCATTAACAGTACAATCTTTAAATGTGACTAGACCACTTGCAATCAATGTAATACTTCAAGTCATTCAAGAGTTGTCTGATCGATTTTCATTTATTATCAAGTGGAGACACGTGTTGTGCCCTCTCTTAATAGGAGAAGTGATGCATAAAAAAAAATAAAAAAAAAGGGGGGGGGGGGGGGGGGGGGAAGGGATAGATGATGAGGGTACCTCATGAAAATTTCCTTAATAATGAAACTACAAGTCTAATGGGAGCTTAAACCAACTATGCGGGAGAAGTGGAAGCATGAATTAACGCAGTCATTTCAACCTATGTCTCAATCAATTTTGATAAACCTTTTCCAATTTCGATTTAGATTTGGACAATTAATTAGATTTAGTTAGGAAAACTTATGCTTTATACATGTCCACTATATTGCCTCACGTATCAACACCTAGCAACTTAATTTGTTCACATAATTAATTTTTATGTTTAGATGACTAATTAGGGGGGACACAATGGCAGGCAAACCTCTAATGTATGAGGTAGGTACCCATTAAATTAAGGTTTAGAATTAAGAGTATTCTACACACACTAAAGCTAGAATTAAAAAGGTGATTAAGCAAGATTAATTATTCTAAATTAATTAATTATTTAATTAATGGTCCCCCCTAAACAACATTGGTCTTAGTTAGTCTCTAATGCTGTCAATAAGTTTGGACAAAATTATATAAAATAATGTCTTAAGTTTGAATTTGTGGACTCCATGATATGCACGTAAACCTATAGATTTGTGCCCACAACCTAAAAACTTGACTTGTAAAGAACTAATTAAGGAATTGGTATTAAGCCCTAATTAATGTTGGATTACGTAATTAATTTTTCATCCTCAAATTAGATTACCTACTAATTATGGGTATTTTTACTTTTTAGCTTGGAAAGATACAAATGTCATTATGTTAATGCCAAAATAATTAGAATTAAATTAACTCCTAACCCAAAACTAATGGTCCAAATATTTGCATATATCTATGTTGTGGTCCTTAATTTGACCCCTAATTGTTTGTTAACAAATAGAAAGGTCTCCCTTTCAAAAGAAATGTTAAATGAGTAGGTTTTTCTATAATTAGAATGTGTAATGATAGTATATGTTTATGATACTGTATTTTTAAAAAAAATTTATACATATAATTTTATTTAAAATGACAAATTATTGATGGATACTAAAACAAAAAATAAATAAATAAATAAAATAAAATAAAATAAAAAGGAAGATGCAAATCATTATGAAAACCACACTTCTGTTTGTTTTTAATTTCCATCATTAGTATGCCTTCGACAGCATTGAAGATGTATGTTAAAGACGTAGTATATTCTTTCATTCTACAAATGATTTATGCAAATATTGTTACAAATTCTTAAATGGATCTGGTTCACACTAATTAATTGTAGACCACTAACATTAGAAACACTATGATTGTTTTATTAATAAAAAAAAAAAAAAAAAAAAGTCACTATATTAAAATAAAGGTTATTATGTTGATATAAAAGTCAATGTGACATTATAAAAGTTATAAGAGATTAATTTTTGTAAATGAAATTTTTAATACACTGGTTAATATGAATAATAAAAGTCACTTTGTTAAAATTAGGGTCGCTATGTTCAACATAACGTCGTATTTTAGGTTCACAATAACATTAAAGGTTACACAAGTTTTAATAAAGGTTACTATGTTAAAAATAAGGTTACCATGTTAAAATTAGGGTCATTATGTTCAATATAATGTCATTTGCGTTTATATAAACCTCAAGTCCACAATAATATTATTGTGGATCAGGTCCACGCAAGATTTTCTGAAATATTGTTCGTTTAAATCTTATTTACCATTGTGCTCAAATTTAAAATATTATCATAAATTTGATGTCCAAGAAGGTTCAGAGTATTCTTGAAGGGCACAACCTCCGTCTATCCTAATTAAGTAGCAGTTATACTGATTTATCGATTATACTAGTTCAGCAAGTCTTGTATGTGGCTGGCCATACCGTGTGGCCACTTATAAAATAACAAAGTAACCTCTATAAAAACTGATCAAGTAACCCCTGTAACACTGACCGAGTAACCCCTATAATACTGACTAAATAACCCTATAACATCGACGAAATAACCCTTTTAACACTGACTAAGTAACCCTTATTACACTAACGAATTAACCTCTATAATGGCTGGTCACATCGTGTGGCCAGCCACATATAAAAAATTTGTGATACTAGTTAATACGCTGTCATTAAAGATAAAATTGCTATCTTAGGCCCTGCTCACTTCACCTTAAAAAAATAATATTAAGTAAAAATAATTTCAGTTAAGTAAAAATAAGTTCAGTTCAGTAAAAATAATTTCAGTTTAGTAAAAATAAGGCCACTTCAGTAAAATTCAGTAACCATAAAGAAGAAATATAATAGAATATTAGTAAAAAAATAATTTCAGTTCAGCAAAAATAATTTCAGTTCACTAAAAATAATTTAAGTACCGCAAAAATAATTTAACTTCAGCAAAAATAAGGTGAAGTGAACGGGCCTTAGTAGCGGTTTTGATAAGTAAAACCCTTATCTTAAAGAGCAGTTTTGCTCTGTGAATTTTTTTTTTTTTTAAAAAAAATGAATAAAAACTGTATTTGATCCTACATACTTTGATAATTAAGTTTCATTATATTCAAATGCAAAAGTATGTATACGCTTCCAAAAAAAAATTGTGTACTTGCTTCCTATATCCCACAATAATTGACGCATTCACACACTGCAATGCACTAGTTTAACTTTATATTTATATAATTAAATATAAAAAAAATAATTAAAAAAAATTATATTATGAAGCTTTATATTTATACCTATCTAACAACAACATATTTTATTACCATGTATGATTTTATTATGTTAGTAAAAAACTATAGTCAAAGTTAAAATATAAATAATAATGAAAAAAGTCCAACATATCAATTATTTTGGAATGGAGAGAGTATACTATTCTAGCCTGGTTCTTAAATTTGATTTACTTTTACATTATTACTTTTCATTTTGAGGTATTTCGATAGTTTGATTTACTTTTACATTATTACATTTTGTCAAACCTCATTACTACCTTTTTTTTTTTTTTTTTTTTTATAGAAAATCGGCAAGCATTATATTAAGATAAATCAAGTTCCACCAAAGTCGATCATGAGGTTGTGGGGGAAAGGACCAAAACATACAAATTCATCACAACCCCTTGTATCCCACCTTGTCACTAGGTGAGCTAAGGTCTGCCCGTTTTACATGAAAAATAGAAAAAGACTCTAAAGAAGACGACAAAACAATAATATCATCAAGAAAAAGATAAAAAGGAGAAAAGATAACACTCCTCTGCTTAACACCATACACCACAATTTTTTATTCTAAACTAATTTCACATTTTCGCTCATTTTATCTCAATTTATTTACTTTTTTCTACATCCACACACGTTTTATTTTATTTCTTTTACTGTATCCACATTTTTATCCGGATCTTTTTAACCAAACTTTGTGAAAATTAGGTTTTACATTAAGTGAATTGAACTATGTAAGAAAAAGAAATTAGGTAGGGTTTAATTTGTTCTCCTCGCTTGAAATAATGTGTCTTGGTCTGAAATTTCTAAAGTCCGATCTTTTTTTTTTTTTTATCTAGTTTGGTCTATTATAATTGTCTAATATATATGAATAAACTTTGACTTTAGCTGTACGTCATTATATAAGAAAAAAATACTATTAAATGAGATCTTGTTAGATTTGTTTCAACGTGTATTTTTAAAATATCCAATTATCATGATTACTACAAATACAAAATAAAGATACATGGTATTAAACAAATAAAATAAGAATATCTTATTTGACGTGGTCTTATTTTAACAAGAATAAGTAAGACAAAGCAAGTAATAAGTATGATAAGGTGAAGAGAAGAACAAAGTCATAGTATTGCAAAACTTAGAACTTTATTTACTATTTCTTTATTTATTTATTTATTTTTATTTTTTTTTATTTTTATTTTTTTTATAGGAAGAAAAAAGATTTCATTAATAAAAAAGTAGCTAAAATAATTGCTAAGAAATCTAAAATTCCAACACATACAAGTGCATTAAATCTTATAACTAATTACATCGCAGATTCGATTAAATTTAGCCATTGATATCTTCATTCTTCAATTAACTATAAAAAAATTAATATGTTGAAAGTATATACTCCTTGTGTTTTCTTTTGTATTGTCATTTCCTCTTTTTTTCACACTTTTCAATACACTATCTTAATTTAATTCAGTATTATCAAAATTTTTAAAAAAAAAAAACTATCTATAAAAATTAAGAATATATTGAAATGATTCTAACAAGATATACATGAGTTTTAATCTTACATAGTCGGTGTCTCGGTGACAAACTGACAATTAACTCAAGGTCAAATTTTAATTTCTTTAATCGGGACATTTTTTTCTTTGAATATATCATTTGAAAATGAAGAGAATACGGGAGTACATACATGAAGGCATGTTTAACAAAATCTTAATGTGCGCGTGGAATTTTATGCTCTCCTTTTCAAAGGCAACCATAAGCCCATGAGCCATGAGGTGTACATTATTAGGAAAAAGAAAAACTGAAAAAGGCCATATATTGGTGTAGAACTTCTATCGATATGATATCAGTATACATGTATTTTAACTTTTTATGACTATTGCAATTCTTAAATTGATCAAAGATATTTTCGTAATTGTTGACATAGTGGCTTATTCGGAGTCGTGAACTTGATTAGACAAAGCTAAGCCTCCGGCATGATGAGAGGGGAATTTGATGTTTTTACTCGTAATTGGACTTTAAGACTTGGATTAGTCCAAACCGAAACTTTTTAACCACATATAGCAGTTGCACACAAACACTTGGAGTGAATGTGAAAGATGTTATGTTGAGTGAGTGTAAGAAAAAGTTGACAGAGTAAGAGAGAAATCGTAACAATAACTACCAGTATGAGTCACATGATGTAACTCATGTAAGGTATAAAATAAGAGACTATTTATATTTGATTGAACCTTGTGAGGAAATAAGAAGTATAGTGTAGTACAAATGATTAGTGATTTGCTAAAAATGGAATTGAAGTGCTACAATTTCTCTTAAACAGACGGAAATATAAAATGTTACTCTATAAGTAATGTTTGGGTTCAATTTACTCCAATTGGATCAGTCCACAAATGATTTAATTATAAGCCCAAAGAACGTTCAACCCTCTAAAAGCATGTCAAGTCAGTCAAAGGCCCAAACAACGTGATAAGCCCACTTGGCTTCAAGACCCACTCAATCTATTTGAGTAAGGTATAAGAGCCTTCACTTCTCTCTCTCTCTCTCTCTCTCAATTCATTCACATCAAGTCTCAAGCAATTAATTCTCTTGCATAGCTTTCTCTCTCAAGAAAACACTGTACTAATTTCGGCATTGGAGGGGCCTTCCTCAGCACAACCCCTGAGGCCATTTTACGTGTGTTTGTTGTGCAGGAAACCCTTGTCCCATTCATCACTTGGGTCGAGTCCAGTCTTCAGCCCACAGGAAAGGTCCAGACGAAGGACTCATAGTTTTCACCCAAAACAATTTGGCGCCGTCTGTGGGGAAGACATTAAAAAACAAGCCAAAATCAATCATCTTAGCAACATGACTAAGAGCGCTAAGAAGAACGATTCTTCTTCCTCGAAGAAGTGTCCACCTTCTTCATCTTTGTCTTCAAAGGCCGCTTCATCTGAGAAAGCCACGCCAGAGAGATCACCTCGCAACTCTAGTCAACTGTCCAACTCGTGGCGGCCGAGCCAGTCAAATGCTAAGAGTCCAATTCCTAGCCGTCATCCCAATCTCGTCCAAGAGGGTCGCCACAAACGGGTCTCACTACGAAGGAAATGGCAAGAGCCCTTGCAGTCTTCATGGACTTCATGAAGGCTCAAACGGCCCAGCAGCTCCCACCTCCTGCTCCCTCGGTGCACGCTGACACCATTAAGCAGCCGAGAATCCTAAGAAGGAGGACCGGTCAAAGAGACGGAGAACGAGTTCTATCACATAGGGAACTCGAAGAAAATTAGGGAAGGGTTTAAGGAGAACTGAGCGGGAAAGAAAAAGAAACCCCCAGTTCTTCGAGGAGCCCGAACCCCGAAGTTTCAAAAGCAGCAACACCGCTTCCACGCGGCAAGAAACTGCTCACCTAACACGAACGTATCGGCCCAAGGGAGGTGAGCATCCACAACCGTCTCACCTACCCTGATGGGACTCATCCCTATCCCGCACGGTCCCGGCCGAGGACAAAAACCACTTCCGCCTCTCACAGGGGAGGAAGCGAGGTCCCAATGACTGAGACTAAGGGAAAGACCGTGATGGTTCCCTCTAGTTCCCCATTCCAAAAATGGATTATGGAAGAAAGAGTGCCGACGGTGAAAATCCCGGCACACATCACATATGATGGTACTTCTGACCCGATGGACCATATTGCCTCTTACGAAAGGCATATGTACTTGAAAATTTTTTCCGACTACTCTAAAAGGTGTTGCAATATTGTGGATCACCAAAGGAGTAAAGGAAGGTTCTATAACCGGTTGGGAGGACCTCTCCAACAAGCTTAGAAGCAAATTCTCTATGGTAAACCGCCGAGAGAAAAAAACTGCAGAGCTCATGAGCCTGTAACAAAGGGAGGATGAAAGCCTCCGAGACTACCTTACTCGCTTCAGCAACGAGTCCTCCAGAATCACAAGTTTGGACCAAGGGCTTGTTGTTTTCACGTTGCGGTACGGGCTACAAGCTGGCAAATTCCTTGACTTCATGGTCATGCACACCCCGCAGACCCTGGAAGAAGCCCTCGATGCTTCGGATAAGTACATCTGAGCCGAGGAATGGAATAAGACCAAGTCCTAATCCCAAACTGGGATTGGTAAGGCAAAAGGACATCAATCCAGAAGCCAGAGCCAGAGGAAAAGGAAGGCAAAAGCCTCAGAACCATCCTCGGCTACTGAGCCGAAGAAAGAAAAGACCCTATTCGTAGGGAAATATGAATCCTACACTCCTCTCACCCTTCCACGTGCTAAAATCTACAACATGACAAAGAATGAGGAGAAATGGAATAAACCGAGGTCACTACCATCTTGGCCTCAAAACAAAAATAAGGACAGATGTTGTGAGTTCCATGAATCTCCTGGACATCACACCGAGGACTGTATCTAGCTGAGAGATCATATCGAGGATGTGGGCCGAAAAGGGTATCCGAAAAAATATCTCGCGGACCGTCGCGAAGAAAAAAAAGTCGAGTAAGACTCTCGGCAACAACTAGACTTCAGCCGGAAGAAGGACAAGCCGCAATATAAGGAGAATCCTGACATCCTTGTCATCTCCGGGGGATGACACTACTATAAAACATGCAAATAACGACGGAAAAATTCTGTCAGAAACACCTGTTTTCCGTCGAAAAATCCGTTTCCGACGGAATTTCCGTTAGAACCGGTTGTCAGAAAACATTTTTTAGGAAAAACGGCCTTTTTCCGACGGAATTTAGTCTGTCGGCGGAGATTTCCCGGCTCGAAAAAGTCCGTCGGAAAATGCTTTAAAAAAAAACAAAACAAAAGCCTCCCACCACCACCAGCCCACACCACCAGCTACCAGCCCACACCACCAGCTACCAGCCCACACCAGCCCCCCTAACCCGTACCACCAGCCCACACCACCCACTACCCAACCACCAAAACCCCTACCCACCTAACCCTAACCCACCCAAACGAACCCAGATCTACAACCCTAACCCTAACCCTAACCCTAACAAATTCGGCCGAACCACAGCAAACCATCCCAACACCCACCTAAAACCACCACCGCCGCCGCGGAAACAAACAGTCACAACCCAAAAATTAACAAATAAAAATAAAGGAAATAAATTATCAGTCCCAACCCAACCCCCTAAAACCCGAACTCCAACAGCCACCACAACCATATATATTCAAAAAATTCTGAGAAACCAACAAAATAAAAATAAAATAAAATAAAGAGACACATACCTTAATTCAACCACACAAAACCATGAAATTGGGTTTACAAGGCCAAATTCGACCATGAAAACTCTAGATCTAGAGTTTTCATGGACGAATTTGGCCTGAAAACCTTTGTTTTCATCATTAGGAGATAGAAAGGGCGAAAAAAGGCGGAAATTGGTGTTGTTGATGTCGGTGTTGGTGGTGTAGTTGTTGATGTCAATGTTGGTGGCGTTGTTGTTGCGGCGATGGTTAGTGTTGGCGGTGGTGGTAAGAGATATAAGGTAAAGGGAGAAACTAAAGAGGAGAAAGAGGAGGGAGGAGCAGAGAAGAAGATCGAGAAGAGAGAGACAGGGGGAAAGAAGAGAGATGAGAAGAGAAGAAGACCGAGAAAGGGAAAGAAGAAGGAGAAACAGGGGGAGGAGAGAGAGAAAAGGCGGAGAAGAGGAGAGAGAAACAGAAAAAGAAAGAAGTAGGAGAAGGAGAGAGATAGAGAAAATGAAATAAGGGGAAAGGGGCTGTCGGTTTAGGTAAGAGCGTAGGTTTTTGCTTTTTTTTTTTTCTTTTATTAATTTCCGTCAAAATTTTCCGACGGAATAATCCGTTGGAAAATACTATTATTCTGACGGATTTATATTCTATCGGAAATTTCCGACGGATTCTTTGATTGCGTCGAAAATTTTCGACAGAACAAAAATCCCTCAGAAATTTCGATTTTTCTGACGGAAAAACATGTTCTTCGGGACATGTTCGTCGAAAATCGGCCTATTTCTAATAGTGCGAGCTCCCACAATGCTCGAAAGCGTTACTTGAGGGGTCTGACCCATAAAGTCAACCACACCTCCATCCAAGGTCTAAAGTCTCTGATGCCGAACATCACGTTCACAGTCGAAGACTGCTAGGGGTTGGCATTCCCCCATGATGACCCGCTGGTAATCATCACGGGGATCGCAAACCACAATGTCTGGCGTACCCTCATCAACGATGGTAGCGCGGCAAACATCCTTTTTCGAGATGCTTTTGACCAGCTCAAGCTGCAGTATAAGGACCTAAGTCCTGTACCCTACCCGGTATCTGGATTAAATGGCTCTGCAACATATCCAGATGGGAAGATCACACTTCCCGTCACCATCGGCAGAGACCGAGCAGCTTGGAACGTGATGGCCGAATTTTTTTTCATGGACATTCCATCTATATACAATGTGATCATGGGGAGACCTATGATTCACTAGATTCAAGGGGTGGTCTCCACATATCATCAGATGATGATATATGTGTTGGACAAAGGCCACTTCGAAAGAATTTAGGGGAGCCAAGAGGCTGCCCGAAAGTGTAACTACCTCAAGAAATCCAAAGAATGTCGTGAACACAAGGATGATGAGGACAAAGAAAGAGAAAAAGACAGAAGCACCAAGAAGCATAAAGGCTTAAGTGCTTCGACCCAAGGGATCCTCTCCCAAGAAAAATAAAAGGGGAAAGGAAAGGATGGCTCTTCATCCGAAGCAAAAGATTCGGAAGGCCAGCCGAAGTCTGGGAAGCTAGCAGGCCGGATTGTGAAGAGTTCAGTTCCAAAGCAATGGAGCTGGTTCAATAGACTGAATTAATCAAGTTGGCCGAAGGAGACTCAGAAAAATGCGTCAACATCGGGCTCGGACTTGATCCGAACATCCGAGTTGAACTCATCCAACTCCTTCGGGTCAACCGAGATGTGTTTGCTTTCTCGGCCGCAGATATTCATGGGATTGATCCAAACCTCACCTCTCACAAGATGAATGTCAACCCCGCCTATCGACCAATTAAGCAAAAGAAGCAGAATTATTTTGTCAATAAGAACCGAGACATCGCAGCCGAAGTCAAGAAACTTCTAATGTCAACCCTACATGTATCTGGAATGGCTGGCTAACATTGTAATGGTTCAAAAGGAAAATGGCACCCGGAGAATGTGTGTTGCCTTCACGGACCTAAATAGGGCCTATTCGAAGGACTTTTATCCCTTGCCAAGGATCGACTCGACAAGTGGTCATGCTTTGCTTAGTTTCATGGACGCATTCTCGGGGTATCATCAGATCTTCATGCACCCCAACGACCGAGCAAAAACGACATTCGTTAAAAACGTCGGGGTGTACAACTACAAAATGATGCCTTTCGGATTGAAAAATGTCGGGGCAACATATCAAACGTTGGTGGATCAAGTCTTTGCCGAGCAAAAAGGACGCAACATGGAGGTCTATGTAGACAATTCTATCGTCAAAAGTAAAGAAGAAAAAGACCATGTTGCGGACCTGGCCGAGACCATCGCCACCTTAAGAAAACATCAAATGAAGCTGAATCTGAAGAAGTGTGTCTTCGGTGTGAAGTTAGGCAAGTTCCTGGGCTTCATGGTCAGCAAAAGGGGGTTTGATGCCAATCCCGCCTATAGGGAATTTTTCAAACATCAACTTTGAGCCCCACTATGATCATGCATTTAAGCATGGTGGCATCTAAAGGGAAAGAAGCTAGAGATAAAAGAGTCACCAACAAGTTTTAAGAACTTGTACACCGTTCACGGGTGTGAAGGTTACACCCCATTCACGATCACGAAGACCGCTAACTCCATAGTGGTCCGGAACCATGACTGGATATTCGGGGATGATGGTACGAATCCAACATAAAAGAGATTGAACCTGCCTTAAATCGGCCTCTACTTAATTCTTATGATATTTCATGTGCGCTTTCCGATCAACATACATCCAACAAGTTAGCCCTAAACTTGTTTAATTTACGCTGGTTGATTATCAATGCACAAATAAACCTATTATTGGCGATCACTTGAATTAAAATCATATTAACCTAAAATCAAATTATTAATTATCTTATTAGACATGATTTCAAGTACATTCCCTTTAAACCTGTAGAAAAGGGTGTGATCAAGCAATAGCAATAAATCATGAATAATCAAGCAATGTATAATTATTATAATTGACACAACAATCATCATCAAAATAATCATAATAGTAAGATCCTAAGCATGATACTAAAAATATTAATAACAAACCCTAGCATGTTACTAAATAAAAAATCATAGCTTTAGCCTAATCATGATACTAGAAACCAAAACGATATTAGAAATATTAATTAACACCCTAAACATGATACCAGGAATCAAAATCAACATCCTAACATGGTACTAGGAATTAAAATAATATTCTAAACATGATTTCTATATCAAAAGCGAGGAATAAGGATAGTATATCTACTCACTTTGATGCCTCGTACCTTTTTCTATCAAAATAATACACACGTTAGTAACTTCAACAAAGATTAAATCAAGTAAATAAATCAAATAAGAATTGAAATATGGATTTGGGACCAAACCCTCAGAACTATCAACCTTTCACGTCGAGGTCGAAGGCAACTACGAGAAGGGCTTGGAGTATTCAAGTCTCGTGAAAGAGGCATGGTGTATGATATCAAGAAGGTGTTAGGATGTGTTTAGGCTAGGCTAGGCTAAGGCTAGAAAGAAAGAGAGGGAGAATAAGCTTTTAGCTTAGAGAGAGGATTACTAGATGATTGTTAGTGATCAAGCTTATTGATGATTGAAAAAGGGGTGATACGACCTCTATTTATAGGAAAAAAGAGGGTCGAACGATTAGAAAAGATCCGAATTCGAATTGGAATAAAACTCTTGCGATAGGCAGCAGTTTTTGCAGTGTTTGTTTTTATCATAACTTTTGATCCAGAAGTCGGAATACGATAAATAATATGTCGTTTAAAAGCTCTTGAATTCTACTTTCCAACCCAGTTAAAATCAGATTAAAATATTTTTTAGAATAAAATATGTGGCCGAAATTGTAGAACGGTATCAGTTTTGGATAGAGTTTGGTATTTCGTTCATATCTTTTTCGTTATAACTCGAAATTAGGATTATGATATAATCATTAGAAAGATAATTTCAAGGGCTATCCAACCATCTAAGATTTGGGTAAAATTATGAGGCACGAAAATCATATCTGAACATCTTTGAATTCAAATAGAACAAGGACTTTCAAAAAGAGGACTTTTATTCAATTTCAAATTCTTTGATCTTTTTCTTTCAAAAATGACAGATTAGAACCTTCTAGAGGCTTCTAGAAGTTCCTTATGAATCCTAATTAGTTTAGGAATAGGACTAAGGTATTGGACCCTCCACATGATCATTGGGTTGTAGGTAAGGTGGACCTAGGTCCGGTTTGGGCTTGGTTTAGTATTTTAGCCATAACTTATTCATTCTCAGTCGAATTTGGCTTATAATATATCGTTGGAAAGATCTTTTCAAGCCCAATCCAATTAAGAAATAATTGGACCAGAATTATGGACCAAAATAAACTGGTTTGGACGATTTTATAAAGATGACACGAAATGAATGATTTTCAAAGACATGAAATGAATGATTTTGGGTTTAAAGGCACGAAATAAATTATTTTGGCTTAAAATATTTAAAGAAAGGTTAGAAATGGTCAAGAATAAAGGGAATTTCACGAGACTCTTCAACTTTTCACCTAACTCGATAATCAAAGACATGAAAGGTACTCATCACTAGGTTTGGTTTTTTGGGAGACACAACCAGGTGTCTACACCACCAAAGTTCAAGCAGCGCTCGATCTTCTAGAGCCGAAAACAAAGAGGGATGTACAGCGTCTAACCGGGAGAATGGTAGCCCTGTCCAGGTTCATCTCTAGAGTTTCGGACAAGGGACTACCCTTCTTTAAGCCTCTAAAACTCCCTAAAACAAAAGAGCTCATCTGGGACGACGAACAAAAAGAAGTCTTCAAGCAGCTCTGCGAGCACCTAGCTCAAATCCCGACACAGGCACGCCTAGACGAAGAAGAAACCTTATACTTGTACGTGGAAGTTAGCCCTTCCACTATAAGCGAGGTTCTGCTGAAGGAAGAAGATAAGGTCCAGAAGTCGATCTATTTCGTCAGCCACACTCTGACGGACGCCGAGACCCGCTACCCCCTACTCGAGAAAGTTACATATGCAGTAGTGGTAGCCGCTCAGAAGCAGAGGCCCTATTTTGATTGTCATCAAATAGTGATCTTAACTGATCAGCCACTAGAAAAGATGCTCGGCAAGGTTGAAAAATCCGGCAGACTGGCAAAGTGGGCTTTCGAGCTCACTAAATTCAGCATAAGCTACCAGCCGAGGACAACCATCAAGGCACAAGATCTATCGGATTTCGTAGCCGAATGCTCATACTAAGTAATGCTACCGAAGAGCAAAAGACCTGGACAGTCTTTACGGATGGATCCTCCACCATAAATAGTTCGGGGGCGGGGGTAGTACTTACCTCGCCTGAAGGCAAGTCCTTCGAATATGCACTCAAATTTTCATTCCGAGCTTCAAACAACGAAGCAGAATATGAGGCAGCAACCGCTGGCCTAGAACTGTGCATATCATTGGAAGCCGAACATGTCTGTTTGAAAACAAACTCTCAGCTCGTTGCAAATTAGATCCGAGGCGTATATGAGGCAAAAGAGCCCTCAATGATTACTTACCTCGCAAAAATCAAAACGATAATTGCAAAGCTGAGAACTTTTGAAGTCGAGTTGATCATAAGGGGTCAGAACACATAAGCCGACGCACTCTCTAAACTTGCAAGTTTAAGTCTAACCGAGCTGAACCGATCTATTTATGTGGAGGTGCGGCAAGAAAAATGTGTGACGAAGCACCTGAAATCTGCTGCGTCACACCTGAGCCGAGCTGGATGGACCCCATCCTAGCTTACAAACTTCGAGGAGAAATTCTTGAAGACAGAAACTTGGCCCCCAAGCTGAAGAGAATCAGCTCAAGATTCATCATCTTCAAAGGAAAGCTACTAAAAAAATCCTTCTCAGCCCCATTGCTGAAATGTGTGGGACCAACAGACGCCGATTATATCCTTCGGGAGATCCACCTCGGCATCAGTGGAAACCACATCGAGGGGAGAACTTTGTCGCACAAGGCATTGAAGGCAGGATACTACTGGCCCACCATGGTCGTGGATGCGAAAAAAATGATCAGAAAATGCGAGAAATGTCAAAAATTCGCACTAGTTATTCATTAGCCAGCCCGAGATCTCCAGCCGATCCTAAATCCTCTTCCATTTGCTCAATGGGGGCTGGATATCTTGGGGCCATTTCCAGATGCTCCGTACCAGAAAAGATGAAAGCCGGCATTGACTATTTCGACAAATGGATCGAGGCCAAGGCAGCCTCGAACATCACCGAGCAAACTGTCGGGAAATTCATCAGGCAGAACATTATTACTCGTTTCGGAATTTCGAAAGTTTTTGTCTTTGATCATGGGAGGCAATTCGATAATCTGCCACTAAGGCGGTACACTGATCAGTTAAGGATTCAAGTTGGCCTATTCTGCGGTGTGCCATCCGCAGAGCAATGGTCAAGCCGAAGCAGCAAATAAGAAAATCCTTAATGCACTCTAGAAAAAGGTTGAGGATCAAAAGTCCAAGTGGATAGAGGAACTTCTCGAAACCCTCTGGTCACTTCAGACAATTGAAAAAGAGGCTACGGGGCATTCACCATTTGAGTTAGTGTATGGATCCGAAGCTGTGCTTTTAGTGCAAATAGGCACCGAAAGTTTGCGAGTGCACCACTTCTCAGCCAAAAAAAATGAACAACTCATGAAAGAATCCCTCGATTTTCTAGACAAGGTTAGAGACTCGACTAGAGACAGAATGGCTGCATATAAGCAAAGAATCAGCAAGTTCTACAACCGAATGGTCAATGCAAGGCCTCTCAAAATTGGGGACTTGGTTCTTCAAAATGTTAAAACTGTACAAAAAGGCCGCATTCATGGGAAACTCTCAGCCACTTGGGAGGGACCCTATGAAATTTACGATGAACTTCAACCCGAAACCTACCGACTTCGTTACTTGGATGAAACTGAGCTGAAGAACCATTGGAACGCTGATGTACTTAAAAAATTACATGTATGAGCCCTTTGGGGAAGAACAATCTATGTAAGTACATATTTCGAAATTAATGAAAGCCCTTTGAGCCACCACTCTTATCAATTTTGCAAGTTTCTATTTTCTGTTTTTTATGTTTTTTGAACTCGGCACCGTCCAAAGTATAGCCCAACAGAGGCATTGTACTTCGGATTACCTCTAAACCCGCCCAACAGGGAACAATGGTTTCACAACCAAAGTATAGCCATATGAACGCACAGTACTTCGGATAAACCAGTTCCTTAGAGCAAAGGGGCAGTTGACGAATCTAAAGCTTAGCCAAATGTTGGCACTGTGCTTCAGAGGAGTTATATCTGAGGCATTGCCAGCCTCTGGCATTGTGCTTCAGATAGTCATTCCCCCAAAAAAATTTCAAGGATCGAGAAAATACTACTCTCGAACTCCAAGACTTCTGAGCAGCGAACTCATAGATTCTTTAAAAAAAGGGAAATTCTACATGATAGCCTCATGAATTTAACTTTTCTACGTAGAAGACGAACTTTTTTCCAACTCTCTTCAGTGGCACCAAGGTTTAGAAAAATTGACCATAGTGACCTTTTATAGGTCTATGGCTAACTGTTTTTAATTAAAATGGTTAACCTTTGATTTTTTTTATTAAAAAATTATTTAAATTATATTTTAAAATAATAAAATTTAAAACAAAAAAAAAAATTCCCAAAAATTACCAGCCACCCCGCAAACCCTAACCTTGCCGGAATCAGGCCACCCCCGACCACCGAAACCACCTTCCAGCCCAACCCCAGACTACCGAAACCACCAAAATTGGCCAACCGGCCTTCCACAACCCCACCTGACCTAGACCCGACCCCTAAAACCGCCACCCCGATCCCCAAAACAACTACGAAGCCCATCGAAACCACCGCCACCAACCGCAAAACCCTAAATTCGATAAATTCTACGAAAATTGGCCGACCGCACCCCGTGACCACCAAAACTCGCCGACCGGCCTTTTAAAAGGTCAACAAACCTAGCCCCGACCCCCGTAGCCGCCTACCCAGCCACCCCGATCCCAAAAACCACCAACAATTCCGACGAGCGCCCGTAGTGACTTTAGGTGGTTTTCGGGTCAAGGTTGGCTGGGTTGGTGGTATTGGAGGTCGGGGATGGGTTAAAGGTGGTGTACAGATCCAGTTGTTCGATTTCGATGGGTAAGAGGGGTGGTTGGCCGGTTTTCGGCAAGGCTAGGGGTGGGGTTAGGGTTTGACGGTGGGGATAGGTGGATAGGAATTTTTTTATTTTTTTTATTTTTTAAAAATTTTATTATTTTAAAATATAATTTAAATAATTTTTTAATAAAAAAAATCAAAGGTTAACCATTTTAACAAAAAGGTTAGCCATAAACCTAAAAGAGGTCATTATGGTCAATTTTTCTAAACCTTGGTGCCACTGAAGAGAGTTGGAAAAAAGTTCGTCTTCCACGTAGAAAAGTTAAATTCATGAGGCCACCATGTAGAATTTCCCTTAAAAAACAAAAAAAGAACAAAAACTTCAAAATTTTTGCTAAGTTGTACAAGAAAGGGCGAAGCAAGACTTCGTCTGCACAAGTAAAACCAAGCAAACACCTTAGAAATCCGACGGCTGAAACTTCAGATTTTCTGGGAGCAAGAAGAACTCAACTCAGTCTTACTCTTCCAGCAAGTTGGGACCAAACAGGTTCAAGCCAAAGCTCAACACTTAGAAAAATTTTACAAAATTTACGAAAAAACAAACTGTGAAACTAAGTAAAAGGAGCAAGGCAGTTGGAAAAAAAGCAGTGCATTCAAAGCAAACAAATTATGCTCGGATCACTGAGCTACAGAAAGTCAATTTCAAAAAGTTTAATGAAACCAAATACTAATCGACAGTCGTCCACAAGACGGATAAAAGTAGCTGCTGAACTAAGTACAACTACTCGAAAGTCAAAAACAAATAAAGAGTTTGTACATTAAGGCAAGCTGAAGCAAAAAGGGTCAAAAGGAAAAAACAGATGCGACATATGCTAAAATTAACAACAGGTTGATCTGCAAGACTCTGTAGATGACTGCCCGAGTTCCTATGCTTCAGCATACGCGAGATCAGGCTGAGGAGAAACTACTCGAGGTTCCAGCAGCTGAGGATGAGGCAGGTTGAGCAAAGGCTTTCTCAGACTCCTTTTGAGCTGCTTCTTTCTCTTTCCTTGCAGCCTCTTCTTTCTCTTAAGCCTTAGCTTCGGCTTGACGAGTCAGGAAGTGAATTTCAGCTTGGCTGGCGTTTGCCAGATGAACATCCTGGTCATCTGAGGCCCAAACCTCCACTTGATCCCAATCAATGTTAGGATCGGCATGGAAGGCTAGCCGTCGAGCTACGTTAAACCCGTTCTCGTAGCCCTCATTATATTCGGCCTCGGTGTAGACTTGCACCTTCAGCAGCTCTTGGGCTTCTTCGAGCTCAGCCCGAGTCTTGGATGACTCTTCCCGCTGCACATTCAGCTCATTTTGGAGCCGCTTGATCTTATTCTGCAATTCAACCTGTCTTCTAAGCGACTCCTCCTCGACAACTAGAGACCTCTACCAAAAGTCCTCAGCCATCATCTATTTCACCTCCCTCCCTTGCTGCTGAATCTCTTGGATCCGAGACTCGAGGCTAGGAATGTCCTCAACCTCGTACTTCCTCAGCAATTCGTACCCCTGATCCATAACAGGGAATACGTACTTCTCCAAGTTCTTGAGGACAGTCTCTGAATCCTCTTTGGCTGCAGCAGCTTCCTCCTCAACATCTTTGGCCTTTAGTTTCAGCAAGGTTAGCTTGAGCTTCGGCATCCTCTCATTTGAACCTCAGCTCCTCATTCATCTCCACAGCCAGAGTGTGGTTTTGAACAGCCTGCAGAGGTTAAAAATCATTCAGCCAAATAAAAAGAGTTCAAAAAAAAAAAACTTTAAGTAAAAGTGCTTAAGTACTAGAAGTCTTACCAGCATCAGCAACCTCTGTGTCTCGACAAAGGGGTTAGGAACCCATACATTGGGCTCAGCTATTCCAACAGTGGCCTTAATAGACCATGTCTTAGCTCTCTCTAGCTTAGACTAGCCCGACAGGTCGCCGAAGAACGCGACAACTGAGTCTCGGTGCGACCAGAGGATGTTCCTGGTACTGTCAGGAACATGAAGCAGTGGAGCTGATTCGAACCCTAGGTCTACAGAATGAAAGGTTCTGAAATAGTGATCCATAGAAGTTGAAGGCATGTCATTTCCCTTCACAGTATTAGCACCCTTTAAGGTTTCCGCCTCGAAACCCTCGGGCTTCCCATCTAAGATCTGCACCTCCTCTTCATGATGGTCCAGCAAGTCCTCCAAAGCATCAGCCTCTTGCTGAATCTCATTCGTGAAAGGCCCGACCTGATGCTATGGAGATGGAGGAGGAGTCGAACCCTTGGACTAAACCTCCTGAGCTTCGACCAATGGCTCAGAAGAAGGAATCTGCTCCTCGGCTCTCTCTTCAGCCTTCTCTTCAGTTGGCCCGAGGGGAGGGACCTGCTCTTCTATTTTCTCCTCCTTGAGCTGAGGTTTCTTCTCGGGAACAAGGGCAGCCTAAAATTGCCCCGGCCTGATAATAGCTCTTTGCTTCGGCCTAGTCATCTCTTCATCTGAAGAAAGGTGCTGGATAGTTTCGGCGGTTTCTCCTTCGTCCTTCCCTTCTTTGTCTTCTTCTTCCTCATACTGCAGAAGAAAGGAACAAGGGGGGCAGGGAGTCGTATAAGTTAAAAAAAATACAAAAAAACAAAAACAACAACAACAACAATACACAAGTCAAATTCAAAAGCTTACTTAAGTCTTGAGAAGGTGTTGGTCTTCGTCATCACATTCTTTTACTCCTGGAGCAGCTGTTTTAGCTCGCTCGGCAACTAGAGTAGAAGGCACAGCAGCACTAGAATTCCCAGCAGCAGTAGGATTTCTAGCAGCAGAGGAAGCACGGGCTACAACAGCTTGTTCTTCGGCAGTCAAAAGGAAGAACGGGCCATGCTTCTCCCACCAATGCTTCTGTTACTGATACTCAACTACACTCACAATCAGGAACCTTTTTGCGTGCAAGCTAATAGGTCGATCCTTCAAGTCAGTGTTAGCGGGCGCGTTTGTTATCGGCTTCCTCTATTGGCTGATGCCGAGCTTTCGGTAGTGAACGCCCGAATTCCCTTTAAACAGCACTTTAGAAACAAAGCAACAGTTAGTCTTGCAAAAGAGAAACTGAAAGGGAAAAATAAAATAAAGAAAAATAAATAAAGTCTTCGTCCCCAACTGAGCTCCTTACCGCCTTGGTACTTTTGGCTGAGGCTAACGACAACAAGCATCTTCTTGTTGAAGATATAATGGCAGCAGGGCAACCAAGTGGTGGGAACTGTAGTTATTCGGCCCCTAGCCCCACGATTGCTACTTCAGCCAAAATGGCTCATCAACGCCCGGTCTAAATCGGTGAATTCACCAGGACCGATGCTAGACATGTGAGGATCAGGCTGCCTCATATACCTCGGCGCACCGAAATAGTGGGGTGTTCAGGATCCTAGGGCGCCCTTACCCAGATCTACTGCCCCCTCCAACCCTTATCTAAGGTATCATTCGGCCAGACCGAAAGATAACCCTTCTCATCTTCAATTTGCTACCAGTCGAGGCCATTATGTTTGTTTGCCTGGACATTTGGGACCAGCTTGTGCATACAACGGAAAGTATAGAGGTTCGGCGTAAACCCCATAAACAAGCACACCCACAAGAATGACATTAGCCTTTTGATGCTCATTGGAGTCAGCTGAGGCAAGGATACGTTGTACCCAATCAACACCTAAGTTACAAAAGACTGGAGGGGGAACCAAAGTCCGTATTGCAGTTGACGAGTATAAACTTCGATGTAACCCGGCAAGAGGGCGATGAATTCGCTCATCCGAAGTGGGCATTCGGCACCAATATCCGTCCTCCTCTAGAATCCCATAGCAAACTTCAATTTGCTTGGCAATCTTGAATTCGGCATCATTTCTAATCCACCAATCGTACGGGGGAAACTCATGATGCCCGCATTCACAGCCTCGTCTCGCCATTCCCTTTCCTCAGGGGTCAATAGCCTAGATGCCGAAGCCTCGTTTCGGCAAGAAGTTCTAGCCGATCCCAAAGCACTGGGGGGCAAAACGTTAATTGGGACGACACTGATGGCAGAGCCGCTAGGAGCGGCGGCAGTTTCAGTCCTAACCCTAAGAACCTGGTCTCTAAGAGGTGGATCGCCAAAGGAGGGTTCCGCCGCAAAGTCAACTGAGGAATCTCCTCCTCCTCTTCTAGGCTCAGCTTAGCCTCAACCTTTCTCTTGCCACGGTCGTCGGCCATTATCGAAGGTGGTTGTGCAAAAGAACGAGAAAGGGCAGTATTTGAAAAAGCAAGAAAAATATAAGGAAATCGACAAAAAGTTACCTTGGTCAGACGCAAAATTTGCCGATCAATAAGCTCGGAGCAACAAATTTCGATTTTTAGCCTTGGATAGCTGAATACGAGTGAAAAGGGGAAAGAGTTTAACTGTGGTGATTAGCGGAAAATGAGAAAAAATTAGGGAGAATCGAAGTAAGGAGAGAGAATGGGACGTGTAGTGTTTACACCTACCAGCTCTAGAAGCTTGGGAGTCAGCCCCATAAAAACCTCACTAACTCCACTTCAATGCTTCACCCTTCCACTATTTCTCAAATTAACTACCCACTAAACTCTCCACCATCCCCATTAACCTCTAAAAAGTCGTTATTGCCTCAATAACTCCCAAAAATTCAATTGGTAATTAAATCATTTGCTTCCCTCCATTTTGCAAGTCAAAACCCAATTTGTCAAACTTTCGAACCGGGTCGGAGGGGCAAGTTGTTTAGGTCCAATTTACTCTAATTGGGTCAGACAACAAATGATCCAATTACAAGTCCAAAGAAGGCAACCCTCTAAAAGCATGCCAAGTCAGTCAAAGGCCCAGTCAACATGGTAAGCCCACTTGGCTTCAAGGCCCACTCAATCTATTTGAGTAAGGTATAAAAGCCTTCACTTCTCTCTCTTTCAATTCATTCACATCAAACCTCAAGCAATTAATACTTTTGCATAGCTTTCTCTCTCTAGAAAACATTGTACTAACTTCAGCATCGGAGGGGCCTTCCTCGACACAACCCCCGAGGCCAGTTTACGTATGTTTGCTGTGTAGGAAACCCTCGTCCTAGTCATCAGCCGAGTCCAGTCTTCAACCCACAGGAAAGGTCCAGATGAAGGACCCATTATTTTCACCCTAAACAAGAAATTTCATAAACAAATGTAGATAACTACCACTCTCTCGTGAAAGGAGCAAGAATTGCATAAATGATACGAGTGTAATTAAACAAATAGGGTAAGCTAGTATGTGATTAATTAAGCTATGCATAGGAGGTAAAAATGGATTGATATGTGCCATGAGTCCATGACTAAGGTGGAAGCTAGTGACAATCCACAAAACACGCATCCTACTTCATAGAGTAAGTCTTTGTACGTGCCCCTGTGAATTAGAACAATCCCTCCACAATATTTTATTTCTAATCTATATTATTTACTACCTTCGTTAATTCTTAGCTAGTTACAACAAATCTAATAACATATCATATCACTGAGAGTCTGTTCTGTATACTCGGGTGTACCGTACACCTGGGGTTATTTGCTCATTAATTTTTGCATTTAATAAATAAGCAAGTATTTTTGCTCATTTATTAAATGAGCAAAAATTAATGAGCAAATAACCCCGGGTGTACGGTACACCCGGGTGTATATAACAAATTCTACATATGACTAATATGTAAAGTCGGTCTCGCAGCCAAGCCATGAGACAGCGACACTTAGCATTCCAGTTTTTCGCCAAGTGTCAAGCCACGTAGGAGATAAATATGTATTATTGTGACACATATGATGCTAATTAAGCGATTTTTTGGATAAATTTTTTAAGATAAAATTATTGTATAAAGTTTTATTATCGATAGAATTCTAATATTTCATATTTATAAAGCTAATATATAAAGCTAAACTTTTAGCCAGACCACAAGACAACGACACTTGGCGTTTCAACTTTTTGCCCGTGCCACTAAGGCAACATATCAGATTTAACACGACACCTCTGACGCTAGATAAGCAAATTTAAGATAGATTTTTTTAGGATAACTAAAAAAAAGTTGAATTTAATATAGAGTTTTATATCATATATGACTTCTAATTTTCCATATAAATAAAATAGATTGTAACTTTCAAAAATTATAACATATAAATATCTTATTTTAATATCATAAAATTCTTTTAAAAATTTGTACAAAATAAGATTCATATATGATATTTTTAATCAATTAAAACAAGACATTGAAACTTGGCATGTTAGTTTTTCGCCAAGTGTCGTGAGGAAAAAATTATGGGTTATTTTGACACATGGTTACAAATTAGCGAATTTTGGTAGATTTAATAAAATTTAATATTAAGATAAAATAAAGTTACTGTATTAGAGTACACTTTTACCTTAGGTGAGATAAAATTGGATTAGAAGAAGAAAGAAAAAAAAAAAAAAAAAGGTTACGTACTAGGAGAATTAAAATTTTTTGTTTTTTTTTTAAGCAAATCAATTCATTAATCAAAAGCCATACGACATCTACAAATGAAATATAAATCAACAAATACATAAAATTGGATCAAATAAGGGTTTCCTTCATCAAAGCTACTATCATTGAATAGATTTTACACTGTGGTACATCTCTCGCACACATCATATCACTGGAATATACAACCTTTTCGAAAAGACGGTCTAACGATTTGTTGTAGCTGTAAGGATGATTTTCATCTGATTCACTTGAATGCCTTTGAAGATTTGACAACCGTTACGATCCCAGACAAATCTTTACCAACAAACTGATAATAGGGCAAAAGATGATTACCTTTTTAACAAACCCTAACACACAAAAAAAAACCCTAAACAAACAACAAAACTAACAATAACTAATGACGTCACCATAGGGAGACACTCCACCATAGGGACACGGCGAATATAGATTTATTGAAAAAGATTGCAAAACTAAATAAAATTAAGGAAAAAGGGTCGGAAATAATCTAATTTCCGAACAAATTAGACTACTTCCGGCCTAAACGACCAAAAATTTGGAAAAACCCTAGAAGAGGGGAGGAGAGAAGAGAAGAGGAGAAAAGAGGAGCATTTTAAAATATTTATATCTTTAATAAACAAATAAATGATAATAAAAAAAAATAAAAAAAAAAGGCAACTTACTAAGACTCTAGGAGCTGAGTACATATAGTCACAACTTATGAACGATGGTAATAATTTTTCTATTTTACAAATATAATTATCAAGTGGTTATTAATCCATGAGTAACAATTTCAAATAACATTGATATTTTTCTCATGTATAGTTTATAAATCTATAATATATATTGCTTTTTTACAAAAAGCAATTGTATTTGATGTCAAAATATCCTAAATCAAAAGTTATATACACCTCTTACATAACAATGTTTTGTATCAATAATAATATGTTTTAAAAATTGGCATATAGATAAAATGCTATCTTATTAGTAAACAACCAGGGGAGGGATCCGATGAGAATAGGTCTCTATGTGATGACACTATTGTATATGAGAACTAATCACAACCATTAGATACTACAAGATCCAACTGCTGAGATTGTTTATATAATAATGCCAAAAATGTAATTTGCAACATAACAAAACTCACCTAAACCCAACATCACACATAACCTCTTTCTCTCTCCAGAAAAAATTAACCAGCTTATTTCTTTCTCTCCAAATTTGAAGGTGGAACATCAATGGCTTGAAGCTTCAAGGATCGATACTTTCTCTCTCCTCTTGTTCACTTATACATAATTTTGGTAAGTAATTTTCGAATATCATGCCCTTAATTTTGGTTTTTCGTTATAATTTTCGAATAGAATTATCTCAATTTAGTATTTTCATCAAAAATTTTGAATTTGATGTTCTTATTATCAAATTTTGGTGTTTTGGAAAATTTCAAATTTGAATGCTCTTATTTTGGTTATTCGAGTTTGACATTACGATTTTTTCTAGATTTATTGAGTTGAGCGTTCTCAATTTAGGATTTTCATTAAAAATTTCCTATTACATGTTACTTTTACGTTAATTAAAGCTAATTTTTGTGAAATTTTCTATTGAATGTTCTTAATTTGTAAATTTTTTTTTGTCATATCATTCACCCTTAATGTTATAAATACGATAAATTCAATAGAAGATATGTAAAATGAGCAAAGATAATTAAAATGAGCAAACTAAATATGAAAAGTAATATAGTAAAAATAAAATGAGAAAACAAAAATAAAATGAGCAAAATGAATTTTCTTATTATGTAATTTTTTTGTCCAATCATTCAACCTTAATGTTATAAATTAAACAATTTCAATCAAAGATATGTAAAATGAGCAAATATAATTAATATGAGCAAAACATAATTAAGCGTAATGATTTTGTGTTATAAATTTGACATAATTAATAAAAGCTATGGTTTCTTTATTAGTGAAAATTGATATATATAAATTATATTAATTGGGGGATTACTTTGACTAATGGGCAACGATTCTTGTAGAAAAAAAATGGGCAAAATTTCCTTGGTCATATATCAACTGAGCAAACAATTCTTTGTTCATTTATCAAATGAGCAAACAATTCTTTAATTTGCTCATATATCTTAGAGAGAGGAAGTAATTAGTGCTACAGGAAGAAGAAGAATTAACAACAATTTTTTACTCATTTATCAAATGAGCAAACAATTCTTTACTCATTTGTCAAATGAGCAAACATTTCTTTGTTCATTCATCAAATGAGCAACAATTCTTTACTCATTTGTCAAATAAGCAAATATTTCATTGTTCGATCATTTATTAAATGAGCAAACATTTCTTTGCTCATGTATCAAATGAGCAACAATTCTTTTCTCATTTATCAAATGAGCAAACAATTTTTTGCTCATTTATCAAATGATGAGCAAATAATTATTTTCTCATTTATCAAATGAGCTATAATTCTTTGCTCATTTATCAAATGAGCAAACAATTCTTTGCTCATGTATCAAATGAGCAACAATTCTTTGCTCATTTATCAAATGAGCAACAATTCTTTGTTTATTTATCACTAGGCAACATAAGTAGAAAAAATATGGGAAAAAAAATTTTAAACATATATTTAGAGCTTAGGTAGAAAAATTTAGAGCATATTTTAGAACAGTTGCAGTAAATTTTAGAACATATGCAAAAAATATTTATAACATATGACAAAACCTATTAGCTAAATTGGTAGAGCACTATGCAAATGCATAGAATGTAGCTTCAATTCCTACATAGGTTATAACTATAAATAACTTGAAAATTTAATTTAAAACCAAAAAAAAATCAAATTAGCACTAAATTATATGAGCAAAAAATTTGCTTGAAATGATTAATAACTAGAGAAATTTTTCTACAACTAAACTCTCATATAAACGCTTGTCTGCACATTAAACAAATGAGCCTACGTGGGATTCGAACCCACATCTTTTGTGCATTTGCACAATGCTCTACCTGTTGATCTAGTAGGTTAATGTAAACAAAATTCAAATGAGCAAACTGACATAAATGAGCAAACTAAATTCAAATGAACAAAGTAAAATTAAAATGAGCAAACAAACTAAAACTAAAATGAGCAAACTAAAATTAAATAAGCAAAAACACATATATTAAAAATGCATAAATGATAATAAAATGAAATAAGATAAGAGAATCTTAGAGAGAGGAAGTAATTATTGCTACGGGAAGAAGAAGAATTAGCAACAATTTTTTGCTCATTTATCAAATGAGCAAACAATTCTTTACTCATTTGTCAAATGAGCAAACATTTATTTGTTCATTTATCAAATGAGCAAACAATTCTTTACTCATTTTTCAAATGAGCAAACATTTCTTTGTTCATTTATCAAATGAGCAAACAATTCTTTGTTCATGTATCAAATGAGCAACAATTCTTTGCTCATTTATCAATTGAGCAAACAATTATTTGCTCATTTATCAAATGAGAAAATAATTTTTTGCTCATTTATCAAATGAGCACCCAGTTCTCAACTAGTACAAAGTTCATTGCCTCAATGGGGGCTTCCTCAATCCACACACGGAGGTTGTCATAGTTTTTACTGAGGTTGGCAAGACAATGAGCCACCTTATTGCCATTTCTGCCTACATGACTAAAGACAACAGCAACACAATTTTTAGCTAGATTAAGAATATCTTTGATTATAAATCGAAAATTTGTATTCTCATGTATGTTGTTCTTCATAGTTCTGATCAGAGATCCAGAAGATGCTAGCAAATTCTATCCTCGTTTCAATCTTGAGGACACTACAAGTTTTAAAGATCTAGATGAACACAGGTAGCAAATTCATGCTTTTAGATACATTGTTCCTTACTAAGCCTGTAACTTGCAGTTTTTCTATGCAGCTGGAATTTGTTGAAATTGTAACAAGACATAGGGAAAGGACCTAGTGTGGCTCACCTTTAATACTTGACACTTAATTTTCATAGCTATTATTAAAGCATAGACCAAAAAATCAATATAAGCAGGAAATGATGCCATTCAAACAGAGATAAAAGATTATGTTTGAAGATTTTCTAGTCTAAAATTACATAGTTGAACCAACAAACAAAGTTACAACACTTGACCTCTATACTAAACTTTGTAACAAATTATCAAATTTCACATATTGACTGCAACTCCAAACAAAACATACATTTCATCAGATATACTATACAAAATCAAAAACTTGATATTTCATAAATGAGCAACAAAACATAAAATCGGCAAGTTTTATCCAAACAATAACTATTATACTGACGAAGAAAACATAAAATGAGCAAATAAGAAAACACATACATTTTATTTTCCAAAGGTACAACCGTGGAATCTTTAGCATTGGTAGAATCCATAGCATTTATAGAATCCATAGCACTGAACAGTTCTACAATTTATAAAAAAAATAAAAAAATAAAAAAAAAAACCGAAAAAAATGTAAGCTAACAAAAACAAAGGAAAAATCAAACTAAAATCAAGTTAATAATTAGCCAAATCAAACTAAAATCAAGTTAATATAGATGATGGTTACGTATCAATTTAATTAGTATACATAGGAGTATTATCTAGTTTAGGAATTAAACAGTAGAATTCTGCCAAAAGTGCTCAAGTTTACAGTTAAGGGAGTTAAATCATCTACAAACACCAGTAAAACCAAACATATTATGCCAAGGGTAGGTTAACTAATCTAAAAGAAATTAATCAGGAAGAAGACAACTTTACAATTTAGGTCGAGTTGCTGAAACAATTATGCCATCTTCTCATAATACATGTATGACAACGAAATCGAACACAAAAATTCAGAAAATTGATGAAGAAATTGAAAAAATCGAACACAAATTAATAAAATTAAGCTGAAATAATCGAGCACAAACTGATACAATCAAGCAGAAAAATTAAACACAATTGAAGAAATTAAGCCAAAAAATCAAACAAAATCAAGATAAAAACACAAATAAAAAATAATTACTCAAATAAAACTAAAATCAACTTAATAATTTTTCAAATAAACCTAAAATCAAACTAAAATCAACATAATAGCACAAATAAGCAATAATATCTAGGTTTCCAAAAAAACGAAAAAAAAATGTAAGAATGTAACTGAATGTGAGGTAAAAATGATTGAAAAAAATGAAAGTATAAACGATGTACTCACCATGACGAAGACTTGATGAAGTTTGAAGAAAATGAAGTTTGGATGTTCAATTTGTTCATATGATTAATTCCATGAGGGCGTGATATATCTTTATAATCTTTATATAATGGCAATGTTATCTAACCTTAATTTATAAAAACTCTATTAAAATTATCCTATTAATTAAACTACAATATCTTTTGCAAAATATTGTAGATGCAATTTTTATTTAGGGTAATGCTATATGCAGCCCTTAGAGCTGTATATAACCATTTAATATATTTTATTTTTTAATATTAAGTTGGGAATTTATCAATAATTTACAAGTAAATTGGTGTAAATAAGTGTTTATTTATTGTCAATTCTTTTCACTTTTAGCTTCTTATTATATGCATCCCTTGAATTACATATATCTTTCCTTTTATTTATTAAACATTATATAATAATCGTTACAATTTAATGGGCAGGGAGAAGCTAGCATAGGACTAATAATGTTTGAGTCGGTAAAAGTCTTACTAAATCAAGAATATATAGCTGAAAAAGGAAAACAGTTGCACCAAAAAAAGCAAGCTAAGATTCTCATGAGTTTGCTTTATTATGAATAATTTATAATTTATATAAATTTTCAAAGGTTCATTAAACCTATTAGAAGCATAAGCATATTTTTAGACCTCAACAAAACACATACTATATATTATATAGTATCTAAGAGCAATTACACCTTAGGTTAGTCTTTTATACACAGTATTTTGTAAGATACCCACTTCTACATTTTTTTTTTTTTTTTTAAAGTAGCGTTGCAAAATCTTCTTGTTTATGAAGTAGTAGTACCAATCAATCTATCGTGCATGGACCACATTTCCATTTGATTAGCACAAAAACGAAGGGTTAAAATAGTTATGTCTCGGATGTACTCGTTTATGGATTTGGTTGAACTTCGTACACGATATACCCTGGAACAAATTCTTAGCACTCCATATTGTAGAGTGATGACTGATGATTCTTGTCATTAAAAGTAACATAAACTATTGGGTGCAAACGTTCGCACCTAATGTTTGGTGCGGCCATTCTCTATTTTCCGTCTTTTCACTTTTCTTCTCTCTGAAAATCAGAAAACTGAACCTTTTTTTCTCCTCTTTTTTCCACCAATTTGCGATTTACTTGGAAGCAATTTGCGATTTGCGATTGCTACGATTTGCGATTTGCGAAATTGCTGTTGGTAGCTGTGGGAATTGATGTGGCGAGGGGCGTTCGCTGGTGGTGCTTCTGGTTTGCGTGGTTGGGCTGGGCTCCGGCGTGACCGCGGTAGGAAGAAGAGAGAGTGGTGGTGCGTGGTTGTGTTGGTGGTGGGTGCGGTGGGTTCGGTGGACGGTGGATCAGTAGGGTGGGGTGGCGTGAGGATTGGTGAGTGGGGTTTTGGTGAACCTGCCATTAAAGGGAAGGAGAGAGAAAGTGGTGAAGGAGATGATGAAATTAGTGAGATGGTGAACTTGCCATTGAAGGGGGAGGAGAGAGAAAATCATTTGTTTGGTGAGATTGGTGATTTTTGTTTTTTTTTTTTTGTTGTTAATAAGCATATCAGCCGAGAGGAGAGAGAACGAAATAATTTGTACTTGTATATACTTTGTATATAAGTCAATAGAAGTAATATATTAGCCAATTAATGTCTGATATCAGTTAACATCAGGAACATATCAGACATTAATAAAACGTATCAGCCAACAAAAGATATATATCAGCCAACAAGAGGAATACATCAACCAACAAGAAGAATATATAAGCCAACAAAAGATATTTCTCAACCAACCGAAGAAACATATCAGCCAACAAATGAAGCATATCAGCAAACAAAAGCAACAGGTAAGCCAACAAAATAAACATATCAGCTAACAAAATAAATATATCAGCCAATTAAAGAAATATATATATATATATTAGCCAACACATGAAACATATCAGCCAACAAGTAAAACATATCAATCAAACTAGCCGCACGGAAATTTGCGTGCGGGCATCCACACGCAATAGCTTCTCTAAAAGTAATAATGTGAAGAAAAATTATACTCCATTATATTATTGTAAGAAGCATATCTTGTATTGGATAGTGTCGATACCGGTATGACTTGGATAGAATTAGGCCAGGTCATCAACTCTCTACCAATTACGTTATCAGCCTACCACCCATAACGACCTATTACATACATCGGCCACGTGGAGAGCTGCTTTCAACTACGTGGACATCCATTGTCCACTTGACACACTTGCCACCTACATTGATCTATGGTACCAGTTTGGTTATCTTCCTATAAATACCCAAGCATAATTCACTTCTAAGGTACGATCTTTTTCTCTCTCTAGACATTTCTCTCTCTAAATATCTCTATATCTCATCTTTTTTCTTACTCTTATCATCCGGTTGCTAACTTTAGCATTGGAGCGGTTATTCCCGGATAAAACCCCAGGTTAGCTAATCCTCGTTGATTGTGCAGGTACTCAGTTGGATACTCCCTCCGTCCCATAATACATGAAATGTTGGACTTTTTTTCACTATTCATACATTAGGTTTGACCATAATTTTTTGAAAAAATTGCTTTAAATAATACCACCTTTCACCCGTCCGCTAAAAACAAGTCGACCTTTTGATTATCTCTAAATAATACTACCTTTGGGGGGTGTCCGCTTTAAACAAGTTATTTTACCCACAACCTGAATAATTGGTTAATTTTTTTTTTTTTAATAAATTCATTTAACAATGTAATTAACTCTTAATAACAACTTTAATTATGATTTATTAACAATTAAATCAAAAAAAGAAAAATAAAAAAAAAAAAAAAAATCAGCCCCCTCCTCCTTTTTTTTCACCTTCCTCCTTACCCATGTCAATGCAGTCAACCCCACCACCCCTTAAACGACACCCATCCCCACCACCATTGTAACACTTCGGTGGCCCCTGTCCTCATCCCCACCACCAGAATCGCCCTCTCACCTTTCCGACCACCACTGTCCACCCCACCCCCATCCCTAGCCTCACTGCCCCCTCCCCGAAACCCACCCTGACAGCCCCTCTTCCTAGAACCAAGCCCTGAAACCACTTGTCGTTCCCCCTTCGAAAGCCCTTCCCTGAAACCCACCCTGAAAACCCCCCTTTCCAAAACCCAGCCCCGAAACCGCCCTAAAAATCCTCTTTTCGAAACTAGCCCCGAAACCAACCCTGAAAACCCCACCCTTCCCGAAATTGCCCGGAAACCCCTCCTTCCCGAAACCAGCCTCGAAACCTAATCTGAAAATCCCCCCTTTCCCGAAACCTAGCCCTGAAACCGCCAAGAAACCTACCCCTCCACGAGCCCAGAAAACCTACTCACCCTCCACCACTATCAAGAACCAATCAATTTAGGGGTTGGGTTCGGTTCGGCGTGGTGGGTTTTGGGGGGGGGGGTTTCAATCCTGTGGAGGTGCGGTCAGGTGAGAGGGGGTGGGATTTAGTGTTAGGGATGAGGGTGGCGTGGGGTGGGGTGGGGTTCAATTAAGGGGGTTGTGGGTGTTGGGGGTGGTGGTCAATGGTGGGGCTGTGGTTGTGGGGGTGGGGGTCAGTTTGGTACAGGGGTGGCAGTGGGGTTTGGTGGTGATGTTGTTGTTATGGAGAATGATGGTGGTGAGGTGGGAAAAGAGAGATTAAAGAAAATAATAACAATAATAATAATTTTAAAAAGTTAAAAACATTAAAAAAAATATATATATTTTCAGACCAATAAACTGATGACACGTGTCCATATAACCCATTAATCAGGTTACCAACAAGTTACAACTTGTTTAAAGCGGACAACCTCCAAAGGTGGTATTATTTAGAGATAATCAAAAGGTCGACGTTTTAGCATACGGGTGAAAAGTGGTATTATTTAAAGCAACTTTTCCTAAGTTTTTACTAACATAATAAAAATATATTTTATCATAAAATATGTTGTTAGATAGGTCTTAATATAAAGTTTGATAATATAATCTTTAAAATAAAGTCAAACTAGTGCATTAGCATGTGTGCAATGTTTGACTGTGTCATGTATTATGAGACAAAGGGAGTATAAATCTTTACTGATTCTAGATTTTAGTTACCGGAGCTCACCCAAAATATATATGATTGGATTTTTACATAGGATATAAAAAACATATCAATCCGGCCAAATCATCAACTCGAATGATAAAGGAGAATAGATCACACTATGTGAACTAAACCTTTAATGCATTAATAGTGATTATGGTAGCTAGTAGTTAGTCATTAAATTTGCTCCTGATTTATTCCAAAACATATTGGTGGAAAGAGGCTGACTCAAGTCTCAAAAGATCGATCACTCTCAACACAATAAAATTATACTCGTAAAAATTAATATTGAGTACTATTTTATACTTCATAAATATAAATTTTTATTCATAGCAATTTTATGATATACGGAGTAGTTCATTTTTCTTATATGTATAAGTAAACCTCACAAAGTGTTAACAAAAAATTAGAAATATAAATAGACAAGTAAGGATATCAACTAGGACACCTATCTATCTTTCTTTTGCAAAGTTTAAGGATACCACTGTTCTTGTACTGTAACTCTCTTTGCATAATTATGATTAAAAAAATACCAAAATATAATTTTATTTTCTTAAAATTGTATTTGTGCAAAGGAACCATATATCCAATCACCTACTGGAATATTAGAGAATTTATGAAGATTACTCCATAAGAGCTCCAAAAACCTTAGTATATACTTTTCATTAGTTGCTATTAATGATTGTTTGGTTGACAAAATAAACTAAGGAAATTGAAAATTCATGGAAATTTATGGATAGTTATTTGGTTGACAAAAAAAAAAATTGCAAAAATAGACGAAGTAGTAATTCTGCATATTATGGGAATTTCAACTTCACACAAAATATAGAAAATAAATTGCTAAGGTTCTCATTAGTCAATTAAATTTATTTATAGAAATTTCAACTTCCTGTTGTCACAACCAAACGAATTAAAGATATTACTAGGAATTTTTTTAGGAAAATAACTTCCCATATAATATAGCTTTCTACGGAAATTTATTTTCCATGTTAACCAAAGGTATATTAATGCAACACAATCAAGAGCTTAAAACTTCGGTGGACTAAAAAAAAAAAAAAAAAAAAAAAAAAAAAAAAAAAAAAAAAGACCAAATGGATCGAGCCAATCTCTTTATATCACTTGTTGATGACTTGATAGTTGAAAGTAGCCTTTTAGTTTTATACTGATGGTTGGCCTGTGAAGCAAAGTTGTGTCACTAGCATGATCATACTAAACTACAAAGTTGAAAAAAGTGGTTGTATGACCATGGATATTAGGAATTTAGGATGAAAACGGTTAAACGGGGCATTAATGCGATAAGTATTAAATATAGATTAGGGATGAAAATAGCAAGGAAAAATTGTCATTAATAATATAACTTTTGGACCGGTTTTTTTTTTTTTTAATAATACAATATTTTGATTATTTTGTAATAATATAATCTTTGGGGTGTTAATTTTAAACAAGACATAACCGAATGTAACCGGATAAATAAGTTACAACTGCCACGTGCCGCTACATGATTGGCTTAAATAAGTTTTTAATTTTTTTATTTTATTTTCTCTCTCCTTCCTCAAACACCACCACTGCTCCACCCTCTATCTCCATCCCCATCACTGTTGTACCACTCGGTGTCATCCTCACCACCAGAACCAGCCCTTCCCCTTCCCGACCACCGCTGCCAACCCCCACCACCGGGCCAAAACTTCCACATAACCCACCAACCAGTCTCGATTCCACCCCCACAACCCCCATTCCACCTTTCCCGACCACCGCAGCCAACCAAGACCACTAAAAATTCCCACAAACCCCATCATTCCACCAACGAGCCGCTACCACCAGCAGCCACCTCACGAACCGCCACCATCTACCAAAACTCCCACCCAGCACACCTCACGAACTGCAGCCACCAGCAGCCGCTGCATGCTACTCCCTCTCCTCGCACTCGCATCACCAATTCCCCAATTGCGCACCAATTACCACCAATCTGCCATCCCTAATCAGTAAATCTCCACCAATTTTCAACATTTTTGCCCTCCACCTTTTATTGAGATTTGTGATTGGTGGTGATGGCGGGCATGATGTGTGAAGAAGAGAATAGGGTCGGGGGTGGTGCCGGTGGTCGGAGATTAAGGATGGACGAGTAGGTAGGCTCGGGGTGGGCTTTCACCGGTAGCTAGCAGGAGAGGGGGCTGAACATGGAGGGGTAGGGGAGTTTTTTTTTTTTTTTTTTTTTTTTTTTTTTTTATGTAAATCAATTTTTTTTTTAAATCAAAATTTAATGTTTAGACAAATTACATAATGACACGTGACAAAGGTAAGCTTTTTATCAAGTTACAAGTTTTTGTATTGTTTAAAATTAACACTCCCAAAGGTTATATTATTACAAAATAATCCAAATGTTGTATTACTAAAAAATAACCGGCCAAAGGTTGAATTATTTTTGGCAATTTTTCCAAATAGAAATAAGCATTCTTCATTTTCAAGATTTTTATTTGAGAGTTGGCGCCGACGGTATGTTGTATGCTTTATTCCTTTCTTTTTAGTTAATTGGGTGTTGTTAAACGTCGTTCGCATTTTACTATGTGACTTTCACATTTTTTACATGAATTTCCTAAATTGCCCTCCGTATATAAATACTCGATAAAGTAAGTTAGGGCTTTACGAGACATTTCCCATCTCACAAAATCACTCTTTGACACTTTCTCTCTCTAAAACCTTCCAAAAAATCTGAAATTTTGAAAAAAAAAATCAGAAATTTTTTTTTTTAAAAAAAAAAACCAAAATAGTTGAAGGCTACTCAAACACAAGCAAATCTTGCAATCAAACGTTGAATCCGACAATGGCAGACCGACGGAGAATTAAGCTGACGTTTGGTGGTCGTGATGGCGGCGTTAGCGGCGGCGAGCCGGTGAGTTTTTTTTTTGTTTTAAATTTTTGAATTTTGAAAAAAAAAAAAAAATTCTGGACAAGGGGACTTCCGCTCAAAAATTCCGGAAGTTCCCCTGGACTTTCGGATTGTCTAGGCGGAAGTCCAGTTTCCAGGTTTTATTTTTTTATTTTTCTGTTATTCCCCCTTTTTTTTTTTCTGTTTTTCCCTTTTTTTTTTTTTGGTTTTTGTGTTTTTCTGTTTTTCCACCTTTTTTTTTTCTGTTTTTCCTTTGTTTTTTAATTTATGTTTTTCTTACTTTTTTTTTGTCCTCGATTTTGTTGATTTGGTGCATGTTTTAATTTGAAAATATTTGTGTCCTTCATTTTTTTTATTTTTTTTATTTTTTTTGAAGTAATTTGTGTCCTTCATTTGTGGCATTAAAATAATTTTTTTCTTGATTTAGTTTTGCAATAGTTATTGATATGTAATTTTTGTTGATTTAGTTTTACAATAATTATAGTTTTACAATAATTATAGTTTAGCATTAAAGTAAGTTTGTTGTTGCTATGTATTGTTATTGTTATGTAAATTTGGTTTGGTTTGTATTGGTTTTTGCTGCTGTTGTTGTTATGTATTATGGTTGTTTACTTAAATTGTTGTTATTGTTATTGTATTTGTAATTGTTTTTATATTGGGTTGTCGTTGTTGCGTTTAAATTTTGGCAGTTTTGTGGTTAATTATAGTTTTGATTTGGTCTGTTATTGTGTTGAAATCATTTGTAGTGTGTTAGTGTGTTGTTATTGTTAGTAGTGTATTAGTATTGTAAGAATAATATTATTGTTATTATTTGTAATGTTGTTATTATTGTTTATTTGATTTGATTTATTATAGTTTTGATTTGATTTTTTTGACTATGAATTATTATTGAAATATGATTCTGTACTTATTTTTTTAATGCAGATTGAGGGTTCTGGTCCTCATCATGCAAGATCAAGACGTTTGAATGCGTCTGTTAGGAGGGAGTTAGGTGGTGCAGGACCTTCACATGCACCGTTTCAGCATGAGCAGCAGTATGGGACTGCTGGTGCTTGGTCGGGGGAGCACCAGTCACAGGGGACCGCCCCCATGTATTCGTCTACTGGAGTGCCTTCATCAGATGAGGATGAGGATGAAGATCGAGGAAGTCAATCTGCTGGAGATGCACAGTACGACCCTCAGGATTACCGTACTGTGTATAGGGGTGACCATGGGAGATATGTTAGCAGTAGTGAACCAGGTCAAGCTTCTACCAGCTCGTCAGAGTCATGGGTGGTGCAGGAGCCGATGCCAGGTGGGCCTGAGGATGGTACCGTTATTCCGAGTTTTGGGGGTCACGTGTCTGCCTACATATGGGGTGGGCAGGAGCGAAACGTGCTGCGGTGTTTGAGCAGGACACAGTTGTGTTCTGAATTGGGTAACTGGCGCGCTCGTCTTCCGCCGGAGCACCTGGAACCGATTGATGGCACTGGTCTATCTCATTTACCCGGGATCATGTTCCGACGATTTGACTGGCCCTTAATTTCTGCTTTTGTTGAGATATGGCAGCCAGACACGAACACGTTTCACATGCCTTTTGGGGAGATCACGATCATGCTGCATGATGTGTATCATATTCTAGGGCTTCGTGTCGACAGTTCCATGGTTTCCACTACTCCTAGCACGGACGTTTTACGGGACGCGTGCTCGGTTACCTTGGATATGACTGAGGAAGAGCTGAATGAGAAGTGCGGTACCAAAACCGTATGGCAGGGTAGTGGGGTCGTGACTGAGAGGATAGTGGAGTTGACCTTGGAGGCGCAGAGGCCCTTCAGTTTCCATTACAGGGCGTACCTGTGGTTAGTACTCGGCGGTTGTTTGTTTTTGGACAAGAGTGGAAACCGTACTCATCCTTCCTTCCTCAACAAGCTGTTTGTTGAGGATGTTCAGATTAGTGAGTACTCCTGGGGTTCTGTTGTGCTAGCATACATGTACCGGCAATTGGGTACAGCATGACGAAGAGATGCTGATTCTATCGCTGGCTGCCTTACGCTTCTGCAGGCGTGGATCTACGAGTACTTTCCGTGTTTCCGGACTCAGCAGGGGACCTTGACCAGAGAGCTTGCTATTCCTCGTGCGTCCGCCTGGGATGTTGGATCGGGGTGCCCTAACAAGAGCATGGAGCGCCTTCTCGCTTTTCGGGCTAGGTTGGATCATTTGACTGACAATGAAGTTAACTGGCTACCGTACGAAGTTGATCCAGCACGACGCGTGCCTGCTACTCTTTTCATTGGCTGCATCCAGTATCATAGCATCATTGAGCCATACATGCCTGGTCGAGTGGTTCGGCAACTTGGATACGTCCAGGGCATTCCACCAGCCATTATCAGGCCTGAGAAGGCTAAGAGACCGACGAACTTGAAGATGTATCGGGTTGACTTTCCTCCAGAGATGACATCTGTGATGTGGACTCGGTTTGTCCCTGGTATGTCTTTTAGTGTCGTGGTAGGTGCCCTCAGCAGACTTGGTGGTGGTGCTCCTACAGTCGGTCCTGGTTACATGCAGTGGTTGTACCGATTTTCTCATCCACGTGTTTCTCCAGTTGCGTCATCACATGAGAGTCGCACACTGCCAGAGAGAACTAACACGAATTACGTAAGTAGTTGTATTTTTTGGTATAATTTAATAAGTTGCTATTTTAATATGTTGTTTATAATATGTTGTTTTTAAAATCCGATTTTTTTAATATGTTGTTTTTTTTAAAAAAAAACTTGTGATTTATTTAATATATTGTTTTTTTAATTGAAGTGGATGGGTCGGTCTATGGAGGTCATCAACAGGACCCTGGAGGATTATCCGAGCCTATCGCGTGATACAAGAGCAATGGCTGAGGTGCTACGAGCTGATTGGAGGGTGATGATGGGGTTGTGAACTTCCTGTTTTTTTTTATTTCCCTTGTACGTATTTCGTTTATGTACTATTTATTCGTCACGTACTTTAAGTATTGAACAATTGTTTTGGTGGTTTTGTAAATATTTTGTTTAATTAAGTTCAATTCGTTGCAAATTACATAACGACAACTGTTTAACATAAATGAAAGTACAACAACATGTTCACTATCTAATTAAGGCATCCCACATGTTCCTTCTAGCTTCGTAACGCTGATCCCAACCGTCAACACTTGGGTCGTGGTGCTCGGTCCACCAACCTGCAACCGGGGGAAATGGCGAATCAGGTGCAAGTTCAATACAAATAAAATGTGAGGCCCCAACTGTAGCGATGACAAACTCTCGCTCCGGTGCTGTGACCCCCCTTCTTGCCCGCAACGGCAATATCGTGAGGCATGGGTAGTAGCAAGTTGGTGTTTGGCCTACACCAAGAATAATAACCGCTGCGTTGAACCAAGTCGCAATAGGAAATAAATCTTGTATTGCAACCATCCAATGACGGGAATCAACCGCTCCACCGTCCCATCGAATACGCTGCACATTGATCTCAAGTCTTACAAGCCCATAAATCCTCTCATATAGGGCTCGATAACCGAGGACCTCATTCTCTATTGTCTCTCGAGCGTCATACCATCGGCCTTGATCACCGAAGAAGAACTCGGCCACACAACGAAACCCACAGTTCCCATCGCCAATGACATCCTTCCATCCTGTGATGTAAGGCAACATCGGCCCTGGAAGCATGTGTCGATAACGGCTTTGGCTAATGTCGTTTACATCTCCTGCACAAATGTAGGTTTCAGTTAATAGTTTAGTGAACGCTGATTTATGTGAAAAACACAACACTCAATCGTACCTGTTTGTCGTGCGCCGCGTTCAGTGTGTTGGCGGTTTACATGTTCAAAATAAGAACGATCACGTCTTGTATCATTGTTTCTTGGTCGACCACGAACCCGGTGGTTTACAGCAGGCTCTCTGAGATCGGAATGATCCGGATGCAGCTCCTCTTCAATGATGCGAGACACGTTTCGAAGAACAGCAGGATCACTATCAAACACCTCCTCCATCAGAGAACGAAAATGTGTGGCATCCTCGGTCGAGTCATTGCCAGGCACCGTCCCACCATCTCCAGAACCAATAAACAAGGTCCTCCAAAACAGGTGAATTTGCCTTATGTACAATCCTTTCCCAGCAGCTAGCGAATCATGTATCTGGCATGCACAGGGCAACCCGTGGGTCACACGCATTGCACATCCACATCGTTCGTGCACTTGATAACTCAGCTCCCTCATCCTCCTTGTCTCCTCATCGAGAACCTTCAAACAATGCTGAGACACCTTCCCGTTTATACGTGACAGTGGCAACTGTCGGTACTTTTGACCTATCTTCGACCTAGAAGCCTCCAAACCATTACGAATTGCGATGATTTGATTACCAATGTGGCTATGAACTCGAGCCCATACGGTATCTAAAGAACCTGCACATTACAAAGAAAAACCGTTATGATTTGTAACTCAAATTCCCAAAATAAAGTACATACATGAAGTTCAATAATCTTACACCAAACCTGTCGAGGAATCAAACCACATCTTCACGGCTGAATGTTGGCTCTCAACTCTGCAAGTGCTGGTGTTGCCATAATGTAGAACTTGGTTTGTCCAAAATGTCACGAACTTTGTTTTATGACAAAGCCATGTGTTCTCTACATATTGTATCACTGCTGGAAAACTTGCCCACTTATCTTTCATGTTTTCTACAGCGGCCTCATAATCTTCCTCGGTTGCAGCGTCCATGATACGTTTCCATTTTCCGTTTTTGAAAGACGCACCGATTTTCTTGCTTTTGAACATAGCAGTGACCCGAGCCTCCACATCTTTGTTAATGTGCCATCGACAAAGTAAGTGCGAGGTTCCTGGAAACACTTCCCTCAATGCAGCACATAGCCCAAGCTCACGGTCTGTCAAGAAAACCGGCGGCTCCTTATTATACCCAATCACGTCTCTCAACCTCTGCAAAACCCATCGATAGCTTGTCGTGCTCTCGTTGCGCATGAACACATAAGCGACGAGAAAATTCTGATTTGTCGGTGTCACGCTAACTATCTCAAAGAACGGCATCCCGTATCGGTTAGTCTTGTAAGTGGAATCCACACCGATCACATAGGGGTACGTCCGTAGGATGTCTACCATGACTGGATGCGCCATAAAGGCGTGCTGTAAAACGCCTTCATCATCGGACATGACCTAGTAAACATACTGACTCTGTCTCGCCAAATGTAGAAATTGCTGAACAACTCCTCTCCCATCAGACATCTCCTCTCTGAAGTCATTCCGGCAGTTGTAGATGTGTCTGATGTTTGGATGATCATCAGGAAATTGCTCCGCAATAGTCGCCATGATGTTACGCGGTGCAACCTTAGACTTCGTCATGTCACGCACAACCTGCTTCGCATTCGGGCTCAACCCACTAATTTTACGATGACCCTCTGGATACGCAATCATTGGATGGTTGTGGGTCCCAGCTACATCATCTTTCGCCCGTATAAACCAAGTATTGGTGACGAACTCGTAACATATCTTGATGTAGAAAGGACAACCAATGCCCTTGGTTTTGGTGTCCTTCTGAATTGCGTTCTCAAGATCTCTCGGCTTACTCCTGCGTCCCCGGTCACATCTTAAATATCGAACTTCCCTCTGTTTGTTGAAAGACGATTTCACCAAAATAAATCCCAGATTTATTGCAACAGCATCCGCCCATGTAACTGCATCGTCAAACGTTAGAAAAACCGTGTCTGTCACAAAATGTGCACTGTAATTCACAACGTCACCGTCGTCTTCAACCTTCGAATCCTATCAAAATAACAATACAAACAAATAAAACACGCAAGGATTACTATTTTAAATTTAACAATAATAATAACAATAATAATACAAATAATCATAATAATAATAATAAAAATAACAATAATAACAATAATAATATTAATAGTATTAATAGTAATAATAATAATAATAATAATAACAATAATAATACTAATGATAATAATAATAACAATAATAATACTAATGATAATAACAATAACAATAATAATACTAATAATAATAACAACAATAACTACGTAACATTAACAAATAATAACTAATATAATAATAATAACAACAATAGTAATAATAATAGTAGTAATAATATTAATAATAATCATAATCATAACAGAAATTTACAAAATTAACAAAACTAATATTAATAACCATAATAATAATAATAATAATAATAATAATAATAATAATAATAACAATAACAATTACGTAAACAAAAAAACAAAAAAAAAAGGACATCCGCTTGTTTTTTTTCGGAAATCTGGGGGAGATCCGCCCAAAATTTCCGGATGTCCCTAATTACATCCGGAAATTTCATCCGGATGTGTACATCCGCCTGAAATTTCCGGATGTTATTGGGGACATCCGGAAATTTTGGGCGGATCTCCCCCATATTTCCGGAAAAATCAAGCGGATGTCCTATTTACAAAAAAAAAAAAAAATTCGAAATACTTACAGATTCTTCCGTCGAACCCTCCGGCGTGTGAACGTTGTCGTCGTCCATCGTAAAACATCACTCCGTACACTTTCCTTTTCTGGCCCAGGATTTTTAAATTCCTCGGGATTACCGTACAATGGTGGAACCGGGATTTTTTAATGCTTGGGATTTTTTTAACACAAGTGGTGGGTCGGTAATGTTTTTAATGTTGTCGGTAACTAAATTTACCCATGGTGGACCCTTAAATAGATAAAATACCCATAAGGGCAAAAATGTCATTTCAATTAAAAATGTGAACGTCACCCAGTAATTTGCGAACGACGAATAGCAGTTCAGTTGTTTTATTAGACATGTGTGTCAATACTTAAATTCAAATTGTCATAAATGAGCTTTTAACAAAATATAATGCACTATATAAATACAAACAAGCTTCTAATAATTCGAAACTATATACTCCGTATATGATGATAAAAGCAATAGCCTTTCAACCTTATAAATTAATTAACTCTCTCTTCATTTATCGATACTCATATAAACTTATATTTAAAACAAGATATTAAGAAGAATAAAAAATCATTCATACTTCTCAAAATTAAGATTTTAAACGGAACAAATAAAACAGAATTGTATATCACATATATATCACCTAAACAAAGAAGTGGGTACTCCTTTTAGGAAACTATTATAATTTCACAAAACGACAACTTGTTGTTTCTCTAAAAGTTTTCTGCTTTGTAGTTTTGTACTTCTATTTAAAAAATCCCTTTTTTTTTTTTTTTTTTTTTTTTTTTTTTTTTAAGTTTCTCGGTTGTAATAATTAAAGGCATTGTTTATTAGGGGAGTGTGGGGGGTTATAATTAAATGCGTACAATACTCATAATTCTTATTTTGTTTTACAAAAATTTGAAGGTAATATACTATAACTTGGCCAATTAATTGATGCCATTTACACTATCTTAGATTCTTAATCCACTTTATTAATTAGCACTTGTTTTCTAATTACTGCCTACTTCCCTAGTATCAAGCCAATTTTTTCTGCCAAAGTTGTCTAGTAATTATCTCGTTTATATATACTCTCTCCATCTCATATTGTTACTTTATACGTATTTTTCAATTTTCCATTTGTTATATATAGAAATGTCAATGCGCCACAATAAATAGAGTGTTAATAACTTATTCTTATTATTTAAAGTCATATTGAACTTACCTTTATTGCCAAACAAGCTCCTTATGTTCTTGTAATAAATAACTAAATAAATAAGAATTGAATTTGCTTTACACAAAGTTTTAAATGTAGTTGGCCACACGGAAGGGTTACTTCGTTAGTGTTATATGGGTTTTAAATGTAGTTGGCCACACGGAAGGGTTATTTCGTTAGTGTTATATGGGTTACTCGGTCAATGTTACAAGGGTTATTTCATCAGTACTATAAGGATTATTCAATCAGTGTTACAGGGTTTACTCGATCAATCACTAGTAGAATAACACGAATGCGCACCGATTCAAACCCCCCTATCGCACCGGTTGTGAACCGGTTTAGGTTTGAGGGATGCCAAAAAAAAAACTTTAGCGCCGGTTCCAAACCGGGGGCAATTCTTAGTTTTAGCATCGGTTAACCGGTGCGAATTAATATGTTTGGCACCGATTAACCGGTGCTAAAAAACATTGCCGCGCTTTTTTTTTGGGTATTAATAACAATTGGCACCGGTTTGGTTCAAAATCGGTGTCCTTAATGCCCCAAAAAAATAAAAATATTTTTTTTTTTTGCATTTTTTCACTTAAATTGATATATAAACACTAACATATATATAAATTTACATATTTTCATTAAAAAAGGCTGTAATATTATGATTTTCGTCCAAAAAAATAAAATAAAATAAAATACAAGGTTACACGCAAATAAAATAAAATACAAGGTTACACCCGTTTTCAGCAACAACCCGTTTTCAGCAGCCCATTCTTAGCAACAAAATCCACCAACATTAACAACATCAACACCTTCATCATCTTCAACAACACCTCATTCTGGAAAAAAAAATTAAAGCAGGAGACTTGTAAAAAAAAATAGCCATGTTTTCGGAATACCTTGACGAGTTTTTCAGCATTGAGATGATGTTTCAGGATGAGGAGGAGTTTCTCATAGCAATGTACCACTCAACATCACCAGAAACACAAAAATAATTCATTAGATATGGTTTTACAAGATGAAGAGGATTTTATGGCAGCAACAGAAAACACAACACAAGACAACTTTAATTCATCACAACAAAACATTCAAACAGAAGTGGATGTCCATAACACAAAGGAACCAAGGAGGGAGCTCAGTGTAGCAAAGAAAAGAGCTATAGTTGACAAAATGCTCTCATTAATGCATAATGGCTCATTACCAAGGGGCAATTTGGCTCGTTTTGCAAGGGACTTTAGTGTTCACAAATCAACGATAACAAGATTATTTAAGGAATTATGCAGGCAAATGCAAGAGGGGAGTGTTATCAATGTCAGAAGCAAAAAAATTGGCAAGTGCGGGAAAAAACTAATAGAATACACAGCTGAATTCTTACAGTTAGTGCCATTGCACCTCAGAACAACAGAGGCTAGATATGCTGCTGCACTAAAGATACCATGTTCAAGCTTTCATTTTGTGTACAAGCAAGTAGCAAAGAAGGCTAGCAAAAACCGGCCAGCAGGGACAATAGAATCTAAGGCAACACAGAATGTGAATAGAGATGAAATTAGAAAAATGCTCATGAATGAAGTCATTCCAGCCATCAAATGCAAGTGGCCAGAGAGTTTGCCTAGGGATGTGCTCATACAATGGGACAATGCAAGGCCCCATCAAGTCCCTACTAACTGGGAATTCAAGGCAGCCACTAAAGATGGGGGTTCAACATACAGTTTGTTTATTAGCCCCCACAATCACCCGACTTAAATATGTTGGATTTGGGACTCTTTCGAGCTATACAATCAATTTAACATCATGCATTCCCCCAAAACTTAGATGAATTAGTAGAGAGGGTGAAGGTGGCATATGATGAATTTCATCCTAGTGTAAACAAATACACTTGGATCACATTACAAATGTGCATGGTTGAAATTTTAAAAGTCGATGGGGGGAACAAGTACAAGATCCCACACATTGGGAAACAGAGACTAGAAACGCAAATCATGTATGCTCAACTGCCACACATAACCAACAAGCAACATTTTGTAATAGGACTCATTTATTAGAAACATGTTGGTTAGGTGTACTTTTGTATTTTGGCTTTTGTTTTGAAGGGCAGTCTTGTTAGAAAACTTTTGTAGTTAGACTCATTTGTAACACAATGTTTGTTCAATGGAATGAAGTCCCTTCATCATATGGATTATCCTAGTGTAATTATTTACGGCCAAGGGACTCGACGCATTATGATATCTATAGCACACAACATGTCCGCTCAAAGAGGTTCATTAGGCACATTAATAGTACACATGCTCATCATTCATAACAATAACAGTCCCCTTGCATGCAATAACCTAGCAACAATAACCAGCAACAATAATCCAGCCCGCAAGCAACGTATGATGGTATACAACATGAATCGTTCATCCGCCACTTAAACATGCTTCTAAATATAGAATTAAAATAAATTTAGAAAACTTAAATAACAGAGAGGTTAGGGTTTCAGAAATCTACCAAAAAAATTTCAGCAAGCAAGTTCATTTCGAACAGGGAGACTCAGTTGGAGCATTTTTCAGGACCTTTTGTGAGCTAGCAACTATCTAACTCTAGAGATAATAGAGAGAGGCAGGAGGAAAGGGAGAGTGAACCTCACAATTGAACTACAAGCAGCACTCAGTAGCAACAATTACAAAGCAAAGGCAACAGCAACAACAACATGCAGCAAGGAGGAGCCCGGGCTACGGAGGGGTAACAAGGAGGGTAGTCAAGTGTCAAACCCTACAGCACCAAAACCACCCACCTCTACCACCCAGCAACACCGAAACAACCCAACAACCACGAAACCACCAACGTAACCATCACACCCACCACCGCAACCACGAAACCACCACCGCACCCACGATACCACCACCACACCCAAGAACCCACCACCACTAGCACCAACCACCATAACCATAACCACAAAAAAAAAAAAAAAATCAGAAATCCTATCATCTTACATTCTCACCATTAAATTCAATCAAAATTTCAATTGTTCATCATTAATAAAAAAAATCATAAAACCTAGATTTCAAATCGAAGAGCACATACCTTCATGAAGAAATCCACCACCACTGCAAAAGATCCGGCGTCGACAAAGAAATAGATCAGTCACCATCGCCGCTGTGATGGTTAGTGCGAGGATAAATAAAAGAGAGAAAAAGATAGCTGAGAAGAGAGTGCGGCGGGGTGGAATGGATAAAAAGATAAAGAGCTGAGAGGAGAGTGCGGCGGGGTGGAATGGACGGCGGTGGTGGAGAAAGGAGAGAGCTAGAAGAGAGAGATCTAGTTGAGGAGAGAGAAGAGAGAGATAAAACGAGAGACTGAGGAAATAGAAAGAAAGAAGAGGGGAAAGAGAAAGAAGGAAAAGGGGCGGGTTTTTTTTTATTACAATTGGCACCGGTTTGAACCGGTGCCATTTCAAGAAATTCGCCCCGGTTTGGTTTGAACCGGTGCCATTGCTCTTACACTAAATCCCGCCTTTTTTTCCCACTGATTTTTAAGAACCGGTGCGAATTCCTCGATGCGCATTTGTGTTTTTCTACTAGTGAATGTTATAAGAATTACTTTGTTCTTTTACAAGTGGTCACCATATGGCCAGCCGCACACAAAATGCCTAGTTTTCTTTATTTCTTAACTATACTATTACTATAGATAATAGAATCAATATGTAAACATGTTTGACATAATTATATATAGGGTTTTTCTAAGCTATTCCCATCAAGTTATTGAAATTCTCAGCTGTACCCATGCTTTTTCAAAGTTATAAGTTGTGCCCTCCACCTCACGTTATTTTATCAACAATAACCTTTGACAGCCACAATAGTTAACTGACATTAGAGGAATGTTAAGTGGCGTTACTAAAATCGTTTAATTAAAAATATAAAAACATAAAAATGAAAACAAAAAATAATAAAATAAAATAAAACCAAAATTCCCCAGCCACCTTCCCCCCATTGCCAAACCCTAACCCCTCCCCTAAACCGCCGGAAAAACCGGCCGGCACTCCACCTTAACTACCTAAACCGGCTGGTCGATACTCTACCTCCCCATTAGACCCACCTCTGACCACCTCCCTTTCCCCTAATCCCCGCCGCATCGACCTTATTTCTTGAAACCCCAACCACTTGATAGCGCTCCTCCTTCCTTCCCCCACCTGAAACAACCCCCAACTCCCTTTCCCACACCCCAAAACGGCAACGGAGGGTCGTTTCAAGGTGGGTGAAAGGATTGTTGGTTGTTTCGTGGTGGTTTAACGGAGGAATGAGGGTGGTTGGTTTTTTGGGCTGGGTTGTGTCTCATGGCTGTGTTCGTGGAGTGTTAAGGAAGGAAGGAGGGTGAGGGGGAAAGGGCGGGGGCTCACTGGCGGGAGGAATTGTCCGGGCGAGGGTGGCCAGCAGATTGCCGGCGGCGACGACGTGAGCTAATGGGTTGGGTTATGGTGGTGAGAGGGGTGGTTGGTTTTTTTTTCTAATTAATTCTTAATTAAGTTTTAATTATTTTATTTTCTGATTTTTTAATTTTTTTAAAGTGTTAGATCAATTAGAACAGGACACATGTCAAATTAATAATGCCACTTAACGTCCGTTAACGGATATGGCTGTAAAAGGATATTGTTGATAAAATATCCTGAGGTGGAGGGCACAACTTATAACTTTGAAAAAGCATGGGTACAACTTAGAAATTCAATAACTTTGGGGGCATAGCTTAGAAAAACCCTAAAATATATTTAAAATAAACAACAAGGTTTATCTGATATATATATGAGAAAAAAAATAAATTGCTTATTTAAAAAATAAATGTTCAAAAATATTTAATTTTACATTTTGTGCAAATGAGCAAATAATAAATTTCTTATTTAAAAAAATGAACAAAAAAAAAATTTATTTATTGCAATTATTTGTTCATTTCGTAAAAAAAAAATTGTTCATTTTGTGCAAATGAGTAAAAATTTGTGTAAATAAGAAAATATGATCATTTTATAGCCGATTGTACGTTACATCCGGTTTTATAATACTAATTGACCCATAAATTCATAGTGTAATACCCAGGTTTATGCTTTATAAAGTAAATAAATTAACCGATCTATTTAAACAGTTCATTTAATATTAAATTAGAGTTTCGTACGATCAAAAAAAGTAATATTCCGTACAATTTGGTATGCTAGGCTCAAGTAAATGACAAAATTCATGTAAATTTATTGTACTACTACTAGGGCTATCATTACTACTATACTCCTACTACAAAGATATATATATCATGTCATAACTATAGAGATGATAACTTTCTTCATTAACATTTATTTTCTCTCTATCTTCTCCTGTTGAAACGTACTATATTTACTTTATCTCTCTTTTTTCCAGTTGAAACGTACTCTGAATCTCCATCATTGAAACACCTTGTGAGCTTTCTCTCCTCCATTAAAGTAACTTGTGAGCTTTCTCTCCTCCATTAAAGTAACTTGTGAGCTTTCTCTCTTCTATCGAAGGAACTTGTGAGCTTTCACTCTGAATTTTAAATTGTGGTAGATTTCTTGAAGAACACAATGATAAGAATCTAAATATGCTTTTAAAATTTTAATTTTTAGTTGATTTCTTGAAGAAATTAAGCTTAATTAGTTGATAATATCATGCAATGATAAGATATTTTGTCAAATTTTTTATTTTTTTTATTTTACTCAAAAACTTCAATATACGAGGCAATTAAATGACATAATATAAGCCTAAATCAAGTACTTGAAATTATGTACTCCCTTTGTCCTTTATTTTTTGTCACATTTGACTTTTCACGGTTTTCAAGACGCTTATTCAAACGTACATATCTTAATATCTATACGTATAAAAATTATAAAAGTTTGATATTAATAAAATATACAATGAGATGATTATAACAAGACCCCACATAAATATATTATCACTTATAGATTATCGGGAATTTATGGTCAAAGTTTTTTAAGTTTGACCCATATAATTGCAATGGGGCAAAAAATAAGGGAGGGAGGGAGTATTAAGTAAGAAAAGTTAACTTGCTCCCTCTAGGGTTTTTGCTCTTGGGAGGGTTCTTCTAGCTTTCTGCTAGTTTTTTGCTTCAATTTTGAAGGTTGTTTTCAGAATTTTTGTGGGTTTCTTTTCTTGGACTGATGGAACCGAAAGATAAATTAGAGAAGCTAGATAATCAGAGTGAAAATTGATTGAAAGGAACGACCGAGATGACGTAGAATGGGAGGAAGATGGGGGGGAGGAGGAAGAGGCCTAGATGGATCTTGCGGTAATCGAAAAGTTATGGACAAGTCGCAATATTAACTCCAAAGCCTTGATTGCAACAATGAAAAAAATTTGAAATCCTAATGAAATTGGAGGCGAATGAAATTGGAGAGAAAACCTTTGTCTTTCAATTCTTTGTATTGGAGACAAAGAATTCGTAATGAATTTCCAACCCTGGCACTTTGATCATCACGTCCTAGTTCTTGACAATATCGTCAGCAATGTGAAGCCATATGAAATGCCCTTACATAAAGTGCCGTTTTGGGTGAGAATTTATGATCTTCCTCTAAAAGGGAGGAATAATGAGATGAATGCTAGGAGGATTGGTGACAAAATTGGTACTTTTCTACATTTGGATAACTCTAACGTGATTGGTATCAATAAGTCGTTGAGAATTTGCAAAAATCAGTTGATTTGATAACATAGAAGGGGACGATCTCGTATCGATTAAGTACGAGAAGTTGCCCGTATTCTGCTATATTTATGGTAGGCTGGGACATGGCGAGAAGGACTGCGATGATGAGGTGACAATCAAAAAGTTTAGCAAAAATCTCAGGGTTTCAACTCTCTGGAAGGCAACAAAGAAGGATGATGAGGAGCAGGATGGTGTAAACTCTGCTATAAGGCGGCTTTTCATCACTAAGAAGCAAATGACGCTTGTAAAACCTTTAGCAGTAGATTATGTAGTGGAAAAGCTGCAAGAAGTGTCCTTAGCTTCTAAAAAGGCTCTGCAATCAGTGAGGGCGTGATTCCAGCGTTAGAAGAAACTCAATCGGTTGCTCTTATCACTGTTGACGGTTCAGATGGTGAGAATGCAAAGAGGGATAAGGAAGAGGAGGAAGCTGTGGCAGAACAAGGGAAACAAGGGGACAAGGGGGAAGTGAAAGATACGGGTCAACAGCCTAATCAGGATGTTATGCCCCAAAAAAGTGTGAAAACTCGAAAGTGGAAAAGGATTGCTAGAGAAGGGGGGAAGGAAAATTCCCAAGCATGTTGTGTGCTTGATGAAGGAAAGGGAGGTAGAGAGATGGGCATGGATTTAGATAGGGATGATCATATTCAAAAAAAGATAATTTATTCGAATCCGATGATTGGTGTGGGACCATCGGCGGAGGTTGGCAAAGACCAACCCCGCCATTCCCAATGAATATCTTAATCTGGAACTGTAGGGGCTTGGGAAATCCCCTAATAGTTCGTGAGCTTCGTAAACGAAACTGAAAATACAGCCCGGGGATACATCTGAAACTATGGTGGAAAAAAGGGTGGTAGAAGATCTTAAAAATTCCCTTGGTTTTCATGGGTTTTTTGGTGTTTCTAGTCGTGGTACTTCTAGGGGCTTGTGTATGTACTGGAAAGAAGAGGTTGACTTTAGGCTTGTCTCATTTTCTCATCACCATATCTGCGGTGATATTTGGGATGCAGGAAGTATTGTATGGAAATTTGTGGGAATTTATGGATTGGCAAAGACCGAAGAAAAACGTAAATACTTGGCGGCTTATCAAGCATCTGTGTGACACTGACCTTCCCGTGCTCTTAGGTGGTGATTTCAACAAAATCTTGACGTATGAGGAAAGAGAAGGGGAAGCCCAGGGAACCCATAAAGAGCTTGAGAGTTTTCGTGCAGTGGTTGAGGAGTGCGACTTGCGAGATTTAAGTTTTAAAGGGGAGTGGTATACTTGGGAGCGTGGGAATACGGCTGCGAACCAAGTCAGAGAAAGACTGGACAGTTTCTTGTGCACCCCAGCATGATTATCTCTCTTCAAAGAGGCTTTGGTGGAGCATCTATTGAGGTATAAATCTGACCATACCCCCTTACGTCTTTATTGCAATGCAAATTCCTCAAAGAAAAAAAAGAAGAAAAAGAAAGAATTTAAGCTTGAAACTTGCTGGTTGCTTAAAGATGGGTGTGAAGTGGTGGTAAGTGAGGCATGGGAATGAAACAGAGGGATTAATATTGTTGCAAGAATTATGTTAGTAAGGAGAAGTTTGACTAGGTGGGGTAAGGACTCTTTAAATAATCTTGGGAAACAAATTCTTGAAGTGGAGGTGGCATTAAAAAATGCTCAAAGCCACCCTATTTCGGATGATAGTTGCAGGGAATGTTCTAAATTGGAAAAGGTCCTTGATAATCTGAATGAGAAGCAGGAAGCTTATTGGCATCTCAGGTCTAGAGTGCCGGAGGTTCGAGACTGGGACAAAACCACTAGATATTTTCATCACAAAGCTTCTCAACGTGAACAAAGAAATAAAATCAGAGGGCTTATGGATGAAATAATGTGAGGCAAACTAATGAAAAAATGGTTGAAAAAATTATTGGTGATTATTTTGAAGGGTTGTTCTCTACTTCGGGGCCCACAAAATTTGATATTGATGAAGTGCTCAAAAATGTCAGGCCTTTTGTTTCGCACAGCATGAATGATGAATTACGAAAACCGTACTCGAAGGAGGAAGTCCATATGGCTCTAAAGCACATGCATCCAAGCAAGGCTCCAGGTCCGGATGGGTTACATGTTATTCTTTATCAACGTTTTTGGTACATAATTGGTCATGATGTGACAAATTTTGTGTCCGGAGTTTTGAGCGGGACCACCCTTCTAGAGCATCTTATTATTAAGACCAATATTGCCTTGATCCCGAAAATTAAAGAGCCCCAATTTGCTGTTGAATTCCGTCCAATCAGTCTATGCAATGTGATGTACAAGCTCGTGTCGAAATGTCTAGTTCTGCGCGTGAAAGAGATTCCTGGGGATATTATCTCTCAAAATCAAAGTGCTTTCGTCCCGGGAAGGTTGATCACATACAATGCCTTAATTGCGATGGAGTTGTTTCATACCTTGAAAAAGAGATGTAAAGGGAAAAAAAGGGTATATGGCTATGAAATTGGATATGAGTAAGACATATGATCATGTACAATAGGGCTTTCTAAGACAACTTCTGCTAAAGATGGGGTTCGATGGAAGATGGGTTAATCTCATCATGTCTCTTGTCACTTATGTAAAATGCTCCTTCATCATTAATGGGGAGGTGTGTGGTTCAGTAACCCCGACTAGGGGTCTGCGGCAGGGTGATCCTCTCTCACCCTATCTTTTTATTATTGTTGTTGATGCTTTCTCTCATATGAAATAGAATAAAGTTCACAGGGGTGAAATTCATGATGCTAAGGCAAGTCGGGGAGGCCCGGGAATTTCTCACCTTTTTGCAGATGACAGTTTACTCTTTACTAGGGCAAACCAGAAGGAATGCTCAATCATTGTTGACATCCACAACTAGTACGAAGCAGCATCCGGGCAGAAAATTAACTATAAAAAGTCGGAGGTGTCCTTCAGTAAAGGAGTACAAACTGAGCAAAAAGATGAAATTATGAGCATTTTGAATATGAAGCAAGTAGAGTGACAAAGAGCAACAACTTTCTATTCTGACTTTGAAGGGGAACAAACCATTCACTCTTTCTCACAAGAGTATCCTCTATCACTGTCACAGTCTGAAGATAACTCTCAACAACAATAAACAATATCAACCCAAGCATTGCAGAATAAAGCTAGAACAAACAAATGACACATCAAACAAGAAACATTAAGGTAAATTAAATAAATTAATTTCTTATTCATTCATTGAACTCAAATACATAAAGTAGCTCTATTAGTACAAATACTCCTTAATTGACAACTTTGTTAAGCACATAAACACCAACACACACTGCTACTAATGCAATTAACACCCACACTTCACACTTGAACCCTACAGAAACCCTTCCCTTTTCCCTTTTCATTTTTAGCATCAAATACTCTGTCTACATCTTCCTTGCATTGTCCTTTGCTTCATTCATATTCACCTTCATTCAGGTGCTCAACATTAGCACTTAACATCTTTTTATCTTCTATTAAGCCTAAAATCACATCTTTCTGACAGTCAGTCTGTCCTTCATCAAACCACTTGAAAACCCTACACCCCCTTTGGTTAGTATCTGCATCATAATCTGGACATGCCATGAAACCACTTGAAAATCCTATACCTTCTTCTTGGATTATCTTTAGCCCATGATCTGGTCCTTGACAATGGAAGACCACAATCAAGTTATACCACTACCAAATGAACCCCTACTGTTGCTAGACATTGCCTTGATTCAGAAACTGACAACAAATTTTATTTGTTTTTGGCAAAAAAATTCAAGAACAGTCTTGAGGAACAACTTCAACCTCCTGGATTTTTTGGATTTGCTTTGAGTTATGGCTTCTGTGTTGAAGATAAATTAGTTTAAATAGCCCTTTTGAACTTGTAACGACTAGTTTTTTATAAACACATTGAATTTCAGTTTACTTTACTGTTAAAAATTCCATTTGACATTTATTGCAGTCCCTAAAGTTTTAACAGTTTCTTATTTTGTTATATATGGTAATGATATTATCTGAACTCCCTAATGTTTGGTCTATTCAGCAAGAAATTCCAAAAAAATAATCAAGGTCCCCCATGTTTGGTATATTCAGCAGCAAATGTCCTTAATGTTTGGTCCAGTCGACACCCAAGGTCCCTAATGTTTGGTCTAATCAGCAAATTAACCACCCAAAGTGGTGGTAGAGGGACCAAATTCAAACTTTTGAAACACGAGGAACTAAAACCAAACTTATACCAAACGTTAGGAGTAAAGGTAAAAACAGTCCCTCAACTTTTGTATTTGTGCACTTTTAGTCCCTCTTAAGTTTTTTGTGCACAATTAGTCCCTCAACCACCACTCTTGGTGTTTTACACCCAAAAGTTGAGGGACTAAGCCTAGTCAGCAAAAGTTGAGGAATCATGACTCATTATTTTTATTTTTTTTTTGTTTTTGTTTTTGTTTTTGTTTGTTTTTTTTTTATTCAAAATTTTATTTAAAATTCCCAAAACACCCCTGTTAATAATTGTAGACACCTAAAAATGTCTCCCCAAAACCAAACCCGATGATGAACAATCTTTCACTGCCATTATTGGTCGGGTCGAGTATTTAATCTCGATAGTGCTTAAAATCCATATCCAGTCAAACATATTCAGTCCACAAATTAGTCCAAACATTTAGTTAAACTCAGTCCAACTCGCATTACAGCCCAAATTCTTTTTAATTCATTTCGTGTTATTTATTAATTAAGCCCTATTAATAAATAATAAAACCCTAAACCTGAAATAAGTCTGGAATAGCTAACACGACGTCTAATTATCACGTGCTTAATGCTTAAGAAAAAAGGTTAGAATGAATTTGGACGGATTTTGGGAAAACACAAATGTCGCGACACGACAAAATCTGCCGCGCCACGGCAATTTTCTAAGGTTTCATTTCGCGGCGCCTTTAATTCTAGGGTTCCGTACCTCACCCCTCATATTTTCTCTATAAATATGAAGCTGATTTCACCGGTTTCTGGGCACCAACACACATTCTAATCTCTCTCTCTCATATTCTAAGCCTTAAACCTTACACCATTCTTTCCCTAAGCACTCCAAGGATTCCACACAACACCCGAAGTTCCATAATTAAATCAAGGCGTGAAAGGTAGAACCGATTAAGGGTTTGGACCAAATCAACTCTATTTTCCTTTAATCTTATTTCAATTTTATTTATTATTCTTTGAAGTTACTAATATTTTTATTCATGATGTAGCAATTTAAAGAAGTGCGGAACTTGAGTAATTTATTCACTTAATTACTCTTATTATTATTCTTATTGCTAGTACCATGATTAGGTTTATTATTATGCTTTGATTTGACTAACGTTATTAATTGCTTCCAATGTTAATGATGATTTTATTATTGTATTGATCATCACATTGCATGATAAAGGGAATATGTAATTTAATATAACGCTTAATAAGATAGTTGGACGGCCGGTTTAGGTTCCTTTTTAATCTTATTCTTTAACCAAGTGGTCACAGTATTTTAGAATTATATGTTGCATTAGCATTCAACCAATTTAGCCTAATATTAGTTTGGAGCAAATTGAATCTTTGTTTGTATGCCTTTGAGATTGCAGGAATACTTTTTTACAATAAGAATCGAGTAGAGGCCAATACGGGCGAATGTGACTCCATGACTCACTTCGTACCATAATCCCCGATTCTCCTTTCATGGTTCCGAACCATATGGTGTTAGTAATCTCATGGATTATGAATGGGGTGTAACCTTCACGGGTCAATCGTTGTCCCTTATCGTGGTTTCCTTATAATGATCCGTGAACGGTTTACAAGTTCCTTAAAAATTTGTTGGCGGCTCCCTACTTTGCTTTGTCCCTAATCGTTGTCCCTAATTGTATGTCAATTCCCACATCCTATGAGTGCTAAGCATATTCACCACATGCCTAAGTAGGTGCGCTTCGAATGCTGCCTACAATAATAATAAATAAAATAAATAAAAAAAAAACAAAAACAAAAATTCTAATATTTTTTCTTCAAAAAAATAAAAAATCCCCTATTCTTATTTAAAAAATAAAAAATAAATAAACCATGTAATTCAACTCATTCCTCCTCCTCCTTATTCTTATTATCTGTTCTTCTCACTAATTCTAATTCAATAAGAAAACCCAGAAAATCTAAAACACCAAGAAATTATGAATTAAACCTAGAAAAATTAGTCTTCTTTAATCTTGTAATTCACCTAAAAAAATTCGTCTTCTTCAAATTAGCCTCACTCAACTTTTTTCTCTCTCCTCCTCGATCCTCCACCACCACCACCTTCGCTGCTGCCTCCTCCATTGTTTGTACATAAAGATTTAAGGTCAGTTCTTTAATTTGCTCTCTGTTTCTAAGTTCATAGCTTTTGTGGTAGCTTCGTCGATGTTACCTAAGCCTCTCTTCCATTACAACCACTGCCATTACAACCCTAAAATGTTTCATCAACCGAAGTAATTTTAATCCTTGTAATCGTACCACCCGAATCACGATTATTTCCACCATTAACTAAGATAAATCCTTAAATCCGGCCAAATTCAACCCATTCTTAAACACCCTTAAGTGTGAGAAATTATTGATGCAAGCTATTGTGGGGTCATGGTGGGAGGATTCAGCGGAGATTTTGAAGGGAGAAATTAGGGTTTGTTCATTGTTTTGTTGGTGGAGGAGGGGAGGGAGTTGGAAGCCATGGGTGAAGGGAGGAGAGAGAAAATCGGGGGGGGGGGGAAGGGTTAGGGAAGAAGGGGAGAGAGAGTGGAAGCCATGAAAAGACAAAGCTTAATTATTATTTTTTCCTGTCAAAAGAATTTTGTTTTTTTTTTTTTTTTTTTGAAGAAAAGTATTGTTTTTAATTACTTTAGATTTATAATTAAAGCTTATTTAAAAAACAATGCTGTAAAAAAAAAGATGAAAAATGATAAATAATTAAAAGATTCTTTTTTAAATAAATTCTCAAGAAAAAAAAAAGAAAAAAAAATATATGAGTCATGGTCCCTAAACTATTTGGTTAGAAACACCAACCTTGGTGGCTGAGGGATTAATTGTGCACAAAAAACTTAAGAGGGACTATAATTGCACAAATACAAAAGATGCGGGATTGTATTTTACCATTACTCCATACGTTAGGGACCGTATTTATAGTTTACTTCAAAAAAAAGTCATGTTTAAATTTTTGGAAAAATACACTTTAATAATCCCAACTATGGACGATTTACTTTTAATAATCCCAACTAAGGTTTATTATCTAAGAATCCCAACTATGGGGTCACTTTGCCACTAGTAGTCCCAACCGATAACAAGTCGTCAAAAACCTTTTATAATAGGTTAGCAAGACACGTGTTAACACCTGATTGGTCTAAAAAGAAAAAAAAAATGAAAAAAAAATTAAAAAAGAAAAAAAAAAACCCAAAAACCCTGGACAGCTACCTTCCCCCTCCCCTTCTTCCACCGTGACACCCAAAGCTCAAACCCTAGCCTACTGGAAAACGACCGACCGTATTCCCTTACCCTCTAAAACGGCCGACTGACCCCTCCCAACCCCCGAAACCACCTTAGCTGGCCCATCCGCACCCCCCAAACCACCCTCCTCTCTTTCACCGCCCTCGAAAACAACTCCTCGCACTCCCCTTATCGTCGAAACCGGTGCTCCTCCCTTCCCCGATCCCCGAAAATGGCCCCCGGGGCAGTTTTTGTAGGTGGAGGAAAGGAGGGAGAATGACATTTAAGTTTTTTTTAATTTGCCGGCAAGGAGGAGGGATGGGAAGGGGTGGTTTAGTGGGTGGGGGTGGACCGGATGGGTTGCTTTGGGAGTGGAGAAGGTCGGCCGACCATTTACAGGGGATTAGGGGAGTTGCCGGTCGGTTTTTCGGTGGCCTGGGTTGGGCCTTAGGGTTTCACGGTGGAGAGAAGAGGGGAGGCAAGTGGCTGAATGGATTTTGGGGTTTCTTTTTAAATTTATTCTATTTTATTTTTTTTAATTTTGGAACAATTACATGCTGACATGTAGATTTTCTTAAAAAAAATAAAAATAAATTTACCCTTTTAGCAGGTTACCGATCATTGAACTACTAGAGGCAAACTAACCCCATAATTGAGATTACTAAAAATAAATCGTCCATAGTTAGAATTATTAAAAGTAAATCGTCCATAATTAGAATTATGTAAGAAATTAAGAATGCACAATGTTTACTTGCAAGAGAATGCAACGTATAAAACATAGTGTAAAACTGTAAACTAATTAAAATAAAAATAGTTAAAAATAAAAAAATTCTTGGGTGTATTTCTGGATCTTTCTAAATTGTAAAAATCCCATTGTTAAACCTCCCATCTCTCGCTCTAGATTCTGAATTTCAGAGACTAGAAGCCGTTGAAGATGTCCCTAATTAGGGTTTCAGGAAGAGCATCAAGAACTGCTACCACTCTGTGCCGGAGCTACTTGATAACTCCTTTTCTTCATTGCAATCGAGTAGGGTTTAATTGGGGTTTAAGAATTTTTGTGCATTACTCATTTTTTGACCTCAAATTTATCATTTTTTGTTCTTTGTTTAATGGGGTTGTTGAATTTTATGTAAATTTGTTGTTTGCAGGACTATGAACTGTTAGTTGCTTTGTCTTTGTTTAATGGGGTTGATGAATTTTGTGTAAATTTGTTGTTTTCAGGAATATGAACTGTTAGTTGCTGCTCAACAACGTTCGTTTTCTTCGTCTATTTGTGGATTAAATAGGATTCTTGGCAGCCCCTTTAGTAAAAATGATACCTTGAACACAAGCTGGTTGCGCAATGGAGTTTCAATAGGAGTATTTGGTGCTACAAGATCGATTCATGGCTCGGGTAATCATTTTTATTACATTCATTTGATTGTTTTGCATTGTAGAGCTATAGAGGTTAAACCATAGCTTCATAATCCAAAAAAAATAAAATAAAAAATACTGTCATAGAAATTATAATGTGCAAAATCTTTGGATAGAATATTGTGATACCAACTTTGATTGTTTCCTGATAGGTGTTCTGTCAAAAGATTATTACGATATACTCGGTGTGAGCAAGAATGCAACTCAATCAGAAATCAAGAAAGCTTTCTATGGGGTATGCTTTCAGCCTCACATCATTAGATATTACAATTCAATGATTTGTACTTCTTCATCAATTAATTAGAGTACAAACAAGAAAAGTTGAATGTTGGCAGTGAAGGCGATAAATATGAATGCTTTGATGAGACCAATTGCTGTTTTTCTCTGTATTTCGTATTTATTTTGATTTGTACTTTCTTCTATTGTTGGGTGACGTGCTACAGTTAGCCAAAAAGTATCATCCAGATATGAATAAAGACGATCCCAATGCTGATAAAAAGTTTCAGGAGATCAATAAGGCCCATGAGGTATATTTTTTGGTGTCCTAAACAATAGTTGAATCATCTTTCTATACTAGAGTTATGTATTCAGGTGCATAATATTTTGTTCTGTCAATTTATAGGTTTTGAAAGACGAACAAGAACGCGCAGCTTATGATCAGGTAAGTAAGAATGTGCAATACATGACAGGGTATCAGATGCAATAGTTCCTATTATGTCCCTTGGAAATTGTGATGTTTTTATTCTTCCTCGTTTTGGGTTTGGGTGTGTGTATGCTTAATTTAATACAACTATTTAGAATTATGTTCCAAATGTTAGGATAAGATTCTATCCAGAACTAAAATGTCGTGAGGAATCAGTATGAAATTGCTTAATTCATCAATGCCCTTAGTATCTTGTCTTTCCTCATTATCTTATCATGTCTTCAGTATTTTGAGCTTCTTTACACTCTCTTTTGATGGTGTTTTGAAACAAATGAAGATATAGTGGTTTGTGCAAGCAAGCTCACTTAGTATTACCAATTGCTGACGAGGTGTTTGCAAAAATTCTTAGATGTAAACTGATTGCATTCTTTCATGGATGAACTATTTTAAGGAGTCACCTCCTTCAACTTTTTATATACATTTATTCTTGTGCAACAATAGTCTAATAGGCTTATAAGAGTTAGAACTTGGTAGCTTGCACATTGGGTGCTCTTAGTTTGATTCTTGACTCTTGAGTATGGCATGACAACACTTGGTGGAAGATATTTTTGTCAACGGAGTATGGAAGTTATATTTGTACGTGAGGTCGTGAGGTAATGTAAGCTGTAAATGTTTAGGAAATGCTTGTACGGTTTCTTTGCAATGTAGGCACATCTCTTTTAGAGCCTTGTTAATTTGAATTTGAACCTTTTTAACATTTCCTTTCTCTTTTTCCTTTATTTTTGGAGTTTTTGCTACCTCCTAACCTGGTTCTTATCCCACCCCACCCTTTTCCATTTATGTTTGGAGTTCTGCTACCCCCTAACCAAATTCAAGCAATAAAGAGCTAAAGACTCAGCATACAAATGCATGAGTTTTGGCGCTGGGGAGGGAAATAGGTGGTGATGGACTGCCGATTGTGGCTAGGGAGGTTTGAGATGGTGTTAGGTAGGTATATTTTCTGCCCATGGTGATCAGAAAGGCTGGCCATGGTCGGTGGTGGGATTCTAGCAGGTTGTTGCTGTCGAATTTATTTATTGGGATGGTGAGTGGAAATAGGTGGTGATGGACTGTGGGTTGTGGGCTAGGGAGGTTAGAGATGGTTTTGGGTAGCTGTAAGTACTGCCCATGGTGATCAAGAAGGCTGATCATGATGGTGGTCAGTGGTGGAAATGTAGGTAATGTAGCTGGTTCTTGCTGTCCGATTTATTTATTTATACTTTGAACAAACACATAATGAAATCAAATAATATATACCCTTCCCTTCCTCAAAACAGACGAGGTGGGTAGTTGTGGGTGTTTTGATTCAATTCCTTGTCTTTGCCTAGTACTCTTGTTTCCTTTATCTCCCCATTCCCCACCCTTGGTAACATTGTGAATCATGTGGCTGTATATTGTTTAATTTTAACTAGAGCACCTTGTTTTTTTTGTTACTTTTTATTTTTTAAAACTTACTAATGTTTTTATTTTTTATTTTTAGATGGGCCATGATGCATTTGTACAAAGCAAAGAAACAGGTGGTTCTGGTTCATATGAGAGCAGTGGTTTTAATTTTAAGGATTTTAATTTCAATCCTTTCAACGTAAGGATATTAAACTTTTCTGCATAAAGTTATTATGTTCTTACTTTCAATAGTTTTGAATTGATCTATATTTGGCTATCGTGAACTTGCAATTTGTTGGTATGTGTTGCAATAGTTGTTATCAGAATCGGGATTCTACCCAATCAGTTAGAATCGAATCGCACGATTCTACAAAATTGAAAAATTGGGCTTCAAAAATATATATTGTTGATAACATAATATTGACTATAAAAACATAAAATAGTTTAAGAAGTAATTCCGCACGCGCATAACTCAAACGGTACACTACAAAGTCAGAATATTGGTACACATTCTTATTAATGAGAGTACGAGACAATTGTTGTTAAATTATGAAAAAAAATAATGTTGACTCCTAAAACTGTTTCCCCTAATAAAAAATCCGATGATAATAGAGACTAAGTGTCAAGTTAGTTCATTTCAAACAGATAGCTAAAGAATGACAACTACAACAAACTCCTGTTATAAAAATGTTTTTTATATGCCCAAAGTTTAGTGCATAAGACTCATGAATATATTCTTTTTGCCCAAAAAAATTTAAATGGTTAAATAAAATATTAAAAGTTCTTTAATTTGATGTTTCATAAGCAAAATTTTGATTTATATTGAATAGTCACTAACTAAAGTTAGGCTCAACTATGACATCCTTATACTCTTTAGGCTATAACATAAAATATATAAATGATATGGGTACGGGACTAATTCTATTAGAAAGTAGACCTTAAGAGCTTTCCAACGATATATTATAAGCCCAATTCCGATTTCGCAATAAAAAGTTACGGGTTTCCGAAAATCAGACTATTTGCAGAAGTGGAATCTATAGAATCGTGGAATCGGTCCGATTCCACTGATTCTACCGATTCTACCGCGTAGTGATTCTACCGACGATTTACATCGTTTGGGTGGATTGGGATCCGAATCGCGATTTTAATAACATTGGTTGCAATATTCAGATGTTGATTGGAACTAAGTTTTAAGTATATGAGTTGCTTTAATATATGGTTTGTTAGCTGGTTGATTTGGGATTGTGAAATTAATCATATATGGTTTTTTTTAAATACAAAACGTCTTTAATTGGAAATATTTTACACTATATAATTATCTATCTCCTCACATGGTCTCCAATCCAATCCTACCCTTCCCACACTTTTTTTTTCTTTTTAATATTTCTTTTTACTCACATTCCTTATCTTTACATAAATTATTCCCCACCATCACCTTTTTTTTTTATAATCATTTTAAATTCTTAACGAACCCTCCTTGTAGAATATATTAATGAAATCAACTCAACCGCATAACTCTCCGCGTGGGTCTAAGTGTTGCATAAAAAAATATGGAAGGGGTATTATAAGAAGATTCTTGATATGAGAGAGAAAGATTGTGAATTTTTTTTTGAATTTGCATACTTTTTAGGTTGAACATACTCTTTTTTTTTTTTTTTTTTTTTTTTTTTTTTTTTTTTTTTTTTCTAATAGCAAAAAGCTCAAAAAAAAGTTCAAAATCTATGCATACTATGCTTGATAATTATGCGAATTGAGACAAAGAAATTTGAAACTTTTGCTCAAAATATACGCGCGCATTCTCTTTGAAAATTCTGCAAATAAAAACCTTCTCATTTAGTTAGTAAAAAAAAAAAAGTAATGTTACACATCTATTCTTCTCATTTAAAAGAAACTTCTCACTAGATCCACCTTATTTGCAAATGACACTCATTTTAACACCCTTCCAATTGCCTTCTCGTTTTCACACCATTTTTGTATTTGAAGTGAAGGATGAATGTGCATATTTGTAAACCAAATCTGCATAGATTTTTTTGAGTTGAAAATATTAATTCCTTGGAAAATTATAAAATATGCACATTCTATATAAAATAATATGCATGCTCAAAAGGCATTGTTGGCGACTTCTCCACATTGTCTCCTGTGTTTCTCATTTTTTCCTCTCTTTGTCCTTGGTGTTGGATTGTCTGGTGAACCATCCCCACCATTAAGCAAGGAAACCAAAGTATGTGACCATATTAGTGCTTGAGTTGATATTAAAGTTGCATTAGCAATCAATTGATGTTAGTAATTCAACTCTGTGATAGCCTGGACTTAGGTCAAGTAGCATCAGCAAGTTCTAGTACTTGAATTTATGATGCTCTGAGGAAAATAACCAAGAAAATGTCAAAAGGTAGCCAAATTTGGTTTCTGAATTCTTGCACAATATTGGAAACTGCCTACTTGTTGATTGACCTGAGCCATTTCTTATTGATAAATGGGGAGTCCACTGGTAGGACTGCATTATCATCATTCATTTTATTATTTTATTTTATTTTGATTTCATGCTCGGTGTACATATATGAGACTTTCAATGCTACATTTTTCTTTATATCTAGACCTAATCAGGGTGGGCTGCACTTGCCAAGTTGACATTGTGTTGTTAATGGTTTTTTCCCAGCGTTTTTGTCTACAACCATCTATGTGTTGCAACCTTTAATTGAACAGAAAATTAGTTTGGGGCACTTTGGCTGCCCCTAAGCAATTAAGCATGAAAAAACTGCATCTAGTGACTTGAGCCTTTTTTTGCTGCCTAGTAGCATGTAAATAGTTGGCAAGGAGGTTTCATTTTGTGATTCATCCTTACTATTTCTGGTTAACACCCATGCTTCTGGAATCCTCTTACATGTCTCATATCTGAATAAGTAAGAATATGAGCATTTATCTATCAGCATGTCAAAAGTGATGTTCTGGCTTTTTGTGGAGTGCAGTTTTCCGACATTTTTACGCAAAGAACGGGCCAAGATGTGAAGTTATCCTTAGAGTTATCCTTCATGGAAGCTGTTCGGGGTTGCTCCAAAACAGTGAAATATCAAACAACTTTAAACTGTGAAGCTTGTGGTATGTTGTTTCCCCCTTATCCTAGTAATGTATTTTCAAGATCTTTCTGTTATTTTATTTATTTTATAATCCAAAACTGCATATTTTTTATCAGCTTGCTCCAGTTCTTACATATTTGTCTTTTGTTATCTATTTTAGGCGGAACAGGTGTTCCTCCTGGAACCAAACCTGAGACATGTAAACGATGTAGAGGGAAAGGCATGGTCTGTGAAATAAAGCACAATTTTTATTTTATTCATTATCTGATTATACATAAATTATAATCTCTTATCCTGATATTTTGTATTTCTGATTTTCAGATGTTCATGGAAAAAGGTCCAATTGCCTTTCAGACTACTTGTATTAATTGTAATGGAACTGGAAAAACATATACGGTACAGTCTGTTTCCTTTTGTTTATGTTTGGATTTTTGTGCTTATGAACTGATTATTTATGCCGAGATGTTTCATGTTAAATGGATCTAATGTCATCCTCCCCACCCCCCCCCCTTCCCCTGTTGGTTTTTTTATGCACTGATTATTTATGCGGTGATGCTTCATGTTAAATGGATATGATATATGCCCTACCCCACTCTGTTGTTTTGCTTATGCCAATTTTATTTTTTATAATTTTTTTGTAAATAAATCAGGTGATCATTGAAAATATGTTAGTTTGTACTTCATGTAGAAATCAACTTTGAACACATGTTATTTACACCCTCCCTGCTGCATTTTTATCAATGCTATAACAAAAGTTAACATTTAAAAAACTGCCATACTTTATTGTTTTCTTGTGTGATTTCAACTGTTGTGTTGAAGTGGGTTTCCTGTTTTCATGTCATGAAATATATGTACTCTTGTTTCTGTGTCATTACAAGATTTCCACCAGTGATGTTCTGTTCAAATGTTGTAAGAATGTTTGTAATTTGTTTATTTTTTGGTCCTTGCCCTGTGAATTTTGTTTATTTTCTGCTGTAGAATCTTTTATTATCTTTTGGAAAACTGTGTGGTATTTCTAATGATAAGTTTGATTTGGTAACTTTTCTTTATCAACCAAACAACATTTTGCACTTTCTAGGAATTGTAACTTCACATGAAAAACTTCTAAGCAACTTCCTCCGTTGACAATAGTTGCATCATTTTGATCATGCACGTTTATTAATGCAATACTTTGACCTTAATTATAATTATATTTCAACAAAATCATAAAAAATATTTTAAATATATATATATAGAGACTAACCAAACAACAATTAAAATAATGATATTTATTGTTACATATTAGCTACTCCCTTCGTCCCTTATTTACATGCCTACTTTCCTTTTTGGGGGTTTCAAAACTACATGCCTATTTCTATTTAAAGAATGTACTTTTTGACAATATTCTCTCTTTTTGATGAGTTGTCATCAATTTTCTTTATTTTTTTTTTGTACTTTTGACATTATTTTCCAACACTTCCTCTCTCTATCTCTTCAATAATTACCAACTACCTTTTCTTTCTCTCTATCTCTCTCTAACCCCACATGCACATTTGTACTTCCCAATCATGGGTTTTAAGAAATCTTTAAGTTCCTTAATTCCCGTGAAAAATGAGAAATAGACATGTAGATAAGGGACGGAGGGAGTATTAAACATGGGCAAAATCAATATGTGAATAGTGGAAAAGGTCAATATGATGCAATTGTTGTGAAACAGAGGAAGTAACTCTTTTAGCTTTGTTCTAGAAATTGTCTCAATTATCAAGAACCATCTTTGACCATTATTTTCATTTGTACTCCGTAATATATTAGTGTATTGGGATAAAATTCTTATGAAAATGCTTTTCAAGAAAAACCCAACAATGATATTCTTACAACACAAACCATTGTAATTTTTAACATATCAATAATGAAGATTTTGAACTGAGGAAGTTCAAAGAGAGATGAGGGAATAGGAATACTAATTTGGAATGTTTTGTGAATAAGTTTTATTTAAATATTTTTTTTAAAAGTAAAATCACTGACTTGTACTCCCAAGTCCCTATGTCCCATTTTAGCTGTCAAATTTAGGGAGTGAAAAAAAAAATGAACATCATTTATAGTCATGTTTCCCACCTTTTAGATTACTTTTGACCAATGAAATTTGAGTTTAGTGGCATATTTTATATATATATATATATATATATATATATATATAACGCTGAAAGAACACTAAGGAGGCAATTGACTAACAGTGTTCTCCCTGCATCAAACCTGTTGCCTCCTTGTTAGCTACAAATTTCTTTTAGGCATACCCTCTTTAGCTGATGTACAAGCAGCAATAGGAGCTTTAGGCCTGGCAATGGTTTTTGCACTTTACGGTAGGCTGCAAAACTTCCTATGCATTTCTATTCTATGACAATTTCTTTCTGGATGCAATTTCCCTGGCTGATGCTACTCAAAGGTATTTGTAATCAAACGTTCAAGAACAATACCTACTCGAACCATCATGCATAAAAATTTGAGCTTCTCATATGTATTAATTCACCAACGGCTTGAATTTGGATAAAACGGTTGAAATAGGTTTTAGTTGCAACAATATTCTCAAGTATTCTTCGCACCACAACTAAATATGTATACTGTATTTGTCATTAATGGTTTCTTCTTAGAGCATCCTTTTTGCTGATGAATTGCCAGTCCATCTGTCCATAACTTGAAAGCTTCATACATATTTGGGATCTCTTTGCTATAATGCTGACTTTTTTTTCTCGGGTGGTGAACCATTCTCTAGATTCAATCAAATTTTTCGTTAGTACCTTCTCTGGTATGTAGCATTCAGACATTGCATGTTATGAATAATATGTTGAATCTGACAGTTCTTTTTTTGTTTTTGATATGCGGCATACAGACATATTGCAAGTCTTGCAATGGTAATCGAGTGGTGCTGGGATCAAAGTCTGTCCGACTGGACATTATTCCTGGTAAAAGCTTCTTTTTGATTAGCAGATTATAAATGTTTTTGTTTGTAGCTGGTTATGTGTTTCTTTTAATTACGTTATATGACCTTATCCATTATTATTTCCAAATTATTGATAATATGTGCTTTTGGAGTTTGGAATTGGGGGTTGGTTGTGTCTATATGTAATTCAAGCTAAGAAGGCTACAATTTATATATCTGTAAGGATCTCTCAGCGTATCTCAGGAGAGATGGAAAAGTGGATCTCTTCCATTTGTTTATATTTATTTTTTTCATATCCAGCACCTGTTCTTTAATTGAAAGATAACTTATACAATCATGCATATTCTTGGACTAGAAAAATGTCATAAAATAGTACAATGATGACTTGTACAACAATCAGATAACTTTGGGTTGAAATCTGATAGTCTTTGGCTTGTTAATACAGCAAACTGAAAATTATATGAACCAGTTTTCAAGAAGAAAAAAAAAAAAAAAAAAAACTCATAATATGTACCATTAGAATTGAGTTACCATTCTTATAACTATTTTATTGCTTTATTTAGGTACTCTTTTGGTTATACCATACTCTTAAAGTGGGGGTTTTACAAGTGAGTTTTTATTAATATTTTTAGTACTCCCTTGACTATTTGTGAATGCATTACTTTAACCGTTAATATCTTTAGTTCCATATTAGTGAAGATGTAAGATGTAACAGTTAAATATTAATAAACTACTCATTGAGACAAATCATATAAAACCCAATATGATTATGCTTTGTTTCATATACTGAGAGTAATTTAGAAGATTCTCTTATCTATACTCAAATGGATAGAACAAATAGGATTGGAGGGAGTATTAGTTATGGGGCCTTCGGCTTCTAAAGTTATGTTAATTAGTTATCGGGATGTCATGGTTCATCAATTGCTTATTAGGGCATTTATTTAGTCTGCTTGCGGAGCAATTAGGTTAGTTTTATTTTCCTATATATATTATTAAATGTCAACAATTTTAGATGTTTTATGAAATAAAAATTAGATTGTTGAGCTTTTGCTTGAAGAGAACTTTGTTAAGGTTCAAACTAATTGTTAACTAGGGTTTTAGGATTGCTGCTTCTAAGATCAAACTTAGAATTTGTTGCTTTCTCCGATTATCCTACAATTTTCCACCATTAAATCCATATACAACCCTCCATCCATTCATGTCCGCAGTAAATTGGTATCAAAAGCCTAGGATTGTGAGTTCTCCCTACTTGCACGATCTTAGTTTATGAAAAAGGAAAAAAGAATTGTTAGCTGTGATTTCTTTCAAGAGTCAATATTGGGTTGCCAATTGCATCAACTTGGTTTGGTGAGACTAGTGATGGGGATAAATTTAACTTTGATATTAACTAGTTTGATGAATTAAATTGTAACTGTGAGTTTAAGGGATGTGGTGGAGTAATTGTTCGAGCTTTTAAATTTTATTGATTATGGATTTGTTCCAATTGTGATTTTATCGTTGACAAATTATGCCGGAGTGGTTAAAAACAATGGCTACTTAAAAGCCAAGCGTTTAGTAAGAATATTAAACTAGATGTTGACAAATTTTGGAATCTTTATTTTCTACGGTGAAAAATGAAAGAAATTTATTGTTAATGATGATTTACATCAAGAATCAGATATGTTGATGGGATTGCACCAAGGCTGCATTATTGAGGAGCGTTGGTAAAATGTTTTGTAGTATCATATGAGAGACCTACAAGTTTGTGTGTTCCAGATTTTGTGGCCAAGGAAGAATAATTGACAAAGGTGGAGTCTTTACATACGTTCATTCCAAAGGAGGATTACTTAACTACTCCATCCATGCTATATGATATGGGTACATGCAACATTGGGAAGAAGCTAGTGGTTTGTTATGTTGTGATTATTTGTGTCATTGTTGAAGTCCTATTGGATTCGAGGACGAATCCTTTCAAGAAAGGGCCTTTTCAATATGTACCATATTTTCTTTCTATATGTGACAAAACTAATAAAAAATTACCCATGTAGTTAGACAAGTGGGGCCCACTTCCACTTTAATTTTTCCCACCAAATATGCCCACGCTGCTGCCATTTTGTATTTGCCTATGGGCGTTTTCTCATTAGACCATTGGTGGTATCCTCTTTTTTAATTTTAATGCCGATCATTGGCGTTGCTTTTATAATGAATCTGGAGCTCCCAGATAAAGGCGATTGCACCATGTTGCAAACCTACATGTGACAACCGACTTTACATGGACAGTGGCATCAAGAAGTACTTGCAAATCCTATATATATAATTGCAACTAGCTTATGTTTGTGTTTTCTGTGGTATAAGTGGTATTTCAAAATCAACACAAGAAGTTTATTTATATTTTAAAGTGATATGTCATTATGGCTTTCCCATGTCTCCTTTTGGTGGTGTGAAATTATATGCTGGGTTAGAAGCAGCCAGCTTGAGGCTGGATGATAACCATTCTTTTTATGTCGTGGAAACCAGCTCCTTACCGATAGTGACATTTTGGTGTGTTTACAGGTGTGGATAATAATGAAACAATCAAGGTATCTAGAAGTGGTGGAGCTGATCCTGATGGATACGGGCCAGGTGATCTTTATGTTGTCATTAAGGTATCCTTGCTAATTCTTGTTCCTGGTATCTACTGTTGCCATTGCTAGTTCTGCTGCTGCAATGATCTTACCAAATTGCACCCCAGGTTAGAGAAGACCCAGTTTTCCGAAGAGAAGGCTCTGACATTCATGTTGATGCTGTTTTGAGTATTACCCAGGTAAATGGCTCTTATTTTTATCTGCTTTTTTGTTCATGCTTTTGGTTGAATAGTTTCTTTTGCTTATACAAGAAAAGAATATAGTTCTGTTACTTTGACTCGGATTTGGATGTTGTGTCTGACACGGTGTCAAAGGATCAAACACTCTACTCCAAAATTTTGGCCAACACTTCGATGCACTTAGATACAGCTAACCATATAAAGTGTCTGGACACTTCATATTATTTAAAAATTGTACAATTTAAAAAACAATAAGATGAACATAAGTTCAAGCATTAAAAGAATGATACTTCCTCCAATTGGAATTAGATGCAACACTTCCCTAAAATGGATGTTTTGTTTAGTTGCGACATCACTAATTAGTAAGTTGTTCCTAATAAAATACCAACACTCCCTTTCCATTATTCAAGGGCTTCTTTGTCTAATCTCATACCCCACGTGGGGTCTAAAACCCACTAACTCCCTTTTCCACAATCTCTGTGCCCACACCCATGTTGCAACTGATTCCAAACAGATGAAGTATTATACATGGAAAATAAATAAAACTACTCCATAAAAAGCCACATGGCCTACTTCTGTTTTACCCCACCTTTCAATTAAATGTAGTGAGTATGAGAATTAAATCTAGATCAATTTCCATGCCCCATCATCAATTAAATACAACACTAAAGCTTTCTTCCCTCTTTCGCTTTCTTCGCTCTCATGAAACAGCTGCCATGTCAGCCATGGGCCTATGGCGGATATATCCATTGTAGAAAAGCACCTCTCAGGTTTCAATAAGCCCTATCGTTTTATCTCCTGGAGGTGTCCTCCATTTTATGAATTTTAAATATAGGTTTTTGGTCAAAACTAGGTCTGAAATTACAAAAAAGATAATTGGGTCAACGGTGAATTGGATATCGACACTTGTTTTCCGACACTTTTCTGGACAGTGTTGAGCGTCGTATCGAGTCGGAGAACAAAGAAACTAAATATGAAAGTAGGATTACAGCTGTCCTAATTCAGCAGCATCTTTACAAAATTAGGCTCAATTCGTAACACTTGAATGAGTAATTTACCCCACAAGGATGATAATTAAGTGGTACGATATCAATAAACCTACCCAAGTCTAATTTTTTAGCTTGATGATTGCTTTCAGGTTAAAAGTACTAACTGGGTTATGATCATATGTGAGCTAGGTTCCTTTGTGCTTCTTAGTAGAAGAGGCTAAGAGGGTTATAGGAGGAATTATTTATTCTTTGCAAATAAATAGTTGTTATCAGTGATGGAGCTAGAATTTTTTTGTTAGGGGGGCCAAATCTTATGTATGTACTCATTTCTCATTCTTACTAAAAAACAATTCGATATATACTTTGCTAGTTTGCTATAATATAAAATTTAATAATATAAAATACAATGATTTCCAATCCTAGAACAATGTAAATTAACTGAGTGAACCCAAATGTTTTTATTAAAAGTAAAATATTTAGTTGAATACATTTTGGAAATAGAGAGGCAAATGCCCAAAGACCTGAAACTGGATACTACAAGCGATGAGGGTATTAAAGCAAGATAAACAAAAAGAATTGCAAGGCACAGGATTCGAACCCAAGAAGAGGAAGACAAAATGAACAATGCAACCTCACTAATCTCTACTACAACTTAGCATGACTTATTACTACCTCTAATAAATATTTACAGCCATGGGGGAGGCCATGGCCCACGCCAGCACCCCCCCCCCCGGCTCCGCCACTGGTTGTTTTTTAGCTTTAGTTGATGTATCATTCTTTTTTTAAAATTAGACTAGCATAGTTATCTTGTTTTTTTGTAAGAATTTTCTATAGTAATGCTAGGGGGGTTAGTAGCTTTATATGGGATGTACTTGCTCCGTTCTTTTTGGTTCTACTCATTTTTCTCAATTGTATTTTAGGTTTACCCCTTTTACCAACACTTTGTCTTATTGTGTTTTCCTTTTTCTCTCTTGCTTACTTTATCCCACTTGATGTTACGCCCATTCACCTTTTTCAGTATTTTCTTAAATTGCGGATCTACAAGAATTAGGTAGAATAAATAAAAAAAGGATGGAGTGTTTTTTTTTTTTAGATTACATGACTTAATAAAATTAAGGTTGCAATTTGTTCTTAAAAATAAAATAAAAATTTTAAGGTTGCAATATTTAATTTCATTTTTGGTTAAAACAGGATTGTTAAACATTTCTTCTGACATTAAGAACACCTTTATTTGTTAAAGATATAAAACTTAGAACATTTAAGTGATTGAGTTTTCATCTAGATATCTGTTCTTCACCTTGTTCCACATCAAAACCACTTGTGATCTTTCTTCCATTAACTTGGATCATCTTGGAATCATAACAATAAGTTATTGTATCACACACATCAAATTGCATGACTAGTAGCTCCTGTGAAGATGCGTAAATTCTGCTAACAGGAATTTCCTAAAGAATAGCAATGTAGCATCTTCTTCTCCTTGCGCCATCTGAACCCCACAAAATGCATTTGCAACAAATCCAAAATAGTGAAGGCCTGAAGGGTAAATTCAGAATTTTCCATGAACACCACAGTAAGGTGAATTGTAAAAGCTAAAACATAGTCATTCCTATATCCAGAGCCAGACTATTTTATTTAGAATTATATAGCATAAAGCTGGAAGGATTGTATGTGCCACGACCCACTTTTACATCTTTATGAGCATGAACAGATTGTATGTGTTTTTTTTTTTTTTTTTTTCAACTTATGGTTAGTAATTCCTGACACCAAGCCTTTTAATATGATCAGTGATAAAACTCTCTCCTCATTGTTTGGCTTACCAAAGGTTATTATTAATCTTTGAGAATTGAATCCCTTATGCAGGCAATTTTGGGTGGGACAATCCAGGTTCCAACTCTGACTGGAGATGTTGTTCTTAAGGTTTGTGCAATGTCTTTCTGTACGTAGATATCTTGAAGTTTTTTTGGCAGTGAAGATTCATATTGAACTCAATTTTTTTTTCTTTTCTTTGATAAAGGTTCGTCCTGGGACCCAACCAAGTCAGAAGGTTGTGCTGAAGAAAAAAGGTGAGCGGAAGGCATTATTGAATGCTGTATTTTGCATTTTTGCATGTTTGCCAATTTTATCCCATAAGGTTTCCCCAATTGTATGAATCCCTTTACATAAATTTGTATGGTTTGTGATTCTGATTTGAGGAACATGGATTGTTATTATATCATGTAAGGAAGCTGTTGATATGTTTTGCAAAATATATAATACAAAACTTTATTAGTAGTAATAGTAGTATCCAACTCTGTTGTTTTAAATATGAGTGCATTCTCTCAACTTTAATAGAAGGGTCATCTTTAACTTACTATTTAGAAATAGACAAGTTTGTTGCTCCATCTCTTTTCTAGGCAATATCTTTCATGCTCAAATTTGTACTCATAACATTCTAGCTATATCTTATCCCCAAACCAATCAAGCAACTTATTTAACCTCTAGTTTTCAGGAATCTGGTCATCAGTACGGTAGGAGATGTTTTCTAGGATATAGTTAACATTTCCCGTCCACTGGGTTTACAGAGCCCTGTGTGGCATCATGCATGCTGAAGTTTTGTAACCTGAAATCTTGTTACGTTATGTGATTCTTGCAGGAATTAAAGCAAGGGGCTCTGCCTCATTTGGGGATCAGTTTGTGCACTTCAATGTCAGCATCCCAACGTAAGTTTGCTTAGTTTTCAAGTGCCAATGATTTTTGTAGGGATTTTACATGTGTTTTAGGGATTCTTCAACAATCATTATTTCCTATCTAATGTGAGGGTGCTATGTGGGTGATGAATAATTGGCAGGAGCTTGACCCCAAGACAGCGGGAACTAATAGAAGAATTTTCCAAAGAAGAGCAAGGAGAATGTAACAAACGTGCTGCAGCTGGGGCCTCTACATAATTTGGGTTTCCATAAACAAAGTAGCAAAATCTGAATTGCATGATCTCTCATGCAGCTAAAGAAGAAAATTCGATCTGTTACTCCTGGATTTTAAATAATTTACGTTTTTTTTTTTCTTGTTGAAGGGGTTGGAATTGTTAGCAAGGTAGTTCTTTTTTGGGAGAGTGGTAGGGGAGGGGGTGGCCGAATTTGAGTTATAATGATTAGCTTAACCTGTTAGTGAGCTGAAAATTTTTGTAGGACGTAAATACTTGATTGATTTGACGCTGTTATGTGCAAACAAGAAATGGGCTGCATTGTCTGGCTTGTACTGTATATATTAAGTCTTGATGAAATACAAATATACAATGTCCCTTGTGGAGTTTTTTTTTTTTCCTTTGGCTTATGATATGTTGATAACTCATTTTTTCTGCGAATATTGATAAAACTAAAGCTTGACTAACAGTCTAACAATGTCTTTGCGAATTAAACATTTAGGAATGACATTGCATAGTGATTTGTGATTCAATATTGGCTTTCCAATTTTATCAGTAGAGCATATTGCACATATCCAATCTTTATCTCTTTATCCGTACTAACTTGGATTGAGTTGATTTGTGAAGACTGAAGAGGTTCTAGGTCGATAGGGCCTTCAAACTCAATCAACTCAATCCAAGTTAGTACAGATAAATTCTCAACCCTTTTTCAAACTCTTTTTTTCCAAACCCTATATCTACAAAAATTCAAGTTAGTACATGTCAACAATCAACTCAATCCTAGTTAGTACATGCACATATCAACTCAACCCTTTTTTCAAGTTAGTACATGTCAACAATCAACTCATGTACTAACTTGGATTGAGTTGATTGAGTTAATTAAGTTACAGTATTATATGGCTAATTTAGATAATTTAAAAAGTTTTTGGCCACCAAAGATAATTAGCCAAACTTGCTGGCTACCAATGAGAATTTCCCTTTATTTAAAAAAAAATAAAATTGATGATTATTATTGCTGCTTTTGTTGATCACTACTAGAAAACAGGGGTTTTACGACGGAATTTTCCGACGAATTTAAATTTCTTGGAAAATTCAAAAATTCCAACGGAAATTCGGGTCCGTCGGGGTGTTTAATAGTCAAAAGGTAGATAAAATCTTTTTTTTTTGAATAGTATGAAGGACCTGTTTAACAAGTGTTGAAATCTTTTTTTTTTTTTTTTTTTTCATTTTTATTTTTTATGCGGTGTTAAAATAAAATTAAAGTTTTCTTTTAATAGTGTTAAAAAAAACAAATTTGGTCTTTTTTATAGTGTAAGAAGTCAAACTTTCCATTTGTCAATGATTTATAATGTTACAGTGGTACTTTTAAATGACCAAAAATAATAAAAAACACAAAAATTGAAACAAATTTATGAGTATAATAGAGTAATATAATTAAATTATGCTTTAACCTTGGCAAGGTTTGTTGTTTTTGATGTTTAAGCAGAAATTATAAAGTAAGTAAAGCAAAATTAAGACAATAAAATGCTTGTGCTGAATTGCTTTTCCTTGTTGAACCAAATGCATTACATCGATTTTTATGATGTCTAATACTTAAACTTTTGATCTTGTTACATAAAGGGTAAAATTTTTAGATGAAAATGGTTAATATCTAGTTTTTACCTTTTCTAGCTTAAAGCTCATATGCCATACCAACTTTAAGCAATTGCTTACGAGGAATGTCGAACATCTCATCACTTTGTCTCAAATTCTTCCTTAAGAAATTGAATGCTAAATCAATGACAATCCTCTTTACAACACTAGACCCTTTACTTGCCATCACTTCGCTTTCACCCATCATGTGTACAACACCAGAAAGTCGTGCTCGGTCAATTACCTCGATTTCATTTCCTAACGCGTCCTCCTTAGCCCTTAACGTGTATTCTTCATTCTCATCATCGTCCCCATGGAAGATGGTATCCTCTTCGTCACTCTGAGGATTCTTGATTTGAGTTTGAGCATCGTTCCCATGAACCCAAAAGTCGTCCCTAATAAACTCTTTTAGCTTCTCTATTAGCATCATCTCAAAAGGTTCCTCCTCATTGCGAGTTTCAGCATATCCATACCTTACCACACAACGGAATACATTGAGCTCCCTAGGGTGGACTCTACGAAAGAGAAATCGTTCCTCTGGAGGGATTTTGCTTATAGGCAATGACTTTACAGAAGCAAAAATTAGCACTGAATGCAAAGCAGGGATGTTCTCCACATAATGCTTGAAAATAGGAGGTATTCCATGAACAAGTTCCGAGTAGAAGATTGCTAGCCCTGGAATACGACATAAGTTGCTTCGACTAACAATCTCCCTTAAAGTATCAGGGGAGACCTTATTCACCATCTCGTAGTAGTACCTCTTCCGATACACATAGTTCCAAATGAACATTATAGTCAGTAGAATGACGGCAAATGCTATTGGAAAGTATCCGCCATGTGGGAATTTGTATAGTACTGCGCTCAAGTAAACGAACTCTACGGACATAATGCAACAAACATACATTATCACCAATAATATGTGCTTCTTCCAAATCACAAGCATTACAAGAACTATGAAACTCGAAGTGATTGTCTCAGCAAACACCACTGCAATGCCTGAAATATGAATGTGAATTATCAGTTAAAGCAAATTTACAATCAATCTAGACAACTAAAAGACGTGTTTAGAGCATGGATTTTGGTATCGTACCATAAGCATGACCAATCTTTTCGGTTGTTCTGAAAGCAATCGTTACAAGTACACTAGCCAACATGAGGATATAGTTAATTTCTGGGATATATACTTGACCTTCGAGTTTTGCTGATGTATGAACGATTTTGACACGGGGGAAGCATCCTAACGCAAGGGACTGTTGAATGATAGAAAATGTCCCGGATATCATGGCTTGGCTAGCTATGATCGCTGCTAGAACAGCTACAGCAAACATGGGCCAATATAATGGACCTGAACAAGAAAAAAAAAAGAAAATCAAACAATCAAATTTCTTGTTACACTTTTTATATTAGCTACACTAAAGTACTTGATGTACATAATAAAATAGCAGAGGAATTGCAAAGCAATTGATTATTACCTGGTATCGCGTTATAAAATGCATTACCAACTTTATCCGGATGCAATCGAAGGAAAGATGCTTGCCCCGAGTATGTTAACATAAGGGAAGGGTATACAACAGATGACATACTTAATTGGATCGACCGAACAGAAAAATGTCCAACATCAGCAAATAATGCTTCAGTCCCTGCAGATGGGCAACTTTTGTTTCTTACGTGTATGTACGATAAGAAAAATGCTTCCCAACTAACAATAACATAAATTCAAATAAAACTAAGATGAGGGTTGTGACAAATTAAACCTGTGACACAAAGGACTACACCGCCGAGAGAAACCCAAGCATCTTTGCCATTCCTTGCGAAATATTGAATGATGTACCATGGATTAACAGCTTTAATAACCGTAGGATCATACTTAATGAAATTGAAAACACCAATTCCAGCATTCATTATAAACCAAATACTGACTATAGGAGCAAAACTATATCCTACTTTATCCGTTCCAAATCTTTGAGCAGAGAAAAGAATAATCAAAATGCCAACAGATATCCAGATCACCCTTCCTATGAAAGAAATTCAGAAGAAAGAGTTAGTATCATACTTATACAAGTATATATTAAACTTATAATTATATTGCTAAGAAACATTAGCTTAGCTTGTGACTTAAATCAATCGTAACTTCAAAAAGTGCTAATTGTAAAGTTGTTAAATAAGTTTTGTTATTACCTTCTGTGAAAGCAGGTGAAGCTTCTTTTAACCCTCCAACCGCAGATAATACTAGATATCAAATGTACGTAGAACATGTTAGTTAAAACTCTCTTGACATACTTTCCTCTGTTATTTTATACTTCAACACTTCTCTTTTCACGCTTGCTTATACATTATTTCAATCATTAATATCTTTAATTGTGAATATGTAAAAATTATAAACATTAGATATTGTAATAGTATAAATTGAGATGAATCTAACAAGATTCCACATGACTATACTTTTGTCTAACCATAAATCGTTAAAGCTAGTCAAAGTAGAGTACATGAACAGTGTAAAAGTCAAATTATTGTAGCTATAAAAAAAAACGAAGGAAGTACATTACATGATAAAGGGGTCAGATCAATATATTAAATTGTCCAGAAAATAATAGTCATTCATTTTTCACCTCTTAGTCCTAGTCTCTTACTTCGCCTTATATGCTAATACGGAGTAATTACTAGTATTGTAAGTATACAGATCATTAAAGAACATAGGGCGTAGTACGTATTTTTCATGTTAACCTTTTATTGCGATTAATATTTATTATTTGATAATGCTTACTTAATATTATTCAAATAAGTACTTTATACTATAATGTAATTTAGAAGGAAAAATAAGATGGATACCTGATATAGAGGGAGTGAGAACACCATCTCCTATGACCAAGGAAGTTGAGAGCATTGTCACAAGCAAAAGAATGTATTTGGAAATTATGCTGTTTTCTAAGAAGGTTTTGAGCTTCAATGGTAATCCTAATTGATTGCTGGGCAACTGAAGCTGATAGTTTGATACATCCTGATCTTCTGCTTGTTGACTAGGGAGTAAACCCACCTTTGCATTTCGACATAGAAGGGAATATAACGCAAATGTTCCACCTATTTCCGTGTCACGACTTTGATCAGTAATATATATTTTTATCGATATGTTAATATTACAAAATTTTGGCATTTGGAATATATTTGGACAAATTCAAAAACAATTTATGCCCTATGTGTATGTAAATATGTATTGACATAATCCATAACTTTTTTTTTTTATCTAGCTGAAACATGATAAGAATTCATAACATTTTGTTAATGTGAGATTAAAGATATTTACGATTAAATATTTACACCGTTAAACATAAATGGGACTAATATTATTTAACGGAGGGAGTACAATAAATCTAATATGGACTAGTTTTTTATTCAAAGGACAACAAGGCACTAAAGAGTTAGGCTAAAACATACAAATAAGCGACAATATTGACTTTGTAATTATAACATGTGCTTAATAGTCATGCCACTTTGAGAATATGCAAGTGATCACGTAAGGAATATTCTTAAATTTAGTTAGCGTGACGTCAACATCCAAGCGCAAGGGATACACCTAACGACTACATATGGGAAATGATTTTGGCACACCTTTATGTGAGAGCACAATTTTCTATGCTCTTCACATAGGGGTGTACCAAAATCAATTAAAGGTGTGCTAAAATCAATTTTCCTACATACGGATTACAAGTAAATAATATAAATAGTCAATATTCTTCAAAACTTTTTTTTATTTTTTTATTTTTTTTTATTTTTGAGGAATATTCTTCAAAAGACTACGGTACGTGATTTCTTAAATAAGTGCTCATAATTGGTATGCATGCAACAATTGTAGTATTTTGTTTCTTTATGTAATAATGTATTGCCTTTACTCATCATCCTGGAAAAATTAAAATACCTCCATTTTACATTAATTGTAATAAAGATATTTTTTTATTAATAATACCCCTTTGTTGTAATTAATATGAAAAGGAGGTAGAATTTTATTTTTGAGTTCAATGAATATATAAATTGAATTTAACAATAACATGAGATAAGTCAGGCAGTTGATTAGCTCACAAATATAGTGTCACGTCTCAAATTTGAAAATAATTTCAAGTACGGTATATTTGGTAAAATACTGATCACAAGGGATACAAAGTCAATATTTTTGGCTATACTACTATCCGACTATTAATGTGTATTAAATTATACTTGTAAAATTTTATTAGTACATAATAATTTCTCCTCCCTTTTTTATAAAAATAACTTTTTGAATCTTAAGCTAACAAATTATATCAATTTTAATGGTCAATACTGCTAAAAAAATTAGATAGAACAATAGAGAACAGAATATAAAATTTGAAATTTAAGGCCCAAATAATAAATAAAATGATGACTTACCCTTTCCATTGTCATTGGCCCTCAAGACAATGAAGACATACTTGATCAAGGGTAGCAAAGTAATTGTATAGTAAATGAGTGAAAGAACTCCCAATATATCATCTCTATTTTTAATTCCATCCGAGAAAGCGCTTGCATACACATATAGTGGCGAAGTACCGATGTCTCCATAAATCACACCTATACTTTGGAAAGCCAACGACAATACCACTGCCCAACTTACATCCTATTCAACCAAAAAAAAAAATATCAAATTAATTTATTGGAGTTAGCTAATTATGGAAAACAAGATGTGAAAATAAATGTCATGCTATATTAATAATGTAACGACAAGTCAAATATTATTTTTTTCATTATTAAAATTTTCAGCTTGTTATATTACTTGCACCGTTAATAGATGCATATAGTTATGTAAGTACGGAGTATTTATTAGAATTATCTTAATATTATTTTGAAAAAAAGGAGTATTTTACATTGCGTTGATTTGCTTAGGAGAATATAGAAAAAGTAATAGAGAATTGTTATAGTTCTCATTTGGCTATGACCGCTATATAACCAATTCGAGTTGGAATAGAGATAGAGTTAAAACTCAACTCTCTTACTTCACTGAAATACATACCTAAGGGCATGCACAAATCTGGTAAGTGGTTTGGATGACACATACCTCACTATTTTTTACAAAATGTTATATATTTACAACAAACGACAGAAAATAAATTGAGCCATTGCATTAGATTGACAATTAATTAGTCTTCCGTAAGTATAGTAAGGAGAAAATGAATGTATTTTACCAGTAATGAAAAAGGAATAGTATATATTCCAAATCAACTCCACAAAAATTACAGTCAGTTTTTTTTTTTTTTTTTTTTTTTTTTTTTTTTTTTTTTTTTTTTTTTTTTTTGTTTGAGTTGTTATTCAATTAGGAACTAGGATTATGAAAAAAAGAGTGAGAGATATGGGTACGAAGAATTGATAGGTGGGACTTCTTAATATAATTTTTGTCTCTTGTTTGATAAGTGATGAAAACAAAACATATTTTAGTATTAACGAGGATCAATCACAGAAACAAAAAACAAGAATTAAATAATAAAACATAACACAATCACACCTCGCAAGAAGTGATGAGAATATAAGTTATGAAATGGTTTAGCTTTTAATTTTATAGTTATATTATTAGCATAATTAATCACATCTAATATTTGTTATTCAGTCTTCCTAAGCGTTATATTGTTGTAATTAAAAGAAGTGTTGTCAAAAAAAATAAAAATAAAAGAAGTTTTAAAAAAGGGAAACAACCTTTTCCAATTTTCTTGCCACGATGATAATATTGCAAGCTAAACTAATTAACAACGTGAAAATCTAAACTTGAAAGTTGAATGAAATTCATAAAAATAATCTTGTCCTAAAATGTACACTAACATGCATAGAAATTAGAATAATGAACGATAATTACCTTGGAGTCATGACCATGGTGGCCATTAACATTAGCGGATTCGAGATCGAGGGAATCATAACGATGTAGTTTCGTCTTTCCTTTTATCTGAGGATAAGCAATTTCTTGCTCATCGTTGTTCATGTTATTATCATCATTTGACATTTTTAACAAATGAAATATCAATGAGAAAATTAATATGAAGAGAAAATAATGAGTTTGATGTTTTTTTGCACTTACTTTGGAATGGCAAAGTTACAGGAAATAGGGGGGGGGGGGGGTTTAAAGGGTTAATTCCACGTACATAGGGCCTACACTCATGAGATCCATGGTATATTGTATAGAATCTGAAAGTCTTAACACGAGAAAGAACCTAATTTTGGCAGTATTCGGGAAGGGTGTTAACTGTTTAAATTAAGCAAAACTTTGGGTTTATTTTTATTATGTGGGTGTAATGTACATTTAAGACTATTTTTTAAACGCCTTGTTTTAAGTACGGAGTATGGATTTTTATTTTTTTGTTATTTTTTGTTCTACCCACTTGCATTTAGTATACCAGCAAAGCTTGGTGAAGTTGGTGGAGAACTCACTCTCTAACTTTAAGGTCTTGAGTTTAAGCCCTATTAACTACAAAAAGTTTGGGAGTAGAGGGATTCCCTTACCTCCCTCCTTTATTTTCAAGCGTTAACTTGCGGAGCTGGGCTGATTAAACCTGTAAAATATGCCGGTTTAGTAGGGTCCTTCATTTTACCTTAAAAAAAAAAAATACTCCCTCCGTTCCATAATACTTGACACAGTTACCATTTTTGTACGTTCTCAAATACTTGACACATTACTAATATGGAATGGGATCAATAATTAAAAAAACAATTTCTATACTGTTTTTGGGACCACAAACCCTAAGACCCATTTAAATACCACATTGTCTCTTTCCTCACTACCCCACCTCCCCCACTTTTTGTTTTCTTACAATACAAAAATACAAAAGAGAATCCTTTATATAATAAACAAATGTTTTAAATGAACCCACTTGTAATTTTCTTAAACTACGTGTCCACTCCAACGTCCCAAGTATTATGGGATGGAAGGAGTAATAAATTTGCATTTAGTACGATATTAGAGTATAAAAATGTTTCTGTTATTGGGAAATTCTCATTGTTACACATCTAGAATTGGCTTTTCCCATCGGTATACTATTAACTTTCTGCCGTCTCACTGGTACACTTGACCTCTACTTTATGTTTTTTCTGACTGGTACACCTCTACATTATTTTTTAGCTAAATTTAAGCTCAATTTGGACCCATTAAGTTAACGAATTAAGGAAAAAGCCTAAATTAACCCTTTTTAAAATATTCAATGTCTTAATTTGCATTCTAAGAACTGTTCGGTTAAGGTTTTTGGGGGTCATATTAACCCTTAAGGGTTCAATTGAGCTCAAGCACTGTTAAAAAAAACGTGAATGTCTCGTTTTGTGTGTGTCAAGAAATATCTCAGTTTCCGTGTCTTTTTTTTTTCCCGGGTACTAAGAACTGTTTGGTTAAGGTTTTGAGAGTTATTTTAGCCCTTAATGAGTCCAAATTGAACTCGAATTTAGCAAAAAATAACATAGAGGGGTACCAATGGGAAGAAACATAAAGAGGAGGTGTACCACTGGGAAAACAAAAAGTTAATAATGTACTAATTGGAAAAGCCAATTCTAGAGGTGTACCAATGAGAATTTCCCTTTTTTGTTGTACCCACTAGCATTTAGTATGAAACTCATGCATTTCTAAACTAATACCAAATAAGGATAGATATTTAATGCTTATTGTAACCATAAGGGCTACGTATAGTATTACCTGATAAATCACATTTATATAAGATTTATAAGCATATTTATTCTAGTTTTATAGTTGCTTTTTAGGTCTTTTAGTCGTTTTTTATGCCGCAAATGCATAAGTAGTCCATTTTGTGCTCTATTAAACTTTTTTTTTAGTGTTTTCTTAATGTTTTAGGTAGTTTTCATAATTATTTGGACGCTTTCGGAGTAGTTTTGGAATAATCAAACAATGAAAAGATGAAACATCGATAAAATGAGGTCACTCAATGAAAGATATGTGTTTTTGGAGGCTTAGGTCGAGATTTATAAGCATACGGATTGAAAATAGCATCCACAAGAGTCGCAATGCACCATTCGTAGATGAATTTGAGTTAGAAACGAAGAAAACGATGATAATTTGCAAAGTGTCAAAACAGACCTTTGATCACTCTTTTGATCGTAAATTGAGTTCTACAGATCCGATTGAAGCGTTTTGAATTGCGTTGGAAATTAGACTTGAAGGGATTTCCAACAATAGATCACACGCCCCTATACGCTTCCCAGAACTCAAGATATAGCCCCTAAAAGACGATCTAGCGAACCAGCGGATGACGAGTGCCCGCAGCTCGGCACTCCCAGGCCCCGAGCAGCTTCTGTTTGGCCCAATGGATACCCAGCGGCTGCTGGTTTCCGCGCCCAGCAGCAGCAGGTCATCTCTGAGCCTCGTTTCCCCATCGTCACGACAATCCTTGATCGACTACGACTCCTTTAATTGTCCAATCATCGAACAACATTTGTTATTTTAATTTTCTTATCTTTTTTTATTTAATTGTCTTTAGATTGGTTTTAGGATAATATAAATATTTAAGGGATATTATTTTTCCCTTATACCTTTTATTATTTTACATTCATTGTAAATTTTCCTGAGTCCTAGTTTTTCATGGACAACTCTATGGATTCCTCCATAGATTTGTCCTTGACTTTGTTACTTTAATTTATAGAGGTAATTTTATTTCTTTATGTTAATTATGCTTTCTTTATTAGATTTAGGTTTAATTATTTATTTCATGCTAGAGTAGTTTATTTCTAGGTTTGGGGCATCCATGTTTATATAATGAATCTTTATTGATATTATTGATATTTTATGATTTCTCTAATTGATAGTGTTTGTTGTTAATCTTGCAACCTAATCAATTGTTTGATTAATTATTGTTAATAAGAGTTTGAATAGGAAGATCTTACTTTTAGAGCTTACCTACAGTTAGCAATTTTGATTATGTTAGCGAGTGTATTGCATATGTTAAATCGAGAGCGTTAAGACCCGACCATAGGCTTAGCAATTGCTCTAGATACTTGATTGATTGAATTGTTAATGATATTTTGATAGATTTAGAGCTATAAACATGGTGAACCATAACCCTAGACCTTTTTATTATTTTTATTTTTATTATAGTTTAGACTACCTTTTAATCCCAACTCGTGACATAATTTAGTTTCTTCATACCTTGAAAGCTAGATAGAATACCATCTTCATGTGGATTCGACCTTACTTACCCTACTACATTGTTAGTTGGTTTTATTAGGATTTTATTTTTGACAGGTGTACAACAACCTATCATTACCCTTTCTTTAATTATATACATGCTAAGCTTATGTTATTAAAATTTAATATTTGGATACCACCACTTTGCATTGATTCACACGAACAAAAGAATATAGATATTGGGTAGTTTTTTACAACTTTTTTTTATTAGGTTGTAAGAGCACAATAAAAAAAAAAATAAAAAATTAAATGAGAAATAAAAGTACATATCTTATATTCTTATGATAAGCCTTCTGTTTAAAAGAGAATGCATGTCCCAGCTAACAATCATCTTTTCCTAACTTTTTTAAAACTTATGGATGTAATTTGTTCAAATTGAATATAAAATGTACTCGTATTATTAAAAATTTTAAGGGAAATTCTCAATGGTGCTTATTAGTTTTTTAATATTTTCTTTGGTGAACAGTAAAAATTTCAATTATCTTTGATACTCGTGTATTTTTAGTATATATTAGCAATAGCATTAATGATAAATTTTAGTTAAAATCATTAACTAAGGTTAATTTTAGGGAAATTATCAATAATACCCCCAGGTTTTGACTTCTATCAATGATACACATCATTAAACTTTCATTATCACCGGTACACCTAAAGTTTTCCCTAAATACCTACCGTGACCTTGACCGTTAACTAAACGTTAATGAAGCTCTGTTCAGCGTTTTAAAGGTTAATTTCCCTCATTTAATTTCCCTCCAAATTTCCCTTCCATTTTTCCCTCCTTTTTTGTGAAATTTCCCCTACTTATACACCTTCCCTTCCTGTTTGCACTCCCCCTTTCCATTCACGCTCTTCTTTTCTTTTTGCTTTCATTTTTTTTTCTCAGGAAAATCAATGGCTTCATCTGGCAAGGCTTCATCTTCAAGCAATAGAAATGGAAGAGGTGATTGGTTTAAAGTCATGAATTGCAACTGCCAACCTCCAAGACCTGCAGACATTAGGTTTTCTAACTCTACAGCTAATCCTGGAAGGCTATATTATAAATGCAGGTTATGTGAATTCTTCATGTGGATGACTGAAGATCAAATTGTAAGGGACATAGGAGAGAGGCAAGGTTCCATGGCTGAAGCAGCGTCTGTACAAGCATTAAGGGCAGAATTTACAGAGTTTATGCACACGACGGATGAATTTGCTGATTTTGTGTATTTGGTTGTGAAATTGGCTGTGGTGATGTATTTGGTGTTGTTGATTGTTATTTTGAAATAGTTGCCTTTAAGTTGTTGGTTTAAAATAGATGAACTAAGTTGTAATTGGTGTTTTACTTTGAAATAAATGAAAGTGGTGTATTTTGGTATAATCTTGCAAGTTCTTAACTTAATTGTACTTTTTTAAGAGCAAAAATAATAGCGATTAAGTACTGAAACTTATTTCATACAAAAACTCATATATATCAATCTAACAATTAAGTAATGTTGCATTGCCATACAAAAATTCATAGCAAGTACTGCTGCCAATTTAGTACTAAGTTCAACAATGAAATAAAACAAGTTCAACAGTACTTAAAGCTTATAAAACCTGTTCAAAAACCTACATAAGTTTGTTAAAAGTAAATCAAAACCTACAGAACTACTCATGCAGCTATGATATCAGATGCCAAGGTTGAGATTGTGACAAGTCTTGTGGTTGGCTTGCCAATTGTGATGATGAGAGCTCTGTTGCAGATGTTGCAGCTTTGGACTGCGCTCTAGTTTGCCTTGCAGCATTTGATTGATCCCTCACTCTTGGGTTTTTAGCAACCATGGCCTGAACTGACTTAAGTTCCTTTCCAGTCAAACCCCCTTTGCAAGTTCTAGCATTGTGCCCTAAATTCCCACAGTTGCTGCATTTAATTGTTCTAGACCTCTTCCTTGGTTGGTCTTCACCCTCTTCTCTCTTCCTATTTCTACTTGGCCTACCAACACCACTCTTCATCTTTGGGGGATGAAGGGGAGGGGGGTGGTTAGCATCAACAGGTGGCCACTGACTTGAATCAGGAACAGGGTTTATAACATAGCTATAAACTTGCTTGTAGGTTCTTGCAGTATACTAGGAGCTTACATAATTGTGAGGATCAACCTTAGCATGGAGCATTGCCCTCACTGCATGTCTGCAGGGGATACCAGAGAGTTGCCAAGATCCACATGAGCAAATTTTGGTGTTGAGACTTAGAGGAAACTAGGACTTCCCCTCATGTATCTCATACTCTCCTGGACTTGACTGAAAAGCTCTGCAGGTGGAGGTTGCTTTGCTGATTTCCCAGACCAGCTTTGCAATTTTAGGGCATAAATCATTATCCTCCCAACTTTGTTCTCTCTCAATGCTTCAAGCAATCCTGACCATACAGACTCTTCTAATACCTGCAAATTATGCTAATTACTATTATTAGAACACAAAATCAATTGATCTTTTATGAGAAGTAATAATGAGCCAAATGTAGAAGTATTACCTTCAAGCAGGGTTAAGACAGGTCTGCACCTGTCAACACCTAGTGTGGAGTTAAAAATCTCAACAAAATTAGAGGTGTTTGAGTCATTGCACACATTTGGATCGAACTTATGTTTGCTCCATTTTGACTGATCTCCTAAATCAACAAACTAAGTCATAACATCATCTCCTCCTTCCTTTTGCAACTTTTCCATTGCTTTTCTGAAGGTGAACTGATTTGTTGCATTGCATGCCCTCCAGAACAAAGTATACATCAAAGGACCTGAGAATTCTTTTTTGAAATTCCTGCTCAAATGTCTACAGCAATACCTCCTTTAATTTTTGCATTAGGCCATACTTGTGTCAGAGCAAGATCAACTCCCTGTTGGTGCAAGCCACAAAATACTCTAGGTTTAGTACTAAAAAGTTATGTACAGAAAAGCTAAATTCAACTGGTAAGAAATGTATACCTTTTGTCTGTCAGATATAATTGTCCAATGTTGTCTGCTTGACTGCTTGACTATGTTGTGAAGATGCCAGAAGAAATATCCCCAACTTTCTTTGTCTTCAGCTCTCACTATGGCATATGCTATTGGATAAATCTCATTATTGCCATCTAATGCAACTGCAGACAGTAGTATACCACCATAGTTGCCCTTCAAATGTGCCCCATCAACCCCAATCAAAGGCCTGCAACCTCCTAGAAAACCCTTCCATTGTCCAGCAAAACTTATGAAAATACTTGAGAACAGATTGACCCTAGGAATGCTTTCACTCAGTTCCCAAGCTACAAATGCCTTTGACTCAGGATTAGTGAAGCATATCATGTCAGCATACCTTGGCATAAGAGAGTAAGGCTCATCATGACCACCAAACAGTTTTTCAATCACATACCTCTTCAGCCTGTACAATGAAGCTTGTTTCATATATATTCCAAACCTATGAAACAGGAGTTCATTCAATGCTTTGCCTGGAATTTCAAGATCAGCCCTAGTATCTTCCATCACCTTAGGAGCAGCCCACTTCACAGTACAGATAGGGTTGTAGGTTTCCAAACCCCTACAGTTATGAACATCTGGCCATATTTTCTTTATTTCCCATGTCTTACCATCAGCTAACCTACTAGCATGTAATCTCCACTCACAACACTGTGCATAACATGTCACAGGTATCTCTTATTGTCTGCAGCAATAACTTGTAAAGCAAAACCTTCCTGCACTGCATAATCTTTCAAAATTTCCCTTAAATGAGCCTTGTCTATGAAAATCATCCAGGGTCTAAGTACAATCTTCCCAAATTTCACCTCTTCATACATTTCACCATGCCCATACAACCATCACCACTAGAGTCACTAACAAAATTGACTCTCCTTCTAGCATTTGGTTCACTGCTTTTCTCAACCTCATTTGGCTTAGCACTGACTCTAACCTTCTAAATGCCCTTCCTAATTTATGTACTCTTAAGAATTTTTCTAGAAAAAAAGCAAGGGGTTAGTGGTTGGATTTGGACCTCTAGTGTTTGGACTAGATGAAAAAATGCCAGTAGGTTTCTTGGTAGTAGTTTGTGCTAGTGAAAACCTAGGGCTTCTTCTAACAGCTAGTGTCTTAAAAACAATGTGTGGTGACATGGGAGATGGGGGTAACTTCTCACCACCAGAACATATGGCTTTTGCCTTACCCTTGCCCTTTTCTGTACCACCAGAAGAACCAGCTACTTTCTTGCCCTTACCCTTAACCTTCTCCATGTACTTCTCAAACTCCTTCCTACCCTTAGTGTAATCTTTTGCAGACTGGTTAGCACTATTCAATTCAAACTCCTCATGTAAATCAGTGAAGGTAGCATCTGGGTCATAATTTAAAATCCTACTGTCAAGCTCTTCTAATGAGGGGTTAACAGGAGATTCAAGAATTGTTGCTTGAGGAGTTGATTGGTATGTCAGTCTCAATCTCCTCCTAGGTTGTAGCTTGCTCCTTCCATAATTAGAAGGGTGTGCAAGTGGAGTAACAGGGTTTGCATCATCAGCAGAAGGGTTTGAAGCTTGGTCAAAAGGATTGGCAGCTTGGACATTAAGAGGTGGTACATTTTCAGGTGGTGGTTGATTAAGAGGAGGTGGTTCATGTAAAGCTTGGTTGGCTTGTTCAGCAGCTATTTTTCCCCCCTAAACTCAGACACTAAATCATTCATGAAAGTTGAATTTTCAGCAGTCCCAACCAAAATCTCATAAATATCAGCATCAGGGAAGGTCCTAAACATCCTAATTATCCCACCATCATCATCTATAGGCCAGTGTTTGCCTTTATAAGCATAAGCAAAAATAGGGTTCAATAAAACTATTCCCTTTTCTTGTAACCTATCTTCAAATTCTATCATCAAATCCATGAGGTTGCAAGTATCAGGATCAACTTCAATGTCAACATTATGCACCTTATACTTAAATCTCAACACAACCTTGTCACTCATTCTGCAAAATCAGATTAAACTAATTTAAACCTAGGCTCAACATGCAAACACAAAAACACGCAAACATGATCATATGGAATTATATATCTAAAAAAATCCAAAATTTAGCACGCAAACATGATCATATGGAAATCGAGAATGATTCAGAGAAAAATCCAACACCAATTACAATTATTACCATAACCAACAAATTACACAATTATACATACATTAACTTAAACTTAACAATTTAAACAAAAAAAATCCAAAATTCCAGAGAGAAATAAGCACTAACCTTTTAAAATCCACAAAGTATCGCTAAATCTCCAAGGATTTGCTTCACTTCAGCGTCAATTAGGGTCTTACAGAAGAAGAAGAACAGGGGAGAGAGTAAAGAAGATGAACGATCAAATTTTTTGTATTTAATGTTGTTGGTTGTGCTTTGAGGGAGGGTTAATGCGTGGGGGGGCATTTTAGTCAAGCCAAGTCAGACCAACACAGCTTCATTAACGTTTAGTTCACGATCAAGGTCATAGTAGGTATTTAGGGAAAAGTTTAGGTGTACCGGTGATAATGAAAGTTTAATGATGTGTATAATTGATAGAAGTCAAAACCTGGGGGGTATCATTGATAATTTCCCTTAATTTTATAATTATTTTTTAATAATAAATAATTTTATAAATAATTAAAAAGAAAAATCACCTCATCCCCACCAGCCCAGCCCACCCCTCCCAGGCGCTGCGTTGAACCCACCATCCCCCTGCCGCATCTCCCTTCCCCCAGAACCACCCAACCCTTTCCCCGAAACCCCAACCGGAGCTCCCACTTCTTCACTTTCTCTAGCCAAAACAGTAGCCCCGTAACTTCCACCGCAAGCAGCCACCTTCACAACTTCTCCCCTGCTACACAACCATCAACACCACCGCTGCCCCTGCACTTCCCTCGGCCACCGCACCAACCCAACAACAACATAGCAGCGATTTACAGCCTACCGATAACATTGCTGCCACAACCCACCATCTATTCACCCTTCACCAATTCGCCAAACCATCATCTCAACCCCTGCGCACGGCGTTGGTTTCTCCCAGCCTTTGCTGGAAAAAACTGGTAATGAAAATGGTGAAGAAATTGAGAGGACGTCGTTTTTGATGTTGCAGACCACAAATTGAAGGTGAGAAAGGAAATTTCATTGAAGGTAATGGGGGTTTGGTGGGACTTTCGTGTAGTAGTGGAGCCGAGGTCGAAATTCGATGAAGGTTGGACAAAACGGGTGGTGGTTGGATAGCGTGGAGCCAGCACCGAGGCAGGGAGGTGGTCGTGGAGGGGCAGAGGGTGGCTGGTAGGTGGTTGGGTTTTTTTTTTTTTATTATTTTATTTGTTTTCAAAAAATAATTTAATTATTAAAAAAATAGAAAAACCTAACCCTAGTTAAAAAATTTAATTAAAATTATATCATAATGTTATAATTAATTTATTTTATGATTACCAAAGATAATTAGATTTTTTACTGTTTCCATTGAATGAAAAAAATAAAAAAAAATAAAAAATAAAATAAAAAAAGAACTTAAGAGCATCATTGAGAATTTCCCAAATTTTAATTGTGGTTTAATACGGAGTACAAATTTTTAGGGTGGTAAAAAAAACAAAACAATTTGGATTTTTGTAAGGCGAAATATATATATATATATATATACCTTGGTACTATTACAAAAAAAAAGTTGACAGTGTACCAAGTAACAATGGATTATCTATCCAGCCAATGAGTAAAAATAGACCTAGTAAACCTGACTCATTATCTATCCCTCGACTTTGAATATCCGACTTGTGTTTCAAACTCTACCTGAAGTCATCTATGACTCATACACAACCCAACCTGATAAATTATAATCAATGTCGTTTCAAATAATTGACAGTCTTATTAAAAAAAGCATGTTGATTATAAAATCGAAAATGCACCGACCCAGAACAAAGCCAAAATCCACATAAACCAGGCTTACCCAAAAAAGACTAGATTTGAATCCACGTGACTCGAATGACCGACCTTTCCCAAATGATCTGGTTGCTTGCCACCTCTAAGTAGAAGTACATACTAGTAAAGTTGTCAATTCGGGTATTTAAGTCGGGTTTGGCTCGGGTCAAATCAAGTCTCGGATTTGTTGAGGCAAATATTGTTCTTTGCCAAGAAGTCAAATACCCCATCTTGTTCTAGAGTATTAAGGGGATGCCCCTCTTGTTACCGATTTCAAAAGATTGATAACCTCGCTAACGTAACAAAACAAACAATAAAGAAGATTTCCAAAGAAATTAAACAACTTAGATTGCTTAAAGAAACGAGTAGAAAAATATATGACCTAACATGCAAGTTCTCTCCATTAATTAAAAGATAAAGTCAAGTGTACAATTGCAGAAGTTGAAGGAAAGGTTACCTCCATGTTCATGCAATTGAAAAGGACGATTGATCATCAATACATGCTAAAGAACTATACTATCGCTTGGCTACTAAGCCAAGGGAAAACTAAGAAAGCTAAGAAGAAAGGTTAAAGAAAATGAAATGCTTGTTGTCGATTGATTTGTTGATGTCTTTCTTCGGGTTTTCACTTCTATTTATAGACAATTTAGAGCGGTTTTCGCTGACTCTAGTAACTGTTGTGCAGTTACTCTTCTTGACGCCAACTGCTTTTGAAATCAGATTGTCTTGTTTTAACTCCAAACCGGTTTGTTCCTCTTCTGAGGCCTTTTGACTAAATCCAGCCCATTTCTCCTTACTTCCATCGTTTGACCAAAAACCCTTAATATAATTTTAAGGTCCATTCTCCTAGGTCAATAGGTCAAAGTCAAGAAAAGTAAAAAGTTTAAATTTTGGGTGTAACAGGGTCATATCATGTTCAGGTTATGTCGGCTTAGTCTAGCCTCAGATCAGATCTAGGTTCGGGTCAAGTTAATTTCGGTTTAGGTTATTTTGGGTCAATCACCCTTTCAAGTGTAGGTCGGGTTCGATTCGTGTCAAATTCAGTTCGAGTTCAATTTCAAGTTCGGGTTGTGTCGAGTTGGGTTTGGACGGAATAATAGTTGGTAAATTCGGGTTCGGGTTAGGGTTGGGTCAGATAATTATCATGTCATATAATCTTAAAGTTAGATCATTCTTGAGTTTGGTTCAAGTTCAAGTCGAATCAATATCGGTATGGTCAAGTTAAACTTATATAATTACGCCTTCCATAATTAATTTGCTCAAGCATTATTAAGATTTTATTAAACCTATATAATAGAGAACAAAAGGTATATAATCTAACATATTGTACTAATATGTTGTTAATTAAGCCAACATATTTGTATTTAATCTGATAGCACGTTGTTTGATAAGTGTACTTTTGCTCATGTTAAAAGATTTTGTAATACAGTGGCTCATCTAGTGGCAAGGTGGGAAACTGGTATTAACTTTGAGCTTGTTCGTTTGGGTCCTTTACCCCAAAACATTATTTCTTTGGCGGAATTGGATCTCGGTTCACCGGGCTGTTAGCCTACCAAGCACTTGCCTGCTGCTCTTGCCGCCCGCTTGGCGGGCGGAGTGTTATAATGTGGCTATCCTTACTTCCAAAAAAAAAAAAATATTGGTAAATGATCCGAACAAAAGGTGTATATGCTCTGAACAAACTGTACAATTCTACGATTTATCATTGTAAATAAATCTTAATTTATTTTGGCTAAACTTGTTTCGGGATATTGGGTAATAGCAGGTTCATTGCTTTTCAGTTTCATGTTAAATTAGTTTTAAGTCTGGTCGATGGCAAGTTGGTTAACAATGATGAGTCAAATAAAGTCAGGTTAGGGATCACCATGACTCGGGTCAATAATAGGGTGTGTCTGGTTATAACGGTTTTCGAGTTCTAATTGGCTCGGGTACTAGTTTGGGTTCGGATTGTTGTCGAGTCGGATTAAATCGGTTGACGGTTATTATCAGGTCGAGTGCAAGTTCGGGTTCAAGTCATAAGTATTGGATCAAATCGGTTGTCAGTTAGCATCAGGTCTGGTTACATGTCACTAGTTTCACCCAATTGTTTGGATACAGGCTAGGTTTAGATCATACCGGTCCAGATCAAATTCTCAGGTCGTGTCAATTTTTGACAGCTTTACGTACTAGTTCAGTAAGCGTACCAATGTTTGTAATTTAAAAGAGTTAAAGAATAATCCTTAAAGTTTGTAATTTAAAAGAGTTAAAGAATAATCCTTTGCTCCATGAATGCTCATATTTGTCAAATATTGGAAGATTTGGAACAGCTTTTTACACGCTGCCTTTATTTGACTCTGGTGGAGGATGACACTTGCGGGTAGATTGCAATTGGATAACTGATTGAACGATGAGAACTAGCTCCGCAAATTCTAACAAACCGTCACTTACATACTTACACATATACGGAGTATTATTTCTATATACACACGATGCATGCGAGTTAATTTTAAAAGTAGATGAAAATTATCATGGAATAAAGTGTAAAGTATGAATCAGTATAAGAAAATATAAATGCAATAAAAATTTACATTGTAGGTCTATTATAATTAAATGAGTTATGACAATAAAATAAAGTAATGATGAACTATTATCAACCTCTGAGTTGATAGAAAAAAAAATGTTCTATTACAATGGATTAAGCTATAACAACGATAAACTATTATCTATTATCCATTTTTAATTTATTATTAATACTTTTATTAATTTTGATTTTCATAAATATTGTCAAATCTCTGCTAGCTATTAGAGAAAAAGAAAGAGTTCTATTACAGTCAAATAAGTTATAGCACTAAAAATTAAGTAACGATAAACAACTAACTATCCATTTTGATTTACTAATACTTTCGTTAATTTTGATTTTCATATAAATGATACATGGTGTTCATACAAAACTAGTATGACAATGGAGTAAGTTAAAAACTAAAGTATGCAACTTTTGACTCGGATAACTTCTGAACTTGGGTAGCAGCAAATGATGTCATTCCCAACTACGAGGAAGAAAAATCTTTGAGGGAACTCCTCAATTTCACTTGAAATTTTGTTGTATGAAAGTCAATATCTTGCATATGTATTCGATCAATCCACTTCTAGTCACACAGTCAAACTCATGGGAATCATCCTTTTCTCTTACGAAGTACTTAAGAAGTATAAAGGAAAGTGAGAAATTTCTCGTGCTCTATTCCTTTCCAAACTAATTAAGGTTGATTAAGGCCCTATTGTTTTGGATTGAAATTTAGTGAACTAAAAGAAAACGATTTGATTTGAACTGAATTAAATTTCTATTAATTAATAAATAATAATAATAATAATAATACGAGTAATATTATTATAATTAAAAAAAAAAACCCTAGCCGCCTCCTCTCTATTTTTTCTCTCTAGGGTTCTTACAAAAAAAAAAAAAAAAAGTGTTTCATAAGCCAGAAATAGTCAAATTTCTCCAGAAATTTGGCTATTTCCAACCCTTTTTCTTTAGTTTCTTTATTTTTTTTGGTTACTGAATTCAATAAATCTACACTCTTTGAAGGTAGTAAGTACTAAGTACCCGTTTAGTCGTTTGAGTGTAGAAAGTGTCCCTATGGTGGGCTTTGTTCTAGTTTTGTTTTTGTTTTTGTTTTTTGAGTTTAGTATGGTACAAGTTGTTTCATGGGTAAAGATTTGTGCGGGATCGAAAAAGAGGTTAATCCTTCGATTACAATTAGATGAATCAAATGAAAATTTTCTTCACGACTGCAACAGATCGATAGACCCCCTCGTCGAAAAAGATTGTATATCTCAACGCACTACAACAAAATTAAGCAAAGATAACAATGAAAAACCATTGCCTAATATGAAAAAAGTGTTGCCTTGTAGCTAAGGCAACACATATGAGGCGTAGTTTATGCCCTCGTTGTCTATTCATAAGGCAACACATTTTAGTTCAAAGGCAACAATTTTAAAAGCCAGGGTATAATGATACCTAAGGCAACACTTTTACAAAGGCAACAAATGAAAATTGTTGCCACCTTAGGAGACAATTTGAAATTGTAACCTTATGTCATAATGTGCAACAACCTTTTCAGTCGATGTATTAGCTAGTAACAATACAAAAGTGTTGCCAAATATCTTAAGGCAACACCATTAAAGCGATTAAATATAAAATTTTAAATCAAATGAGCAAAGATGAATCAACATGTGAACTCAACCATACACAATAATCTGTTTAATAGGAAGCAGAACATCAATATATAAGAATTTTGATTTTATAACAAAATTCATGTGAACTCATTAATTAGAATCCAAAAAAACAATATCCAATAAAATTTTACTACACAATACTCATAAAAATCCTAAATAACTTGTAATTCATGATCTAAGCTGGTAAATTTCTAATAACACTAAATGTATACTTGTTATATCTAATTCAGTACATGGGGGAAGGAATGTAACCCTTAAAGAGGGAAATGGGTCAAATTACTATAAACAATCTAAAATGCTAATAGATTAACTCTTCGCTTTTGTCTTTAATATATATCTTCTTCCATGTACTTGTACACCCTGTATTACCAATTAAATAACAAAGTTAAAATAATAATTTTTTGAAAACTAAGAAAAATAATTGAATTTATAAGCAAAGATATAGAATTAAAACATTTTACTAGTATGGCAAGCAAAACATACAAATATCAAAATTCATAAAGCAATTTTTACATTCATCCAAGACCAAGGGAAGGAAGTAGACAAACACCAGTTAGTAATGTAATACATCAGATATTCACCATGCATAATTAGGAAAATAAAGAGTAAATAATACTCCCTCCCATTCTATTTGCTCTTCCACTCCGGAATCCTTTTGTGAGACAAAAAAAAGTCAAAAGTGGAAAGAACAACAAAAAAAGATCGGAGGGATAGTGAGATAAAATACATAATGAAACAATAGACAAAATAGAAATCATTTGTCATATGATTAAATATAGCCAAACAACTAATCTTATAACTTACCTTATTAAAAATGTAGTAAAAAGATAAAACTTCCAACTAAGTTTTCTGGACATGAGAGGCAAAGTAGAGTGTAGAAATTGGCCTGTAGAAAATAATCCATGTACATTATGATCTTTCAGACACTTTCACAGCCTAAGGTAAAACTTGGTAAGAAAGACAGGGAAATCAAAAATTACACTACGACTACCCTATGAAATACGATCAATTCATTGTCTAGAGTGCATTGTTAAACGTTAGAAATAGATACCCTTTAGAACTTAGAAGTGCAATCTTTTAAAAATGGTAGTGATGTGCAACCTTACAGGTATATTAATACATTCTTGATACAAAGAAGTAAGATAGTTGTATGACATGTATCCATAATTATCTAGGAAATCATTCTTGTTGGTAGCTCGAAAGACAACAAGATTTGGGTCGTTGCTCTTAATTATTATATAGAGCGAGTTATTTTGTTGATCCTAATTAATCTACCCACCTTTACTTACCTTAAGTCCATCATCACAGCTAGTCACAGACTCACAACAGCTATAGCTACAAGAACCATCATGCGGCAGAACACACACACAACCCAGAAAAAAAAAAGGAAAGAAATCAAAACAACGAAAACAAAGTAACTCATTAGCTCTATTTATATATAAATCACTAATTACATTATCACATTCCATCCACTCTCTATAAATATCCATTCTAAAGATTTATAGCTACAAGGTCAACAACCACAAGATTTTTAACTAGGCGTGCTTGGATTGAGGAAAATGTATTAATAGGGTAATAAAAGTCAAACTATGCAAAATGGAAGTAAATAGAGAAGAAGGTGATAGTGATGGTGAGCTTGTAAGAAAAATTATGTAGTGATCGTGAGGTATGAGGTGAAGAAAGAGGCTCATTTTAGGGGTAATAGATACAATAGGGAGAGGGTGTGTAACTATTACCCTCATTATGAGGGTAATAGTTCCTCCATTTCTCTCTTTTCCTCATGCAACAACTACCTTATGTCATTTGTAAACATCATACCTCCTATAATAACACCTCTAATTACTTATGTTTTTTCAAGTTTGACTTTTATTAACACCTTAATATATTACCCCCAATCCAAGCATGCTTAAGGAATGATATTTAGTTCAATTTTATAAGTAGACAACTTAAAATAAACGCAGCAATAAAAAAAATGTTCACATCTTAGGCTATACCTCGGTGATCTGACTCTTTAGAAGACTCTTTGGGATTAGATTACTACCATTGCTAAGGCTACTAACTTCAATCTTTAATAGACACACTCATCTATTTTTGTCGATTGACTTTCATATTCAAAATAAATCATGACTAGTTGTAGTGAAACAAGTTTAGTTTGAATTTCAATCTTATAAAGGTGTAATTTAGCTACTTTTATAACTCACCT